>NW_006781396.1:1358543-1377126 GCF_000442215.2 Lipotes vexillifer | reverse complement strand
CCGAAAAAAAAAAAAAAAAAAAAAAAATCACATCTATGCTGACCTCCTGCTCTACCTTTTCAGAGCAGTTCCTCAGGGCTAAGAGGCTGTCTCCTGGCCTACAGTCCTCAGAAAGTTCCCTAATAAAACTGAAACTCGCAGCTCTCACGTTGTGCATACTTAGTTCTGCCTGGGACTCTTTCTGCCCCTCACCCGTCAGGTCTCAGTTTAAACTCTCCTTCTGCCTCCCTGACCTGCGCGAGTGGAGCAGCCCCCTCCTCACCCCCACCTGCTGGGTGTTGGTGCCCAGTGACTGTTGGTTATCTGCTTTATTTCAGATTCATCGTCCTGGACCACCACCTGTCAGCCCCTCAGAGTCTCGGCCTTGTCTGGTTCTGCTTCACCACTGCCGCCCAGCGCCCAGCTCGGGCTGACGTGCAGCACGTGCTTGGTCCCTATGAACAGGGCCCAGGATGCGCCTGCCCATTTAATTGCATAACAGGAGGGTGAGGGACTTGTCCTACGGTTCCAAGAAGCAGCAGAGAAGCAAAGCAAAGGACCTCTAAGGGGAATTGGGGCCCAGGATTTAAGAGAGCCCACCTGGGGCTAGATACCTCTCCCCAGAGCCCTCAGAGCCGGGTGAACTGAGCCCACCCCATCAGTCCCCACCCTTGCTTAGTCACAGAGTGTGGAGGATGGTCCCTTGAGGGGAAAAAATTCTGGTGACAAATAGCTCTTTCCATCTGGCCCCATGGTGGGAAGGTAGCTCACCCTGTCACCACCCCCAGCCCAGTGTTGGGGGGACTCTCAGAATCCTGCATGGAAACTTGAGGGTTCCTGCAAGCATGGGGGGCTGCCATCTGGTGACCCAGAAGCATAGGCGGGGTTCTCAGGAGAGTTTTCCCTGTGTCCCCAAGAGTTTGGGATACTGGAAAGCAGAGAAGTGGGTTTGTGAAGGCAGGCGCTGAAGGATGTGTAGATTAGGGGTAGGGCCTGGTCCAACATGAAAATGTGGGGCCCTTGTTCCAAGCTTACTAAGCAAAGTTAACATCAACAGTGGTAAGTCATGTTGACCACACTTTGATATGATGTGACGAGAAGGGCACTTTACTGCTGTGGGATCCCCCCACTCTCTGCGGGACCGCTTCCCCAGAGGCAACTATGGAGCAACTGAGAAGAGGAAAGCCAGTGGCCAATACAAATTTGAAAAGACGCTCAGCCTCATGAGAGTTCAGGAAAATGCAAATTAAAGCCACACTGAAATCCTATTTTTCACCTGCGAATAGTCAAGAATTTCAAACATCAAACAGCAACAGCCAGGGACACTGAGGGTGCCTGGGACAGGCCACTGTGCTGTGGACACGCTACATCACCCTTTCAGAAAATCATCTGACATTTTCCCCTGAAACACAAAATACACTCACTTTAGCCCAGCAGCCCCCCAAACTGACAAGTTTCCTAGAGGAACAGAAGCACCCACCAAAAGGATTTATAAAAAGGAGTGGTTTTCTGATATAGTTTGAAATAGTGGGGGGGGAAAAAACCCTAAGTATCTGAAGAGCCATTTCTCTACAAGAGAAATTATTGAATGAACATGGTAGATTCTTGCTGTTGCATATTATGCATCTGTTGAAAAAAACAAAAAAAAGGATTAGGCACAGCTCTATTGTCTGAAGGGCTGTGCACATCCTGCTAAATTTAGAAAGCATGTTGCAGAGTTGGGACACTATGGGAACTGTAGGCGAGACGATCCAATGTGTAAAACTGTCCCACACATTACAGGACGTTCAGCATCCCTCATCCCTTCATGGTCATGCCAACTCTGCCCTCTCATTGTCAAAAAAAGAACAGCAGAAAAGCCTTAACGTATTTCCAAATATTCCATGCTAAAAACCAGTGATGGTGAGGCCTGGGGTGAGGTTTTTGTTTTTGTTTTTAATGAACATTAGCAAGACCCTAGCTGTATAGAAGTTTCCTCCTGCTTGGCTGTCGTGGGAATGGGGAAGGGGGAGGGAGAAGATCCCTATGCCTGGTTCCATTTTTGTATGGATTCACCAGGCAACACAGGTCACTCTTGTAATTACCAAAATTACCAAGGAGAAAAACCTTTTAAAAGAAAAATAATGGAAGAATAACAAGAGCGAAAGTAAAATGGAAGGAAGGGAGGGAGGGAGGCTGCTCTAGAGACCAAAGCCCCCACCCCCTAGCACTACACACACTACATATAGCCCCTGGCCCCGCCGGTGCAGCATCATCGGGGTGTGGACAGGGAACATTGTCGTCATCCTAGTTCTACAAGGATCAAGCCGTTAGCCACCGCAGCTACCGCATTGGCGGCACACCCTGAGGGGAATTCAGGTTGGAGAAAACCAGGAAACATTCTGTCCTTTGGCTACTGGCCCTAGATAGTTAAGATGCATATCTAGGCAACCAATTCAGTGAACCCAGATTCTTGCATCGTCCCATGCATAGTAGAGAGCTAAAATAATTAACTGGAGATGTCTGTGAACTTTTGACATTCAACCACAGTTTTTTCCTGGCTCCTCCTTTATCTCTTTGGAGCAGTTCCTCAGAGCTAGCAGAGGCTGTCTCTCACGCTATAGTCCTCAGTAAGACCCCTGAATAAAACTGAATTTGTAACTTTCAGGTTGTGCATTCTTTCTCCAATAGACAGGGGTGACCTGGTGGCAGCACCTGCCGGCCACCTCCCTGGCCACATAGCTCTGGCAACCTCCCTCGGGTCCGGCAGCCGTCCTCCGCTCGCCACAAAGGCCCCTTTCTCTGCTGGCTGTTTTCCTTGGGCCCTGCCCACCTCCATGGGCAGCCTCTGGCCACTGCTGGTGGCACCAGGACAGGCCCTTGCCCGCTGCTGAAGACTTGCTTTATGGACACCCAGGCCCTTGGAAGGCAGCTGTTTCCACCTTCCTGCCACATTCCCACCCCACTCCCCCAACCCCAGCTCCAGGAGGGAACATGCCACTCCCGTTCTTCGTCATCCCACGACACAAATCATTGCTCCCTGGGTAGGCAGCGAGGCCAGGTCCCCCACAGCCCACATCACAGTTGTTCTTGACACCCTACTAGCTGAGAACCACGCCCAGCACTTCCCCTCCACTCTGCCCTCTCCCCTCCCCTCCCAGAGGCCTGGGTGAGGCTGAGCCAGGAGCCCCTGGCTGCACCCCAAGGCCACGGCAGGGGGCAGTTCCAACTCGTGTATTTCTCATTTTTAAAACACCGTATGTATTTAAACATGCCCTGTCTTGTTCCAAAAATATAAAACAGCCACAAGGACACACAAGATGCAACCAGCATAAACTAAGACCAGAAGATGCTCATAATAATCTTGCGACAGAGATTTTTGGTATAGTTTAAAACATGAAAACTTTAGAAGCCACTTAATGTCCAACCATAGGAGACTAGTTAAATAAATTACAATATAGCCGCACAATTGAATATTATGCAGTCATAAAAATTGAATTTATAGCTAGATAACCTAACTTATTTGTAAATAGTTTATTTATTTATAGAACCTAATGCTAAATTTGTATGTTTATATGCTAAATTTGTAAGTCTATATGCCTCATGAGCTTCTTGAAATGACTGTGGCTCCCAGAAAATTAAGAGCCACTATCCTATAGAGGGGCATGTAATGCCATGACTAGATATTTATGTTGCATATAAAATGTATGCGTTACAAAGTCCCCCGCTATCTAGCCTGAGGGTGCAGGACAACTTTGACATGGGGCTGAGGGGTCTGCCAGTACAAATGGTCTATCCATTTGGGGACAGACCCAAAGGGGAATGGCTTGCAGCCCCTCTGCTGGCCCCGTTCAGGAAAGGAGTCGACTCATTCCCTCGTAGAGGGGTAGGGTGAGATGGGGTCAGAAACTCTCTCTGTTCCCCTCTTAGGAGGACAGTTAGCGACACATCCCAAAGAGTCAGCCACTAATGGTGGACTTTCTGGCATAAGCAGCAGAATGTTTGCAGGTGACTGAAATCAGAACACACAGAAAGCTATTCACTCCACCCAAGGCTAGGAGGTTCTTACTACCTATCCCCAGGAGAAAATCCCCAGAACACATTTTAGATTGCTCTGTTTACCTATTGCTGAGCAACAAATCAGCCTAAAACTTAGTGGCCCAAAGCAACAACAACCGTTTTATTATCTCTCATGGTTACTGTAGGCCAGGAAATCAAGGATGGGCTCAGTTGGGTAGTTCTGGCTCAGGATCTCATGAGGTTGTAGTCAGATGGAGGCTGGTGTTGGAACAGCATGGGACTGGGCTGGCTGGGGGATGACCAAGCACCTCTCTCTTCATGTAGTCTCAGGGCCGCTCCATGTGACTGCTTCATGTGTGATAGCTGGGCTTCCTAACAGCACGGTGGTTATCACACAGAGCCATCACCAATATCCCAGGTGGGCAGGACAACCTGAGGCAGATGGAAGCCCTATGACCTTTGATCCCTGTATATTTGACATCGACACCCTTAGTCTATCTATCTAGCAGTGAGAGGTACGTGGGCCTCTCACTGCTGCGGCCTCTCCCACTGCGGAGCACAGGCTCTGGATGCTCAGGCTCAGAGGCCACGGCTCACAGGCCCAGCCGCTCGACGGCACGCGGGACCCTCCCAGACCGGGGCACGAACCCACGTCGCCTGCACCAGCAGGTGGACTCCCAACCACTGCGCCACCAGGGAAGCCCCTATCTAACTTTTATCTACACAAAAGTCAGCCATTTCATGCCTCAGCTGACCCACAGACACTTTGAGCTATGATGGCACAGGGGTACTGTCAGCCAAGAAATGGACTTGGGCAGTGGCCATCTTTTTCTGAGTTTTAGACAATTATTTGAATATACTTTTGAGTTTTACTCATAATGTTTGATTTTTTAAAAATAGGGAGAAAACAGAAAAATGAACTTGTTGATGGAAATGATGAAAAAGATACGGGCTCCAACCCCAGGCCAGTTAAGGCTGAGATGGAGTCAAGAGGGGCCTGAGTTGGATGGTGATCAATCTTGAGCGAGTGGGCTCTGAGTTCTCTTGTGAAGAAAAAGAACAAAAGCAAAGGAACAAAACAGAAGAATGTATACTACTAAAGTATTTTGGATGAAATGACACAGTGTCTGGGATTTGCTTTGACATGCTCCAACAAACAAACAAAAAGTACAAGTGGGGGGCAAGATTGGTCATGAGTTGCTAATTGTTGAAGCATGGAGGTTCATTATTCCATTCCTTCCATTTTTGTGAATGTTTATCATTCCGTAATAAAAAGTAAATAAAAATTTATATTATATATTAAAAATACAACATTAAGCATCACATCTAAAAGCTAAACTGTGATTAGGTGTAATTAAATTCCTGGAAATGTCCCCTCCCAACTACTGTACACTAATGATTTTTGTTTTATTTTTGGCCGCAGCATGCGGGATCTTATTTCCTGGACTAGGGATTGAACCTGTGCCCTCTGCAGTGGAAGCACAGAGTCTTAACCCCTGGACTGCCAGGGAAGTCCTGATTTTTCACAAGGATTATCAGGGTCATATTTATATAGAAGTCAGTAACCATCTGTACTGATGTACTTAATTCCATTGCTCAAACTGCAGAATCTTCCTTGCAAGAGAAGGGTATTATATATGTGCAACCACAAAAAAAGTAATCTCAATCCCTGAATTCAGAGCTCTTGAAGCAATGAGGGAGTGTTAATTAACAGAGATAGCAGGTGTTGGCAGCGGGAGCAGGAATATCCTGTATGGTTTGAATTTCCTTTTGCTGTGTGTATGTGTCAATTTTTTAAGCTTAATTGATTTATTTAGAATATGAAAAAGCTGTTGAATAGGTACTATTGGCTGTTCCTTTCTTTTTCCTATGGTATTATCTTTACTACTTTTGAACACATTTTGTCTGCCAAAGGAGTAGGTATCACTAGCAAACAAGAGATAACAGGCATTGGGCTTCCCTGGTGGCGCAGTGGTTAAGGATCCGCCTGCCAACGCAGGGGATACGGGTTTGAGCCCTGGTCCGGGAAGATCTCACATGCTGCGGAGCAACTTAAGCCCATGTGCCACAACTACTGAAGCCTGCAAGCCACAACTACTGAAGCCCGTGTGCCACAACTACTGAAGCCTGTGCGCCTAAAGCCCGTGCTCTGCAACAAGAGAAACCACCACAATGAGAAGTCTGTGCACCACAACAAAGAGTAGCCCCTGCTCTCAGCAACTAGAGGAAAACCCACGTGCAGCAGTGAAGACCCAATGCAGCCAAAAATTAAATAAATGGATAAAATAAAATAAATTTTAAAAAAAGAGATAACAGGCATCAAAGATAAAGAGAGAGTGATGCAAAAGTTTTAAATGGAATAAACTCTGGTCATCAGCTTAATCCCACTTCTCTACTTTGCCCCCACTCACCACCTCTGACTTGAAAAAAACCGGTTGTTCCATTTCAGCCCTAGGACGTCTCCCAGGCCTGCCCAATGCAATGACCAGCGCACCATCTGGTGGCTTCTGGAAGAAGTGCATAGGCCGTGTTCTTTTTTGAGCTCACAAGCAAAGCTGTAGTTTCTACTGGGGGTCATAAACTGATGCTCCACAGGGTAAACCTGACATACAGATGTACTGTCTATAAATGTACAGCTGTATGGATCGCAATGCTTTTACAGGTTTTTAATATGTTTCCAACATTAAAAAATCCAGATGTGGGACTTCCCTGGTGGTCCAGTGGTAAAGAATCCACCTTACAATGCAGGGGACGTGGGTTAGATCCCTGGTCAGGGAACTAAGATCCCACGTGCCGCAGGGCAACTAAGCCCACGCGCCACAACTACTGAGCTCGGACACCTCAACTAGAGAGCCTGTGTGCTGCAAACTACAAAGCCCACACGCCCTGGAGCCTGCGCCTCACAACTAGAGAGAGAAAACCCACACGCCACAGCTAGAGAGAAGCCCAAAGGCCACAATGAAACATCCCGCATGCCTCAGCGAAGATCCCGCGTGCCGCAACTAAGACCTGAGGCAGCCAAAATTACATAAATAATAAATCTTAAAAAAAAAAAAAATCCAGATGCTTTACATACAAAGTCTGATCTCTGGCTTCTTTTGAAAACCGGATCTGAGGATGCCTGGGGCTGAGGCCTGTGCTCTCCAGTTATCTGTCTGGCCTCTACTGTGGCCACTTTGGTTTCTGTTAGTTTGTCCTACACAGAATCCCTGTAGTGTGTTGAACAGTGTCTCCCAAATATACATGTCCACCCGGAACCTCAGAATGTGATCCTATTTGAAAAATAGGGTCTTTGTGGATCCAGTGAGTTAAGGATCTTGAGATCGTCCTAAATCCAATGACTGATGTCTTTATAAGAAGAGGAGAGGGGGAATTCCCTGGCAGTCCAGTGGTTAGAACTCCGTGCTTTCACTGCTGAGGACACAGGTTCAATCCCTGGTCTGGGAACTAAGATCCCACAAGCCACACGGTGCCACCAAACCACCAAAACGAACAAAAAAACAGGAGAGGACACAGAGACCATCATGTGGAAACAGAGACATTGGAATGATGTATCTACAAGCCCAGGAGTGCCAAGGATCGCTGGCAAACACCAGAAGCTAGGAGAGAGGCATGGAATGGATTCTCCCTCACAGCCCCCAGAAGTAACAACCCCACTGACACATTAAGTTTGGATTTTTGGCCTCCAGAACTGTGGGAGAATAAATTTCTGTTGCTTAAAACTACCGTTTATGGTAATGTGTTACAGCAGCCCTGGGAGCCTGCTGACAGTTCCCAAGAGGTCCTCACCTATTTATAACATCCCCCAAACAGGCTCTAAAGCCTACGGGGACGGGGAACTTACTACCTCCCAGCTGTGTGATGGACTAATTGTTGGAAAGTCTTTCTGCTAAACCAATACATAATACAAACAACATAAGATCAGGTTAGAGTCTATAAAGAGTGAGGGAAACCAAGGCCTAAGAAGAAAGAAATCCCTGCTGGTTATGGGCTCAGGGGGTTCATGGAGGAGGTAGCACTTGAACTGGGCCTTAAAGGATGGATATGATCAAAACAAGCAGAAACAGGTGTGGTGGCGGCCATGTTCCAGATGACAGAGCAGTGGATGGCCCAGAGGTAGGAAAGAGTGGGCCATGTACAGATCCATAGATTCATTCATTCATTCATTCCCTTCTAGGAATATTTATTCTCTGAGCAATGAGTAGTGAGCTTAGTTGGAAGGGAAGCGCGTGGCTGGGTGGCATCAGTAGGTTGGAATTAATAGTGAAGCGTCTAAATCTTTAAAAGTCCTGGTCTCCCAAGAGAGCTAAGTAAAATATGTGACATTTATCTACATCCCTGGGTTGTTTTCTTCAGGCGAAACTACTCTGCTCACCGCTTGTATAGAGGACTGCTGGTTTGTATCTTTCCAGGAAGTTTCCCTGTGTCCCTTCCCCCGATCACAGCCCATGTTCTGGCCAAAAGGGTGGTTACGTGATCCAGGCTGGCCACCCACAGCACCCCACCCACCTGGCAGCAGCGATGGGTCCAGTCAGAGTCTTTCCCTGCCACTGATGCGTAGACTCTGGGAGCAAGCAGCTCTCTCTTTGCTGGAGCAGCAACTTCTATGCCACGTGGAGAATGCCCATCAGGAGTCAGAGATTGAGGCCAACAGGTGAAAAGAAACAGTAAAGTGTTGATGAAAGATGGGCAGCACCGGGGAAAGCCCTGGAGGCACTCACCTCACAGTCGCTCTCCTGGAGGCCCTGGTTCCTAGACTTTTTCCTTCACTTCCAAGAGCTGCCCTAGTATCCTCCCCCTTCATGAGGGCTGGTAAATTCCTTCTCTGCCTAGGCCAGTGTGAGTTGAGTTTCTGTTGCTTGCACTGAAGGGTCCTGGGTGATACTGTCCTGTTTTCACACTCTCCCACCCCCACTGGCCAAGCAGCCAACGAGAGCAAAGGAGGGTGGTTCCCATCCAGGCCAGCAGCGCCCCCTCCAGTTGAGAGAGGTCACCCCATGCACTTTCTGGCGAACATGTGAGCACTTGGTGCTGTTAGGGTGACATTGAAAAAGCACAGGGCTGTGACTCCAAGTAAAATCCAAGTAAAATGCAAATAACATAATGGATGAAAGCTTCTCTGTCTGTGATATCTCTACCCCAAAAGACACCAATTTCCATCCTTAGAGAAGTCATTCCTTTGGGCTAGGGCTCCTTTTGAAATATAAGCTGGGAGAGTAGTTCAGGAGGCAGTAAGTAGGCCAATTTGCCAAAAAATTTATACACCTGAATGCACCAAATTCACTAAATTTAAAAAATTATAAAAACTTGTTTATTTTTACTAAATATAAAAACTGGTTTCTTTTAACTAAATCTAATTTTCAGCACTTCATATAAAACGTTGACATTTTGGTTTCCCACATAAAATTACTGGGACACTTTAGCTTGGCAGCAATTTGCAGAAAGTTTCTACAGGAAAGGGTAAAATTGTTTACACACCTGAAGAGAAGTGAATCTCTAATGATAAACAGCACCAGGAGTGATGATTTTTTTTTTTTTTTTTTGCAGTACGCAGGCCTCTCACTGCTGTGGCTTCTCCCGTTGCGGAGCGCAGGATCCGGACGCGCAGGCTCAGCGGCCATGGCTCACGGGCCCAGCTGCTCCGCGGCATATGGGATCTTCCTGGATCTTCCGGCAGGCGGACTCCCAACCACTGCGCCACCAGGGAAGCCTGATATTTTAAAGGGGGACGTCAGGCTGAACTGGGACAAGATAATTCATCTAGTCACTCATTTATTTAACATATACATCCTGGTTACCTGTCCTGTGCCAGGCTCAGGACTCAAGGCTACATATGTGACAAGACATGATCCGTGCCCTCAAGGAACTCCAGCAGGGGAAAACCCAGGGAATCAAGGAGATACAGCTCAGTGGTCTTAGGACAGAATATAGGCCTACACAAGGCCAATGAGGAACAGAAGTAGCTTGGTCCTCTCTGCCTAAGTAGGTGAGAAGGAGACATGATGTTTGAGTTGGGTTTTGAAGGATGTGTAGGAGTTCACCAGGTAAAGAAGAAGAATGGAGAAAATTTTCAGGCAGGAAGTACAGACTAAACTAAGGTTCTGAGGCACAGAAGGTGGAGAGGAAGATGAAGATGAGGAGGAACAAAAGGAGTGTGGTGGCCAAATCACCAGGCTTCTACAAAGCCAGTCAAAAGGAATTTGACTTTCACTCTGTGGGTAATAGGCAGCCACTGAAGGTATTATGTAGAGGAAGCAAATCACCCTGTCTCCATGGCAGCTGTGACCAAGATGGACCAACAGTGCTAGAAAGGAGGGGGCTAGAAGACAGGGTAGAGGCTGCTGCAGTTGTCCAAGCAATAGATGAACAGGGCTAAGTTAGAATTTATTCATTCAACAGATATTTATTGATCACCACCTGTCTAGAGACAGGCGCTAGCTCAGGTGATCACTGCTGGGGATTCAGCAGTGGGTAGAAGCTGGGCGATAGAAGGGGAGGCAGAGGAAGATCATTCCAGCTGGAGGAAAGATCTACCTCTTTCTGTGGTCAGGGCAAAGGAGTTTGAGACCATCAGAATTCAGATATAGATTTGGCTCTTGTATCAGAGACTAAAAATAACAATGATTTAGACAAAATAACACCTACGTTTCTCTCCACTGGCTGGAACAGTGACTCCGGGGTGAGTGGGGCCCAGGCTCCTTCCCTTGGTTACGTCACCTCAAGATGGAGCTGCTGTATCTGTGTTCCTGGAAGTGGGAAGGGACAGAAGGAGTTGGGGGAGAGGCATGCCATGCTTCTCCTGAAGGCCACCACCAGGAAGTGGCATCTGTCACTTCTACTCTCAGCCAACTTTCCAGCAGGGAGTCACCTGACCATGTGGAGCTGCAAGGGAGGCTGGGAGGTGTGGCCTTTGTCCGGGCAGCCAGATGCCCAGCTAGAAATAGGGGGTTCTGTTGCTATACAAGGGGAGAGTGGACGTAGGGTCATCCCGCAGCCTCTGACCCCACCTGTGTTTGAGGAACTGCTAGGGATCCCATGGGCTTTGGGATCTGTTGCCTGGGATAGGCCCTGCAGGCTACATGCCAGGCCCTCCTCCCCTGGGGGCCGGGGAGACCTCCTCCCATCCTACTCCACACCCCGTGTCATCTCTCTGGATACCAATGGCCCCCAGAGCTCCCCACACTCTTTGGATTCCGTGAGGAGTGAAGAAGACGGCCCATGTGGCTGTTCCCACGGCACCAGGCCTGGTGCAGAGGAAGCCCTCTGGGAAGGAAGCCATCTGCATCCATGTTTCCTTCCACCTAACTTAGCATGTTTCCGCTCTCCCCCTAACTTAGCCCGGCTAACTGTCACAGCCCCCAGGAGCCCCCGATACCCAACAGTCTACGGATACCCTTCATCACTCACTCAGCCTTGTGCCCTTTGCCTCCTGTGCCTCAGCTTCAGCATCTATAAAGGGGTACTAGTGAGAGGACTTGGCACAGACAGTTGTGTGACGGTGTCCTCATCCATAAGATGATGAGGGCTGTTGTAAGGCTTAAATGAAATCATGCACGAGAAGGCTCTGGCCGGGCTGGGCCTGAGATCACCGTCTGCCCCGGCCACGGGCTGGGGAACTGTGTCAGCCACGTGACCTCCTCGGCCACCTCACTGTCAGGTGGCAGTGTGCACAGGCTGAAGGGGAGAGTGCTTGCCTTTCCCTTCCTGTTCCCCCAACTGTAGGAAACATCCTGCTCCAAAGTGTGGCCCCAGCCTTACCCACCTCCAAATGTCACCAGCAGAAGAACTCAGTCCTTTGAGCCTTCAGAAAGATGGCTGCCACGGCTCACAGCCCTTCTCCAGCGTTCTTTTTAAAGCATAGTTAATTTTGCTTTGCAAATGTCTGAGCCCTTGCGGTTAATTAGAGGAAGTGTAGAGTGTGAGAGGGAGAGCAAGAAAATTTTGAGCCTGTAAGGATTCCTGCCTTTTCACGCTGGCACAGAATCACAAAACTGGGCAGTCTAGCCCAACCCCTTCATCTCACAGCTGGGGAAACTAAGGCTCGTGGAGAGGTGCTAACCCAAGTTTAGAGACAGGACCAGGTGAATCCCAGGTGTCCTCACTTCTTCCGTGCTCTTCCCCGGCACTCAAGCTCCCATCCGTGTTCGCCCATGACTTGTTCCCGAAGATGCGGGATCTCTGCGTTATTTACTATCTCACTGTGGGAATCACAGAGCAGTGGCAGCAGAACGTGGAGGCTGACACTGGAGTCGGCCAGGCTGGGGTGACATCGCAGCCACAGGAGTGAACCAGTGTCACTCCCCTGGAGGCTTAGTTGTTTCCTGTATAAATGGGGGTGGGTGGGTAACAATACTGTCTCTTGGGTTTGTTGGGAAGATTAAACAACACACTGTAAAAAGCACGTAGGACGCTGATGGGAATATAAAGACATTTGTGTTTTCCTCCTTTCCCTCACCTTTGTTGCTCAAAAATAATTTAAAAAATTTTAAGTTAATGGGGTTTTTGTTGCTGTTGTTTTGTGTCTGTTGTCTTATTTGTTCTTGGGAAACCCACCCCCTCTCCGAACCCACCCCCCATAAAAGGTGTGAGACCAGCCAAAGGCACAGGGCCCACAGGGCAGGTGTGGGGAGGCTGGTTCTGTAGGGGTTTACGTGTGTTTTTGTTTGTAGATTTGTTCTCAGGTCCTGGCTGTTCACCTAAGAGCAGTCAATATACAGTCCTTGTCTCCAGGAGGCTAAATCCCGAGGAAAAACGAGGCGCCAGAACAAGGTGGCTCCCACAGTACGGGGTGGGGGAAGGACCAAGGCTGAGGGGTCACATCCAGGAGGAGCAGCGGCAGCAGGCGTCCTAGGCAGCTTACTTACTGCCGTCAGCACTTGGGCCTGTCCTGGGCGATGCTCTTTGTCGAAGGCCCTGGAACCCCAGGTGGCCGGGATATGGTGACAATGGATGAATTGTTCCAGTAGCCTGGGCCCTGACTGGCCTCTAACTCCCCATGGCCGGAACAAATGCTGATCATGAAGTGCAAACGCCAACATTTCCCTGCGCGCTGAGGATACTCAGGCAGAGACTTCCCAAGGGGTGGATGCAGGCGCCCTCAGCAGGCTGCAGGCTCCTCGATGATCCAGTACCCAGGCCTGGCTTGGTGACTGATAAGATGTTAGATGAAACAATAAAATGGAAGCCCTCCTGTCAGGGGACCACTGGACCTTCTGGCTCCTGCCCTTGAACTGGCCTGCAGGCCTCACACTGTCCCCATCCAGAGATGAGGGCCCAGTCCTGGCTCCTCACAGGCTTATTCCTGCCCTGGCCTCTTGCACATCCTGCCCTCACCTAAGGGACACACCCTGCTTCTATCTGCTTAACCTGGATGCACACATCTGGCTGCACATCAGCAGCACCTAGTGATGGCCCCAACCCAGAACAATGAAATCAGAATCTCTGCGGGTGGGGCCTGGGAGCCTGGACTCCCCCAGATGATTCTCATGTGTGGCCAGGGTTGAGCCACTAGATGATTCTTCCCCATGTAGGGGGCCTAGCTGAAGTCCCACTCCTCCAGGAAGCCTTTCTGACTTACCCCTGTGCAGGTGATCATCCTCCTCTGAGGACCTGTGGGCCATGCAAGGAGCAGTCACTGGGCACTGATGGCAGCCTGCTTTGTGTGGGATGGTAATTAGGAAGCAGAATTCAGGCTTTGCCCCACACTAGCTGCATATCCTTGGTCAAGTTACCAAACCTGAGACTCAGTTTTCTCATCGGCAAAATGGGCATTAATAATAATGTCTACCTCATGGGCTGGCATAAGATGCTTCCACTGACCAATCCAACCTCAAGGACCCCACACCTCCCCCATGGCTCCTCTATTTCCAAAACCACAGGTTCCCACAAGCCCAGAGAGTGCACCAGTTTCTAGGGATCTCCATCTGCATCTCCAACCTACTTTCTCCTGCATCCTGCATGCTGGGAGAAGCTCCTGGGCAAGTCACATCCATCCACACTTCCTTCCAGGAAGACTCCTGAGCCTCCAAGTCTGACCTTGTAGATGACAGTGAGAAACATTAAAGGGAAGAAAACCAGCCCGCACAGCCTCCCACCACCTAGGAGGTATAGCTACCCTTCCTCGGTATCCATTCTAGCCAGACGGGCAGAGTCTGCCCTGGCTCTGGGCTGGCACGGGAGGCATAACCAGACATTTATGCAGGGTTTTCACTGTTGAGAAAGCACTTCTACGTGATCCTTGTGAGACGATTTCTTCTCATCTGCAGATAACTTGACCAAGGTCACGGTTAGCAAGTTCTAGGGCTAGAGTTGAGAGTATCAAGAAATTGGAAACAATAGATATATCCAAAAATAGGGAAATGGTTAAATTCATTAGAGTCCCTCCATATTGTGGAATACTCTGCAACTATTAGAGTCATGTTGGGATGGGGGAGAGGGATAAATTAGGAGTTTGGGATTAAAATATATATACTACTATATATAAAATAGATAAGTAACAAGGATCTACTGTGTAGCACAGGCAACAATACTCAATATCTTGTAATAACCTATAATGGAAGAGGATCTATATATATAACTGAATCACTGTGCTGTACACCTGAAACTAACACAACATTGTAAATCAACTATATTTCAATACAATTTTTTTTTTTTTTTTGCGGTACGTGGGCCTCTCACCGTTGCGGCCCCTCCCGCTGCAGAGCACAGGCTCCGGACACGCAGGCTCAGCGGCCATGGCTCACGGGCCCAGCCGCTCTGTGGCATGTGGGATCTTCCCGGACTGGGGCACGAACCCATGTCCCCTGCATCAGCAGGCGGACTCTCAACCACTGCGCCACCAGGGAAGCCCAATACAATTTTTTTAAGTCATGTCTTCAAATAATTTTAATGACATAGAGAAAGGTTCATATTAGGCTGAATAAAAAAAGCAGGACACAGAGTTTGATCTCTGTTTTGTGATACAGATGTATTTATTGGCCTATCTACAAATATACATTGCATATATATTTGCAATAATACCAAAAATGTTTCTAAGTTGCTTCTGGTCCTCCCCTCAGTAAATCAGGCCTCTCCTCGCAGCCGCACCCTCTCGGAGGTCTAACATATGAAGGTGAATAAGGGAAGCGTGCTGACCACAAGCCTGGGACCGTGTTTTGTGAAAAATGACACCAAGGGGGAGAATAATCATACTAGTGCCAGTAGGTGGTGTTTATAAAGTTTTTATTTTGTTTTCTTAAAAATAACATTTGATTTCCTTTATGCATGTGTGGAGTGTACTTGTTTCCTTAGGCTGAGTTAATAGGCAGATAAAGACAACACGAGGCGGGGTCTCCAAGTGGAGGCGGGGGGCAGGGGTGAATGTGAGGGGAGGGGGGGCACAGGGGAGAGGAAGAGGGTGGGGTGACCCACGGGACGCTTGAGTGCCCATCAATGCACAGACACAGTCTAACACTTTGTTTTTCGATTTTTTTTTTAAGACATCTAAAATTACTGAGAGATACGATTTCAGCACTTAAATATACAGACGGAAATCCAAGCACTTGAACACAATTCTTAACTCTAAGCTCAGTTATTGCACGTAACACAGTTTAAGGAGGCTTCAGGCTATAAAGCAATTTGCTCTGCTTGGGACTTCCTCGGATGTCTCGAGTCTCCTTTGGCACCCCCGGTGTCTCTTCCCTTTGACCCCTGCCAGCCCACAGCCTCACGATGATGCCGGGGGTTGGTGGATTAGCCACTCATTCTCCCCAAGGGCTGCGGGGGAGGCTTTGGTGAAATGGAGGGTTCCCATGTTGATCCCAATGGACCCCCACCCACTCAGGTGAAGTTGAAAGCAGATGGAGCTCATGAGAGGTGAGTGGGTGGCCTGCCCACTAAAACCAGGCAGGCTGGTGTGAGGACAGAAGTGTGACCATTGGCCACATGTGGCCACAGCCTCGGGGGGACAACGGGGGGCAGTCACACCCCCTCACACTCTCATCAGTTTCACCTCCCTCCTCCTCCTTCCTGAGCTCCCACACCTCCTTCCCCATCGCCCTGAACCCTCTCTGAGTGGTCTCTCAAGGCACATTTGTTTGCTCCAACTCCAACCTGCCCCATCTTAGACATGCCCGTCTCTCCCAGCACCAGTGGGTAAGGAGGCCTGGGGTAGCCAAGGGCAGCTCCAGGGCCAGGCAAGAAACTTCTCTGAAAATTTGGTCGAGCTCTTTCCAACACAGCCCGAATCCCGCTGCCTGCCTAAGCCAGGGGAGTGGGGACAGGACAGAGAGAGGACACTGAGAAGAGGGACATGGGAGGGGCCAGCTGGCAGACAGCTTGGTCAAGGGCACACATCCAAGGAGCTGAGGAAGGACCACCCTGTAACCCTGCTCACAAGGAAACCTGCACCTTGTCTGACAAGAAGTGACTTGGAGGCCTTCAGCCCACTGGGCACAAGCTGCTTGGTCTAACTTTGCAGGGGGCAGGTGTCTCGGTCCCAGAGAGTGGGGTGAAAAGCAGCGTAGGGGCTTCAGAGACAGGGCAATGCTGGACCCCTGAGTCCCACCAGGGTCTAGTTCAGCGCCTTTTGCTTTCTCTCTACAACATATTTACAAGGTCACAAAAACGTGCACAACCAGAAGACCCAGAGAGGGCATGCGCCCCCAGGAGGGGAGGGCAACAGTAAGAGGAGAGGGGCACTCCTCCCTCTCTGCCCCCTCCCCACCCCAGAACACCCCAGCATCCTCAACAGCCACGCCCAGGAGATGGTTCCAGAAGTCTGAGCCAGGGCAGAGGGAAGAGACAGACAGACTCCAATCCTAGCGAGAGCAGGAAGTTTCAAGTAGCTCTGAGAGGAGCTGTGCTCAGACAGCAGAGGGCTGACGTGAACCAGAATTTCCCTGAACTGAGCCGGGGACCAGAGGAAGGACTGGGACGACAGGAAGGGGAGAGGGGGAGACAGGCGAGGGGGATCTGGAACAGTGCGACACCTCAACAATCAGAACTGTGCTGTGGAATGAGAAGCGGTTCATGGGGCTAACTGGAGTTTCGTTATTTCCCCCTAGGGAGGGCTTGTAAGATGTGGATTCCGGGGTGGAAGTAAAGAATCCGGGGAGCCAGGCTGGGAGGCTTGCCCAGGGAACCTTACAACGTGGACCCCACACCTTGCCACCACCCAGCACACAGGGCGCTCCTCCTCATATGCCAGGCCCCTAGGGATGGTCCCTAGGCTTGCGCGCGCGCGCACACACACACACACACACCACTCACCACACACACACGCCACTCACCACACACACACGCCACTCACCACACACACACGCCACTCACCACACACACACGCCACTCACCACACACACACGCCACTCACCACACACACACGCCACTCACCACACACACACGCCACTCACCACACACACACGCCACTCACCACACACACACACTAGGCGTGCGCGCGCACACACACACACACACACCCCCCCCCCCCCACACACACACACCACTCACCACACACCAAAGGGCATCAGAGGCCCAAATCCAGGCAGGAAGTTTTTCACCAAAGGTGTTAAAAAATTTGCTTCAACAGGGAGAACTGGATAGAGTAAGAAAAAAAAAAACAAAACCATGGGGCACTTTCTCATCCATGCTGGCTGCCACACGGTAAGGAGATTTGGGGGAACAGTGAGGCATGGCCTCAGATTCTGGTTGCCCCGGACCTGTCCGCTCTGACTTTTCACAACCCTGAACACCTCAGAGCTTGAGAGGCTCTCCACTAGACCAGCCCTAGGGGACCCTCGGAGGGGATGGAGGGCAAGCCCGGGGGCAGAGAGGAGTGGGGCTGGAAATGGCCCAGGGGTGCCTCTCTCTTGAGGAGGAGAGATGGGGAAACACCCTGGTCTCTGAGGGCAGAAGTTTGCAGCTTTCCACTGCTCCTCCTTCACAGGGTCTCAGGAACAATGCTTTCTGTTGGTCTGGATGGGAGGGGAGCAATTATTAAGGGGTCAGGGAGGACATGGGTGCATACACACACCCCTGGGCAAGACTCAGCCTCCTCACCTGGGGTCTGATCCTCAGGTTCCTGGAGTGGGGGACCCCAGCAATGGAGACAGGGGAAGGTGTGGTCCTCCCTCAGGGCTAGGCGGAGCTCACCTGCATAACCACCACCCACTGCCCCTACAGAACAGCCCAGACCAGGCCCCTACCTGAGAGCCACAGAAAGGGGCCCGAGCTGTTCCAGGGCCTGGCATTCAGGGGTGCCCTGTCTCCACTCCCCTAAGAGCTCTACCTGGATCTGCAAAGGCATACTCTCCCTGTCAAGCTGGCCCCTTCTCTTCCTCACATGGTCCACCCCTCCCCTCCCCAGCAGCTTGCCAAGGCTTTCTCCTCCCCCACCTCTCAGCTTCGGCCCCCAGCTCTTTCTCTGCCCCCTCTGGTCACACCGGCTTGGGCTAGGAGGAGAGTCCAGCAAAGGGAAAGCGCTCACTGAGGCGGGTGTCCCAGCCCCCCTCATCTGAGTCTGGTGGGCGTGTCGCAGCCAAACTGGCCAGCAGACAGCTTCCTGCCCTCCCTGCCCTCTGTCCCCAGGGATGGTCCCTAGGCCTCATCCCACAGGCCAGGGCTTGACTCC
>NW_006781396.1:1341052-1358458 GCF_000442215.2 Lipotes vexillifer | reverse complement strand
AAAGAGAGAAGGGCAGGGGCAGGAGGAGGGAGGACTGATTGAGGAGAGGGTAGCAAATCAGGACAAGGAATCCCAGGATGTTAGGGTGGGCCTGGATGGGTCTGGGGGACTGGCAAGGGGGCATCTCATTTAATCAGTTTTGACCTTGCAGCGTGTGTATGTGTGTATTTTAAAACTAAAATGAAAAGAAAACAACTACAAGGAGGCCGAAGGGGCCTTTGGGTGACTCACTCTGCCAGCAGCAGTGTGGACCAAGGACACGTTTTTCAGTGCATGCCACACACACACACACACACACACATCCTGGCCATACATGCCACACACGTGCCATGCACACTCGCACATCGGGTCCTCCCCATTGGAGCCAGGGTAGCTTCAGACTGTTATTTTCTGGATCCGCTCGCCATCTGCCTGCTCTGTCCAGGCCTCTGCTGGCCTGTCTCCCCGGCCGTTAGCACCCTGGCCTGCCCCAGCGCCCCGCGGGCCATCTACCAGATGTAGCCTCCGTCATCCGCCTCGCCAGCCTCGCCCTCCTCTTCTGCCTCCTCGCCTGCTTCCTCTGTCTCCTTCTCCTCCTCGTCCTCCCAGCCGACACCGCTCCCGAAGTCCCCTGAGAAGCCCATGATGTCGTCTGTGAGGGGAACAAGCCAAGGGGCAGGTTAGCATCCTGCTAGCAGGAAACCTTGCCACACTGAGCTGGGCCTCTGGCGGCTGTCCGGCCCTTACCACAGTCAGGGCTCCCATGCGTGCGGGTGCCGGTCAGCTCCAGGCCCAGCTGGTCCACACACCAGCAGTCGCCGCTGCTCTGGTCGCACTGCATCTTCCGGTAGTAGCCATCCTCGTCACAGCTCGGGATGAAGACTCCTGAATGGGGCACGCCCCGCAGGGTCAGAGCAGGGGCCTCGGGGTGTGGGCTCTTCCCAGAGGTGGCCCTGGGACCTTGGGTTCACAGGGTCCCATACCCCACCAGATCCCAGCCAGCGCAGGTACTGACCACCCAACAAGCTCAGACGTCCAGGGTTGGACGCCAGCATTTATTCCAGCTTGACTGACCAGAAACAAGAAAACCTGCCTTTCTAAACCACCTGCTCAGCCCCTACAATGGCTCCCATCTGCCTCCACAGTTCCCAAGTCCTGCAGGATGGCCAGGGTGACCTCGTTGTGCCAGATGCCCTCCATCCTACAGCTGCTCCTCTGCCTGGCTGTCTCCTGCCAGCAATGCCAGCTTCTCCTCCCAGCCCTCTGATTCTGACCTGCCCTCAGGCTGCTCCTCTGTTCACTTAACAGACACCGACTGACATCCCCACTCTGGCGGCCCCAGTGATAGACTCTGCCCACTTAGTAGGGGTGAGATAACATAGAAATGTTAACACCAGGCACCCCAGGACATGTGCCCTAAGGCCCAGGGCAGGGGAATGCAGACCAGAGAGGATTGCTTCCAGGAGGAAGATCCTGGCTTCCTGGCAGAAGTGGCACTAGTGCCTGCCCCCAAAGGCCACTGGGTTCTCAGTCAATACGGCTTTGCAGGGAGCTTCCAGTGTTTGGTTTCATATGTGCCGGTCTCACTGCCCAGTTAAAGGCAAAGCTGCACCCAGGAGCTATAAGGCCCCATGGGATCTGCCCCTCGGACCGCTGTCCTCTCAACCACCACGCTCAGCCACACGGGTCCTTTCTGTGTCCCAAGAACGTTTTCCTGCCCTCAACTCTGCTCCTGGCTACCTCGTTCTCATCCCTCAGGTCTCCTCTTGAACACCAGCTCCCCAGAGAGGCCTTTGCTGACCCCAGGCTGACTTCTGTCCACTGTGCTCTCCCTCAGCACCTCAGCTACATACAGGAGCCACAACCGGTCGCTCTGTCTTTCTGGTGTGTCACCTTGTGGGTTGTGTTTCCCCAAGTAGGCTGTGTGCTTTATGAGGCCAGGGACCACTACTGTCTTGCCCATCAGTTCTGACCTAGGCTGGGTTTGCTGTTGTCTCTCCAGGGCTGGCACTCAAATGTTTGCCGAGAACACGAGCATCTGCTATGGTGGGGCCTCCCTTGAGCTTTGCACACACCCTGGCTGAAATGAATTGAACAGAGAGTTCTAGGAACCTTCTGTATCCCTACCTCCAGCCCCGGCAGGAATGGGCACAAAATCAGTGCTTAAAACACACTTACTGAGGGGCTGGTTGGGAGACCTTTCCCCACCAGGAGGATAAAGACAGGAGGGAGTTTCCCTCTCCTGTCTTCCTAAGCCAGGGCCTCCTCTGAACTCAGCATCTTCCATGATACCGAGGGGCTAGAGCCTCTGGGCCTCAGAGGGACCCCGGGGCACCTGACTCCTCCTCTGAGTCGAGCCCAGCCCCCTCACCTGGCTTCTTCTTGGCAGCCTCCTGGATCTGGATACGCTCCAGCTCTGCCAGGCAGGGGGGCTCTGCAGGGAGAGAATCAGCCTCTGATGGGGGCTGTCCCATGGTGCTGATGGGATTCACTGAGCCCCCTCAAGGCTTAGAAACCCAGTCAGAGGGCTCTGCAAGATGAAAATACCCAGGCTCTGACACAGCGCTGCCCCACAGTGGGATGCATTGATCCTTCTAAGGTCTCCAAAACTGGCACAGGGCTCTGCCAGATAAGAACACCCAGGTTCCAACTGGGAGAGGCTGTTCCATGGCTGTGGGATGTGCTGGGGCCCCCCAATAAGCCCAGGAGTATCTCTGAGGGTATTGGCCACTCATGGGATGGGTAAACAGGATTCAGAAGAGGAGGTGAATGCACAGATTCCCCAGGGTGAGAGGGCCCGGGGGCAACATAAGACTGGAGGGAACATTAGATGGAAGCCTGAAAATAACTGGCAGCCAAATCTAACTTGTCTGTGACCTTGAGAAGTCCCCTAGCCCTTCCCAGCGGGGGCCTGGCTATCTGTAAAATGAGATCAGCTCCCAGCCTCCTGCCCAAGAAGACTACTATACAGAATGGAGAGCACGAGCTCCAAAGGCCTGGGAAGTAAAAGTGCTGGAGCTGTGCAGAGAGAGCAGGAAGGCTGGGCAGTTACGGGCAGTAAAACTGGTCAAAATACCCAACACTGGCAGAGGGATTTGTGATTTACATGGTGCTCTGCACCCAGATTTTCTCTCTTCACCTTCACAACAGTCTCTGAGGTATTGTTATCTCCCCATTCGGACGAAGAAACTGAACTCGGAAAGATTCAGTTGCCTGCCCGGCGTCCCACACCAGCTTATGGCGGAACCCTAGAGGAAGCCCCAGCCTCGGGCCACAGCTGCTGTATACTCCCATCACACGACCACAGTGGGGACCAGGCCAAACACCAGAGGCAGAGCACAGGCTACCCCACCTCTGGCCGGTCAGCTGAGGCCTCGGAACCTCAGTTTAACCATCGCTGATGGTTATTCACTTGGCCTAGATGATCTCTAAGCACACGTCCTGCCCTGGCTCAGGATACATAAAGCTGACAAATGACGTTATATCTCTAAGGCTAATGATCACACACATAATCACATATTTGGGGCAAGTACTGTGAGATGGGCCTAAAGGTGCAACCACTGAGAAGCCAACCTAGCTTCAGCTTCAGGAACCCTGAGTCCCTTCCAAGCCCTCCGAGGAGCCCTAGAAATTTTACATGTGTAGTTTTTAATACTCTTCCTTAAAGCAGGCCTCCGAAAGTGCATAAGCTTCAGGACCCATAAAATCCACCTTGGAGCCTGCCGAGGAAGGGAGTTCAAGTGCTGGCTTCCCTGGGCTCCAAGAGATGAGGTGCTGAGAGAGTGTAGGAAGTGGGGGAGCAGGAAAAGTTCTGGCATGGGGAGGTAGCCAAGAGGGAGCCACCCCGACTCCCAAAGACAGCCTGGAGCAAGGGGCAGAGCCCGCACAGCAGGGCCGGGGGCCCGAGGCCCTGGGAAGGGCCACACTCACTCTCTCTCCAGAAGCAGAAGCACCACTCGGCGGTAGAAACACGGCCATCCTTGTAGGTGTCGCAGGAGTTGAAGAAGGGGCGGATGCAGACCTCGTACTTGTCCAGGTTGACGGCAGCCAGCTCCGTCTGGTCCAGGAAGAGGTCGGCACTTGTGTCCAGCTTGGAGAACATCCAGCCGATGGAGTCCTTGCAGCTGGCCCCCAGGCTCTTGTCCAGCCCTAGAGAGAAGGCCACGGTTCAGACCTGCTCAAGGTAAATCGCTCCATCCATCTGTCCATCCATCCCTCCACCTCTCTGTCAGCCCCAGCCCTCTGTTCAGGGTCAGAACAGCTCAGAATCCAACCATGGCATTGAGAAATTCGAGAACGGCTGAAGGCCCATCCCTCAGCCTCTGCATAGGACTGCACCCAAACCAGTCAAAACCCCGTTTTGAAAGCCCTTCAGGAAAAATAATTCCTTCCCTTCCCTTGGCCACCCATTTCAGGGTTTAGCTTCCTTCCACTCATTTTAAGAATTTCCTCCTGTTAGCTATCCCAAATCCCTTCTGTCTGATCAAGGCTCTCTCCCCTTGTTCTGAGGTTTAGGTTCTTTTAGGGGCTCAGGGTCTGGCAGGAGGGAGCAAAAGTGGGTGCTCCCCAGTGCAGCCAGGTGGCCCAGTGTACTCCCATCTCCCCATCTCCCACCCTCCTCCCCTGCAGAGCAACCAGCTCCTGTACCACTGGCCGGGTGGGCCCCACTGCTGGCTGAGCCGTTCTGCTTGGAGTTCTCATGAAGGAGCTGGAACCAGTCCCGCAGCCGATCCCCCAAGTCAGCCAGGTCCTGGCCCGTGCAGGTCTCTGCAATCGGCAGAACAGGGAGAAGGGGGTGGAGGGTGAAGGTGGGGTGAAGCAGCAACCATGTTCTCAGCTGGGGGTGCTGCCCTACAGGCCTGGGGCTGGGCAGTGGGATGCCAGAGGGAAGGGGAGTTAGAAATCAGAGGCTCTCTCTCCTCCTCTCCCATCTTCCTCCTCCGCCTCACTCCCTAGCACTAAAAACACCCAACGCAGTCTCCCTGGGATGAGGCCGGGGCCCTCCTGCTCCGTGTAAACCAGACGTCCAGACCCACAGGTTCCCCAGGCCTGTCCCTGTCTTTGCTACTCCTCCTGAAGGAGGCGCCCCGGGGCCCTGGCAGCGAGCCACCTCCCACCCCTAGCCTGGCTGCAGCCCAGCACTCATTACCTGGTTTGCCATCTGTGGAGGAGGTGGCGGCCTGCTCCGTGGGGCAGGGGCAGGGGCCCTCGCATTTCACCGTCAGCTGCTTGCTGCTCAGGCACGCCTGCTGCTCCAGCTTACACTGCACGAAAAGAAAGGTCAGGCTAGGTGACGGGGGCACTGCTAGGGGCACCCTCCAGCCAACCATGGCAGCCACATCTGCCTTCCCCCTTCGAGATGGGAGGGACAGACCCACAAACAGCCTGGAGCAGCCCTCCTAATCCCCCTGGAGGCCACAGGTGTACAGTGGTCAGGGGCAGCAGGCCCAGGAAGCGGGGGGGACTCAAAGGCTCCCAGGAGCCCCACTCCGCACCAGCCTGCCTCTCTGCATAGTTGTCCTTCCCAGGAAACCTCCATCCCCTCACCCCCACTCACCCACTCCTCCTCGCCCTCCTGGCCTCTCCTCTTCCTCCCCACAGTCCCTTGGCCCCTAGGTAACCCGGCTGTGGGCCCCTCCCTCATGGCCTTCCCACAGTCACCTCCATGGGCTCTCTTGATAACAAACAGCTACTGGCTATTGAACATCTGCTAATTCCCTGGCCTTTACAGTTTCCAGAGGGGTTCATCCATTCCTCGCCCTTCAAGTGTTTTCCCCTGGTCGTGTCTGGTTTCTCCCCATGGGATGACCGCTCATGGAAGCGTGTCCTCGTAGCATTTTACAACATGACCTCACCTGGCCCCCGACAGCTCTGTGAGGGAGGAATTGTGTTTCTCATGCTCAGCAGAGAACACGGAAGCTCAGAGAAGCCCAGTGACTCAGCCAAGGCCACGGGGCTGGGCTGGAAGCCAGACCTCCCGATGACCTCCACCTCCCCACAGGGCAGCGCTGGGACCCTCAGACCACAGCCTCCTGCCCAAACCCCGCTTTGCCCTCAGGTGGTGTGACTCAGCGCTCTCCTTCTTTCTCTACCAGCTCCGCCTACGTCCTCTGTACCCTCCTCCATGCAGCTTCTGCCCCTTTGCTTATTCTCTCTCTGCCTTATTCTCCCCGGGTGACCTCATCCCCTCCCCAACGTCAATCATCACCCACAACGGGTGACTCTTTCATCTGCATCTCACCCCAAAAGGGTTCCTAAGACCCAGAACCCAACTCCAGCTAACAGTCCATGCCCTCCAAACACCAAGCAACTCCTCACAGCTAGCAGAAGCATTCACAATTAGCACCCGCATTTCTAGGGTACTTTAAAGTTTATAAAATGCTTTCACAAATACTGTCTCATTTAACACTCACAAAAATCTCATCAAGTTGGAATTCATTCACCCAACCACCGTTCCCTCCCACACTGTCATCTCACGGAGGATTACTTCCTCTTGCCCCAGATTGCCTGGTGCTTGCTGGTGAACCATCCTGTCCATGTGGATATCCACCCATGGGAAGATTTCAACCCCCAGCACCTAGACGACGGAGCTCCTTCCTTCTATTGCCCTCCATACTTTCATGAGGCCCTTTCCTCACTTACTCTGACTTGCAGTTACCGGCCTTCTCCAGGCCCCAGACCCCACCTGCACCTGCCCGAGGTCAGGGGCAGGGTCTGGCTCAGACTCCCGGGCTTGGTGCCCCTGCTGTGGTCGGCCATGCTGAATGCGCCGACAAGTGCATCCGGCCCCACAGCAGTACTGGGAGCCCCACAGAAGGCCCAGCTGAGCTGTCCCCTCTGCTCCCTGTGGACTCCAGTGCACCCCACCCCCACCCCTCCTGGGGCCAGGGCTCCTCACCACTGAGCTGTAAGTGTGGCCATCAGAGCCGCAGACGGAGGCGAGGTGGGCCATGTGACAGGGCTTACACATGGTGTCTTTGTTTCCATGGAGTTTCAGCGCAGGCTGCTTGATCCTTCAGGAGGAGCAGAATGGGAGGGCACAGGGGTGGAAGCAAAAATGAGAGACGGACAGGGCAAGGGAGGGTTCAGGAGACTGGTTCCAAAAAGAAGTTGCTCTTGGTGATCTATAGTAGATGCAGCTGCCTCCCTGCCCCTGCCCACCTCCCACCACCCCCAGCCAGACCCTCTTCTAGCTTATAAAGGTGGAACCAACAGGGCGGGGTATAGACCCCCAGCTTCCCCTTTCCAGCAGGGCCCCCAGGTTGCAACTCCAGGCCCAAGTGTAAGATGTAAAAGGGACTCACACTTGCGTAAGGGGTAAGACCAAATCAAAGGTTGCAAACTGATGGCCCATGGGTCACATCTGGCCTGTAGGATCATTTTGTTTGACCACCAAGGGTTTTTGTTTTTAATTGGGTTATTCATGAACATTTGCAAAATGGAAGAGTTCACATAAAAAAACCCTGGATTTCTGGCCTAGTTAAAATGGAAGATATGGGAGTCCTGGTCCTGCATTTCCAGAAGGCCTGGGCTCACCAGAGTGGTCTGTCACCAAGCTCTCTTCATGCATTTACATTACCTGCCAGGCCCCTACAGGCATCTAAGATTGCAACCCCAAGTCTCTGGTCTCTGAGTCTATGATTAAGGAGAAAGGGGAGGGAAATGGGACCTTCTCCAGGGGGTCTTGGAGTCAGGCAGGGTTTTGTCCTTGGGCTGGAGCTAAGGCCTCAAATGCTCCTCTGCAAGCCTCAGAAGCTACAATCTTAAATATTTCATGAAGTGGTTCCATGTCAGTGCTGGAAGGAACCTCAAACTATCTGGGCCAACCTATTTGTCGGATATGGACACCGAGGCCCAGAGAGGAGATGTGCTTTTCCCTGGGTCCCACAGTTTGGTATCTGATCTCATACAGTGTGGTGGTTTTGAAATATGTCCACAGATACTTTGACACTCCTCCCTTCAAAACATGGAACCTAATTCCCCTCCCCTAGAGTGTGGCAGTACTTAAGACTCGCTCTTAACAAATACAGGTGGCAGAAGTAACAATGTGTGACTTCTAAGACTAGGTCATAAATGTGGCTTCCTCCTTGCTCTCTCTCCCTTGAATGACTTGCCTTACAGGAAGCCAGCTGCCATGTTGTGAGGACACTCAAGCAGCCCTATGGAGAGGTCCCCTTGACTAGGGCCAACAGCCAAGTGAGTGAGCTTGGAAGTGGATCCTCCAGCCTGAGTGCAGCCTTCAGATGATGCAGCCTCAGCCAGCATCTTGACTGTAACCTCCTGACAGTCCCTAAGCCAGAACCATCCAATAGAACCACATCTGATTCTTGACCCTCAGAAACTGTGAGATAACACACATTTGTTGTTTTAAGCCACTAAGCTTTGGAGTAGTTTGTTCCGAAGCAAAAGATAACTGATTCTCTCCTATGTATTAGTTAAGCCCTTGCTCTTTAAGCAAACCCCCTCCAGGCCTCCCACCTCCCCAAGGCCCTCACCTGTGCTCCAGCTTCTTGCGGCTGATGCACATTGCCCGCTGGTAGCCCTGGGCAATGCACACTTTGTGATGGCTGCACTTCACCTTCTGGCAGGGGTCCTTGGTGGTATCCAGGGCTGCAGGGACACAGAGTTAGGACACAGGTCACCTGGGACTCAGTGTTAGAGAGCCCAGGAGCCCCCAGCCCCACTTCTGAGCTGGGAAGCCCCTCTCTCTATCAGCCCTTGATAACCAGAGCTCCTCGGCTTGGAAGTTCCTTCCCCATTTGGTCTGGTTCCCCAAGGAGCGTCCAAAGCCATGATCAGGACTTGCCCTCTGGTCTCAAGTCCTCACGGGTGTCAGTCACCTTCCCCAACGTGGGAGGGGCATGTTACCTTCATCTCCTTGCTGACTGTCCTCCCAGCTCCTGATGTAGTCATCCTAGGGAAGGACGGAGCGGGTGAGGGAGAAGGGAAGGGCTAAGATTTACATCCTAGAGCCGAAGTTCAACCCCAGGGCCAACAGAGGAGAAGCCTGGGCCACTGCTTCCGCATGCCAACTGCCACCATCCTCGTGGTTTCCCAGATGACCCCTGTCCACCCAGGCCCTGCCAGCTGCCTCCCCCAGACCTCTATCCCCCTAAACCCATGTCTAGAATCTCTTCCGGCCTCTCCCCTATCTCCTCTCTCCTTATTCCACACCCCCCATCCCACACTGGATGACGCAGGGGAGGAGACATTGGGTAAGTGTGCAAGGGAGAAGAGAGTGGGGTGTGTAGCTGCAGATACATATGCAGTGGAGCCCCAGGCAGTACTCACCTCTACCTCCTGGGGATCGGGAAGCAGCAGCAGGCCACGGGAACCGGAGCAGGAGGAGAGAGGGAGAGACGAGGATTTTAGTGTGAGGCCTACCCTCAGACCATGTGGTCACGGCTCCCCAGGCCTCATCACGTGACTGTGGATGCTGGGCAATGGTCTTTGATTGATACCATCCTCTGACCTCTATGGCCTCCAACTGGAGAATAGTACTCCTATGTCTTTACAAGAGAGCTTAAGGCCTGGGCCCATTCAGGGCTGGCCTTAGGAGCAGCAGAGGTGAGGCCCATGGCTTTAACGGTGAGGTGCCATCCCTCTACTTCAGGCCCTGAAGCTGGTCCCAAAGGAACCAGCCCTCAACCCACCATCAGAACAGATGTCTGAGGGGCCCATACTGCCTGGGAAGTGATTCTCATGCCTATGCCCTGGCTGTTCCAGAAACACCCTCTCTCCTTCTACCAGGGTCCCTCCCTTCCTAGGCAGTCCCCTCCCCTGACACCTGTTTTTCAGTCAAGGTCTGACTTGCGTGCAGAACTCAGATGGTGCACTGAGAGAAAGGGGGACCATGGCCCCTCCCAACAGCTTCCTCAGTTACCATCGTCCAGCTGCAAATCCTCAGACTCAGAAGATCCTGAAAAGGCCCTCTGAGGTCATCTGTCCCAGCCCCTTCTATGTGCAGGAGAGGCCGGGAAGTCCAGAGACAAGAAATGACCTGACCCAAGTCCCACCATCTCAGAACCCAGGTCACCCAATGCCCAGCACAGACCTCTCTTCTGGATACCGCACACTGTCGGGCACCCGGGGCACACGGGAGCTCTCTCCTCACCCTCCTCCGGCTGCAAGTCCTTCCCCTGGGCCTGTGGACCCTGCAGTGGCCAGAGGCAGAGCAGCTCCCATCCAGCCTAGCTCACTGGCATAAAACCCCAGCTCCTCTGGTTTCCCCACTTTCTCCTGTGGGGTGGAGGCAGCAGCTGAAAACCAGTAAACAGCTCCCAAGGTGCTCCCAGTAGCAGCTCTGCCAGGCAGGCGGGAGAGGGCTTCTCTGGACTGGAGGCTGGCAGTGCCAAGGAGCCAGCTGCCGCCCTCCTCTGCATGGGGCTCCGGGTGCTGGAGGACAGGGGGGCAGGAGAAGCCATGTGCAGCTGCCTCCTCATCGTGAGTCCCACCCAAGGATCAAAACTATGCAAGGATGAGGGCAGAGGCCACACTGTGGGGTAGGGGTGGGAAGGGACCAGACTCCTGTCAGGCCTGGGGAAGAGGGCATGGGGTCCTGCACCGGAGGGCACCCACAGGGCCTTGAAAGCCCAAGGGCTCTGAGGCCTCTGATGTGTCCCCTGGAAGTTGACAAGCATCAGGAACAGGCAGGGGCAAGAGCCCTTATCAACAAAGCCTCCTGGGCAAAGGCCAGAGACGGGCCATGCCGATCAAACAGTTGGCATCAGACCCAGGTAGAGCACGCTGGGGTCAGGTGCAAACCTGAGTGTGTGCTTCTGCACACGCACACGTGTGTGCATTCATTTGGGTCTTCACACGTGCACACTCATGGGCGTGTGTCCCAAAGCACCTGTGTGGGCAGGCATGCGTGTCCTCGTCTGTGAGCATCTGTACCCATGCACACATGTGAAGCAACAGTGTGTGCTGGGTGTTCGTAAGAAAGAAGGACACTTCAAGACAGTTCACCCAATGCCAGTTGGTTTTCATCTAGAAACTAAGTAACAACCCACATATGTGTCCAAGCAGCCAAGTGTCCTGCAGTCCTTGGACCCAGGAGCAGCAGGAGGAAAGCCACAGGAGGGGCTTCTGGAGAACCTAGCCTGGGCGGCCCCCTGGACACTGAACAGACCTGGCTCAGGCACCCACCCAATTCCACAGGACGTGGCTGGAACCCTCTTGAGCCCCTGGGCAAGCTTCCAAGAAGACCGCCAGGCAGCCAACAGGGAACTGCGGCATAATTTCCCTTTATGCCAGGGCCAAAGGAAGCTAGCCCAGACCCAGCCCCTCTTCTCCAGGAGCTCATCAGGGTGGAGGGGTCCCTCCCCTGGTGTCCACTCACCACAGATGGGAAATGAGGCTGAGCATGGCCAAGTGGTTGAGGCCAGGGTTATAAGTTGGGGCAAAAGTAGGGACTGGCCTTCATGGAGTTGGGGTCTTCCCATCTGCTCCATCATCCTCTGAAGGGGAGTGGGCATGAGGTTGTGAAGAGGACGGGGGAAGTGGCTTGTGTGAGTCACCTGCTTTCAACCAACAAGGTCTGTGTGCCCCAGAACCCACCCACACCTGAACTGGAGCAGGGAGGGGTGTTAGCCAAGGGCCTTGATACCTGCTCATTCCCTCCCTCACTCTGGACCTAACCTAATGCCTTAACCTCCAACCAGGCTGTGAGCAGAAGCCTTTGGAACTCAGAACAAAGAAGGTTCTCAAAGGTCAATACCAAGAATTTCTGATTAGAAATCCAGGGGGGAGTGGGCTGGGGGAAGAGAGAGTTCTAAGAAAGGACTATTTCACCATCCAGCCCTGTGAGAGCCCTGGTGGGGAGCCATCTCCACCTACCCCAACCCAAGTGAGGCTAAGACTCCCCCTGATTCAGGATACAGGGACTGAGCCCCTTTTGTATACAAGGGTTGCCCTGGGTTCTAGCTAAGCTCCTTGTCTCCACGGTGGTGGATGAGGTTGGGGGAGGCCGAAGTGGTTCTGGATCCCAGGACCCTCAGTTCCAGGAGAATGGGAGCAGCCAGCCAAAGAGGGGGATGAGGGGGAGAGAGGGCCCTGGAGTCACACAGAAGCCCATGCTCCCTTACCAGCGTACCTCGGGCAAGCACCTTGGCCTGTAGGAGCTCAGCACCTAATGCCTGGACTGCTCAGAGATTAAAGGAGATGGTATCTGAAGGGTGCCTGGTGTCCACAAAATACTCAACAAATAAAAGCTGTTATAGCAGAAGAGACCAGAGACTTCAGGTGGAAAAAATGGTGGAGGGACAGGAAATGGGCAGGGAGAGGCCACATGAGGGGCCCCTGCAAATGGAGAAGAGAGCGGCCACCACTGGGAGAGCAAGAGACCAGTGTGGTGTGAGGAGAGTTGCCCCCAAGGGGTCTCAGTGAGAGGAGCAAGTCCTGTCCACTCCACCTCCTGCTCTCTCTCCAGCCTGCCTTCCCCTCACCATGCCCACTGGTCTCACCCTAGCAACCCCGGCCTCACTTACTGCAGGGTCTCCTCTGGGCTCTCCCTGACCCCGCCCATCTTCCACACCCCTGCAGCCACAGGGATCTGTCTAGAAGATAATTCTGATCATGTTTCTCCCACCTTAAAACCCTTCACTAAATATATAGCTTGCTCTTATTTTGAAAAAAAATGTTTAAAGATGATTAGGTAAAAAGCATTCATATCAAAATGTTAACAGTGGTTTCCTCTGGGGGAGAGGAGTAGAGAATCTGGGCATCTTTCTGCCTTTTTCCAAGTTTCTAAAATTTCTACAATGAACATGTATTACTTTTGTAATGAAGGGGGAAAAAAAAAACCAATAAATATTATATTTAAAAATCCTCACAGGGTTACCTGTCACCTACAGAAGAAAGCCCATCTTCTCTGAGTTTCTTCCTGTCCCCATGTCCTTCCAGTGGATATTTCACTCTGGCCAGGCCTCGGCACAGCCTCCTTCCCCCTCTGGAATGTATGTTTGCATCCAGCCCCTGAACTTCTATTTATCTTTCAAAACCTGGCTTTCACACTTCATCTTCCCTAACCTCGCCCCATATCTAGTTTTCCTTCAGGTGGACTGCACCTAGTAGAAGTTTATTATTGCTCTGGTTACACCAAGCAATGCCATTGCTTCTGCCCTATTTAGGTGGCCAGTTCCTTGAGGGCAGAGACCATATAAAGTTCACCTTTCTATGCCCAACACCTAGCAATAGTAAAAATACACTAATAATAGCTAACATATTTTGAGCAATTACTGTGTGGCAGGCATTGCGCTTTGCACTTTGCACTCATTGGCTCATTTTACTCTTCATGAGAATTTAAGAGAAAATCACTATTATCATCCTATTTCTCAGGTGATAAAAATTGAGGCTTGGAGAGGTTAAGTGACTTATACAGGATCACACATCAACAGCACAGAAGAGCATTGGTACCCCCAGAACTGGGATTCCAGAATCTGTGCCCCTAACCAGGACCCTGTATTGCTCCATAAATTTTCACAGATAAAGAAAGTCCCAGGCCAGGACTGGACCCAGGAGGCCCAATCTCAGCCCATGGTTGGTTTCTCCCACCACACCAGCTCTGCTCCAACCCCTAGGCAGGGAGTCTTGTAAGCAGAGTGGAGAGACTGGCGGTAGTGGGGGAAGACACCTGGGGGCCCCCCTTCTCCAGGCATTTCCAGAACCCTCTTCACCCGCCCCTGGTTCGGCTGGTTTGGAGCTAACCCATCTCCTGCTTTGATCTCAGCAGCTCAGCCCGGTTGCCATGGAGACAGGGCCCACTGTGCCAAGCTGGGGGAGAAACGGCAGTGAGTGTGCAAGCCTAGTCGGGCTTAGGGGGCACATGCTGGGTGTTTCCAAGCGCTGTTTACTTCCTGTCATTTTAATTAGCACCCAAATCACCCGCTCACTTCACAGCTTGAATTAACCCAATCTCCCCCAGCCTCTCCATCTGGTGGGGAGGATGGGACACAGCAGTGAATCAAGCGAAAGAAGAGCAGCGCCCCAGGGCTAAAAACCACCTGGGCAAATCTCCACCTGCCTCTCTGAGGCACAGTGTGATGGAGAGACTGACACCCCCCACCCTCGCCCTGGCGTGGAATCAGGGCACTGGGTACTGGCCTGGCCTGGCCTCTGACTGCCAGCAAGACTGTGGCCTAGAGAGCCTTGCCCTCACTGGAGCCCCTTCCCTTGCCTATAAAGTAAGAGTGACTCCCTTGCCTTCCTCCCTGAGCTGCGGAGGGACCCAGTGCGATAACAGCTGTGAGAGCACTTTGTAAACTGTGAAGCTCTATACTTGCAAAACTCATGAAACATGAGCACTGAAGCTGGGTTCTTCGGCACATACGGTGGGAGTCTGGAGGACAAGGTGGACAAGAGGCACTTCTGGGTCTCACAGTCACAAGGAGCCTCAAACGCAGACTTCTGATGTCTCCAATTGACGCGCTACAGCCAGAGGCACACCGACAGGACCGAAAGATGTGCATCATGAGACTAAAGAAACCACAGCTTCTGTAACCCTATTATGGCACTTCCTCATTTCTTAATAGATCGAGAACCTCTAAAAATGGAAGTGGGCCAGGCCTCTCTCAACCTCTGAAAGGCCCCATAGCTGGCATTATTTTGGCCTCATTCCTCAGGCGAGGGAACCTCTGATGCAACCCAGTCCACTGAGAAGGCCCAGGAGTGGGGAACTTGTAGCTGGGGGCTCCTCCTACCTCTCCCTGCAAAGAGCTGGGGAGCACAGAGGGAGGGACCCAGAAAGGAACAAGCAGGGGTGAAGTGGGGCCCGCCTGGCTCCTTCTCAGCTGAGGCCTGACACCCCTGTCACAGGCCCAGGCGGAAGGCATCTTGAGGAGGCAGCACCCTCCACATGGAGGAGGCTGGGAGGGGAGCAGTCATTAAATATTTGCCCCTCTTTCAGAGGGAGCGGCAGAGGCTGTTAGGCCTGGACAAACAGATAGAGTCAGGCATCTGGCAGACTCCCCGCCTCCCACCTCCTCTCTGCTCGGAGGAATTTCCTTGGAGGACAAAAATGTGCTTATCACTGCCAGCATGCCAGGAGCTCCACCTGGCCTCAGGTATGCCCGCGCTGACCCCCCATGCCCACACTCTGCGGGGCCTGAGCTCTCCACAGCTCCAGGGGCATCTCGGCCCCAGTCCTTGGGTTTCTGGTTCAGGCAGTGGCCCCAGGGGTCCATTGAGGGCAGAAAACAAGAGAGAGGTATAGGGGAGAGTGGGCCTGGAGTTCTGTTCTGAGCTGCCTCAGGACCTCTGTTTCCTTTTTGGAACATGAGTGGGGGGCAGGATTTAAATCCCAGGGATCTCTGAGGAGGGCCAGACACTGGAGCTGAGGAAACACAGATATGGGGTTGTGAAAGAGCACATGGGCTTGGGTGTGCTCGGTTCCTTTATCTGTAAAACGTGGAGGCTCAGCGCTCAGTGCTTAATGCTGCTGAGGCTCCGCAGTTCTGCTCCCCACCTCTCCTAAACTGAGAACTTTGAGAAGAGGGGAAAAGGAGCCCGAACAAGTTCAGACTCTTCCACGTCCTCTAACCTGTGCAAGGGAGCAAGGGATCAGGGAAGGAGCCAGCAGCTTGCATCCAAGCAGGAGTAAGACACTGGCCCAGCCTGCCTTGTCCTTCCTGCTGTGTGCAGCCTTGACCTCTTCTCAGATGTCAGAGAAGAGAGCCACAGGGGCAGGATGCCCTGCCTCAGGGAACCTGGTCTCCACCTGAGGAAGCCCTGTGCTCACCCACCCACAGGTCTGATGGGTGGGTCACCTGCTCGGTGGATTCATTGAGGTGGGGGGAAATTTTGAGCCCCCTACTTCCCAGGAGAAAGGGGAAGGCTGGCTGCAGCCAGGTCCAGGCCCACAGACACAGGGGAGAACAGGGAGGCCTTGGGATAATGTTCCTTCACGGCAGCATTTACTCCCTTATCCTACAAATGAATCACTGGAGTCAGGGTGCCGGGGTTCTAGTTGTGACTACCCCAACCTTTCAGGGTCCAGAAAGAGGAAGAGCTCACCCCAAATAGTCAGCGTGGCTCAGCCCAGAGCCCCAGCTCTCCCTTTGCCCTCTACCACCTGAATCCACAGTGCTGCTCCCTGGGGAAAAGAGGGAGGGGCTCAGAGGACAGGTTAGTTGAGACCCTTCCTGCCTTTCCTATTCCACGGTGCATATACTTATACTGAGCACCTACTGTGTGCACAAAAACCCCATGCAATGCTCTGAGGACGGGGTGGTAAGGTCACAAAGCAGTCTATTCCCAGACCCTACCCTCAGGGACTTGCCTTGGGAGGAATGTGATAAACACCAGCAGGAGGACTCTTGAGATACAAGCCCACAGCATAAGTGATGGTGCAAAGCAGCAACAACATGTGCCAAATGTGTTTATGACCAATAAATGCTGCAGCAACCCCAAGGAAGGGGCTACACATACAACTGAACACTGGCTGAGCCCTCAGGGGGTCAGAGGCTGCGACATTTCAAGAATCACCCTACAGCTTGCAGCTGGGCCTGGGTCTGCCCGCCAAGGTTAGACACATTTTCCCTGTCTATAGCCCTAAGAAGACCCACATTACACTTACAAGGGAACCTACACAGCAGCAGTATGGCCATCCTCAGCCTGGTGTTTGCCCCAGGATGCCATTAGGCCTCATTTCTCAGGTTTCTTGGTCTCTGGTTAATACATACTCAACCCTGACCTAGTCACAGATACCTCCTCAGGAGCAAAAAGAAAATCCTTTTCCTAAACCCAAAGTCCTGCCGCTCAGCTTGTGGCAAGGGGGCAGTTGGCGGGGTGGGGGATGTGCGCAAGTGGAGGGCTGTGGACGGGCTCTAGCGTCATCTTCCGGAGTCACAGAATGACAAGGGCTGCCCATTAAACCAAGGGAAAAATCAAGGGCCAGAAACTGGAAGTGGCTCCCCCAGGGAGGAAGACAAGCTGAGCACCCTCCCAAGGCCCTTGGGGCTCAGGGTAGGATAGAGCTCTTCCACTCCCCCGGACAGCCCTCTGACCTTCTGGAGAACGGAGGGGGTGGTGTTGGCTGGCCATCCTCTGCAGACTGCCTGGAAGTTGAGAGGAGACTCAGACGGCCTCTCTAGGCAAAGAGTGCTCTTCTCTCCCTCTCTTCCCAAGGCCTGGAGCCCCACTGGGTGTTCAAGAGTCTCTCACTGCACCACACTGCTCTGGGCGACGCCAGCCCCTCCAGCGTGGGAGAGGATTTGAACCCAAAGTGGAGTTGGAGGAGGAGGAGGCCAGGGCAGGACCCAGCCTCCCATCCCCAAATCCCAATGATGGAATCCATCCTGACCCAGTTTGGGGTTCTTCTCACACACCCACACTTATCCACGAACACCTGTGCAGCTCATTCCCACACTTGCACTGGGTCAGCAGTATGGGGAGGGGAGAGGGGAGAGATGGTAACAAGGGAGGCCCTTT
>NW_006781396.1:1302862-1340949 GCF_000442215.2 Lipotes vexillifer | reverse complement strand
GTTCAGCAGTATGGGGTGGGGAGAGGGGAGAGGTGGTAACAAGGGAGGCCCTTTGTGGCTGAAACTTGCTACTGGCCTACTTGGTGTTCATAAAAACATGAGAATCCTAAGTAGCCAGCAGGCGACGTTTCCCTGGGCCAGACCCCAGGTTCATGGTGAAGCCACAGGCCTAGAGGAGGTGCTCAGATCTGCAGTGAATGAGTGAATTAGTAAACATACATCGGTGTCATTCTCATGGAGCCAGAGGCATGGTGTGGGCTAGCCCCAGAAACACTGATCCATCTGGTGGTTTTTCTATGGGGTTGGAGTTTCTTTCTATATTGCCTGAAATGGATGCCCCCCAGCCCTCTGCCAAGATGTCTTCATGTTCACGTGTCCGTTTCAGTCTCCTAGACTGAAACTGAAGTTCAGAGAGGTTATGTGATGTACCTGGCATAATGTTGCCAGGCAGTGGCAGAATCAGAACCTGAACCCAGGCCTCATGCCTCTCCTGGGTAGAGAGCTGCTCTGGAGGGTCGCTAGGCCAGGCTGGTGGCAGGCTGCCAAAGACACTGAGAGCCTTGGACCCCCACTTCCTAGGAGGTGCTGCTCCTGCCCAGGCATCCTTGAGCCCATAGGGCATAAGCCAGGGTAGACTCTTCTTTTCCATCTCCACTAAGGGTTAGGCTTAGAGTTCTCTAAAAAGCAAAGTTGAGTTAGAGGACCTGGGTTCAAATCCCAGCTCTGCTGCTTACTAGCTATTTGACCGTGGATAAGTTACTCAGCTTCTCTGTGCCTCTGTGTCCTATATAGGGTGGAATATAAAGTAATGGTAACTATCTCACAGGTTGTTGGAGGGCACAAGAGGCCACAGGGGTAAAGTGCTGACTGCAGGGATTGGCAGATGTAAGCACTCCCTGCAACCAGTGATTCAAAACGTGCTAACTGCGTGCCTCCGGGGTGCCCAGCACTGTGCTGGATCCTCATAAATATCATTAAAATGTAATGGAAGTGGAGTACAAAGCAGAGAAGAGCCAAGAAGAAAAAGAACGGTCAGTGCTGTCCAGCCAGCTCTTGGAAGCTGCCAGGAAGAATGCTGTGTAATGGACCTGTCTCCTCTCAAGTGTCCATCTCTATCTACCAAGCTCTGGATGTTCTGTTCCAAAGACTGCGGTAAAATCCACCCACTTCTGCAGGGAGTGAATTCGGAGATAGTAGCACTAGGGAGCAGGGCTCCGAAAAGCCCAGGCCTGCACAGAGCAGGGCACAGCTAGATCCCCATCTCCTCTGACTTGAAATTCCCTCCTCCCGGCAGCAGGGCAGAGATCTCTCCTGACACATGTGAGAGCCCCGCGCCCACTGGAGGGGAGGATTACTCTGCCAGTAAATCCTTCACAACACCCCACCCCGCTAATAATCCTAGTGCTCAGAGGAAGAATGCTAAGCTGAACTCCCCACTAACCAGCTCAGACCAATTCCACACTGAAGCAACGGCCCGCGCTTTCCTTCTCTCCTTCGTTCTCCTGACCACTTCGACATGATTCCCTCAATCTTCCCCCTCAATTCAGTCCAACCATTAAATGGAGACATTTCCCTCACCCACACTATCGACTCCTTGATCCTATTCCCCAAGAATATTCCACTCCCCCTGCTTGCTTGCCTCCCTTCCACTGAGGCAGAGTGGGGGCCCTGCACCATTTTGTGACTGATTATCAACAAGGTTCTGGCTCCACCTGGCAATGCCTCAGAGGTTCAAAAGAAACTCCTACCTCTCTGTTGAGAAGCGAAGGAGCATATTTTCAAGAAAGCTTGCCTGATGAAATGTACATAAAGCCGATGCTACTGTGCCCAACTAGAGGGCCTTCAGTCCTTAGGGTGGGAAGTGGGGCCTCTGCTAACAGGGGAGGAATGAGAACTGTCTGCAGTCCTGGCAGAGCCCCTGTGCATGGTCTGTGCACTGCACAACTCCAGGGGGCACCATTCACACCATGGCACCCCTAGAGTTATGCAATGCAGTGGCTCTGAGCTAGCAGCCTCCTGCATTTCTGCAGAAGCTGCCAAAGGATCCCTATAGCCAGGTCCTCCTGCCCAGCCTTCCTTGTCCTCCTTCTCTCCCTGACCCCATTCTCCTATAGCCAGGACTACCTTAAATGGGGTTTTAGAGAAAATCTACCCTATAAATGCCTGAGGCCACGCAAAGCAACACATGCTTTGAAGTTTTCCATGAATGCTATGGGGGCAGGTCCTGCAGAATTTCATTCTGGTGGCTTTTTTTCTGATGAGCATGGGAGGAAGGGGGAAGTGATTGGCATCAGTACAGGGAGACAGGTGGGCAGCCCTGTGCCAGAGGTCATGCAGTCAGTCATCTATCCTCACCCACAGAGTTGGCTACTGGAAGTCAGTGGAAGGGAGGTGGGTAGGAACCTTTTATTTTTAAACCTGTACTGTTCTGATTAAGCATTTCTTTTTCCTCTGACCTTCACTAGGCCCATTATGGAAGATCAAACTGCCAACGAGTCAGAGGGAGGCCTGGACAAGTGACACATGGATTCAGGATGAGCCAGCCTGCTGCCACACTCTCAATGCTGTGGCCGGGCTGCTTCCCAGGCAGCGGCAGGAGACTGCAGCTAATCTGTGCTGAGCCTGCAGGGGACGTAGAAAAGGTCTTGCTGGAGCTCCAGGCTCCTGTCACTGGACCAGCCGTGGGGTGGGGCAAACTGCCCGCTCAGGCCCAGGCCACTCAGCCCTGAGGACCAGGCAGCATGCGAGTCCTGATGAATTACAACCTACCAGTTTGACTTTGGAGATAAACAGTCACTTGTTTCAGGGTAACAAAAAGATGCATATTTCTGCCTGTTTCCATCATTTGGCTGGAAATCATATGAAGCATGTGTGTTTTAAACACATTGCTAAGGAACTTCTGGATGCACACAATTTAAGATGAGAAAGGTCACAGTGTGGCCTGTGTTATACTAGGTGGGTCTGATAAGAGAATCTGGGGAATGAGGAGCAAGAATTGGGGTCGTAGGAGAGGTTTTCTGGGGACAGGGTGTTGGAAAGCACCAGATCACGGAGTACCATCGCTCCTCTCCTCCGGAGCATCCGGGCCCAACCAACACCTCACACCCCAGCCCCGGTCCCTTCTCTGGGTCCCAGCCACGCCCTCTGCCCTCCCCTCCTCACTCCTACTTCCCCTTCTGAGAACATGGCAGCCTTCAGTTTCCCCTCTGATCTACAGGTGCCCGTAAACAAAGTGCTGCAGCGACACCCGCTCCTCCGCAGCCGCCTCCCCACCCCCTACCCCGCAAAGTCCGGCACAAGGTTAAGCCTGGGTTCCATCGGGCGTCCCTGAAGGGCTCCCATACCCAGCTACTGGGTTCTCCCCTCTGCTTTTCAAGTCCACTGGGCTAGGGAGTCTTCCCTCCAGGTTGGAGCTCCCCAACTTCTGGGCCGCGCTCCCCCGTGAAACGTTGGTCCTGGAAAACCAGCCTCCATTAGTGCTAGCGTCCCTCAGCATGGGCACCCCAGACCTGGCTCTGGGGGCCACCCAGAGGTGGCCTCCGGTATTTTCACTACCTTCACCAGCCCCCCCCCATCACGGACACGCCTTTCACCATCTCGCCTTAGGAGGATTGCTAAGAGCGCCCCCCGACCCCAACTAAAAGCGCCAACCAAGGGCCCTGTCCCCTTCTGTCTCTCCCTTACCCGAAGCCCAAGATGGGAACGGAAGGCAAGCGCAAGATGATGCTACTGTCCCTGCCGGCCCCACCCAGACCAGCCCCTTCTGCAGTGGCCCGTATGTGGAACCTGCAGTATCCGCCCAGCTGGGGGGGACACCTGGGGATGGCTCACCAAAAAAAAGAGGAGCAGGTCGGAGGCCCAGGCAAAGCCAGGGTCCCCGCCCCGCCCTCCCTACTCCCCTCTGCCCCCTTCCCCCCGCCCCACTGCAACCCTCACCCCTCTCCGCACCCAGCCTGAAGGGGAGACCTTGTCCCTTACGCACGCCCCCAGAGTAACTCCTCGCTCTGGGAGGGTGTGGCACTGGGGGTCCCAAGCCCGCCAGCTCCCGGGCTGGGGAGTTCATGAGGAGGGGTCTCAGGAGCCCGGTGGGTGCTCGTTGTTTACTCTTGGTGCAATTAACCGGCTAGGCTGCGGGAGCCTGTGGCTGCGACATGCAGCCGCCACTCCCAGGATCTCTGCTCCAAAGCTCCCTCCCCAAACCCCCAGCCCCAGCCCTCGGCCCTCTCAGCCCCGCAGACTCACGTCTCGGAAGCGGTTCCAGTGCTTGATCTTGCCGCTGTACTGCGAGATGGACGACAGCCATTGCTCGTCCTCCATGAAATTGCCGGGGGTCTCGCCCTCCTTGAGCCTTTTGGCGTCGCTTTCGGCCAGGGCAGCTACTGTAAGGAGCAGCAGCGGCAGCGCCAGCCGCCCGCAGTCCGGAGCGCGCATCGTGGTCTGAATTCGACCTGAGGTGGGGGGTGGGGGTCTTGACTTCTGCAGTATTTTAACGTCCTTCTTCCCACCCCGCAGTTGGGGGAGCAAACGCCGTCGTCTTCCTCAGCCCTCCTCCTGCGGTCTGACTCCGGTGACAGACGGATAGTGGGTCGCAGCTGAAATGTGACCTGGTTAGGAGATGCACTTGTCTGAAAAAAACCCCAGCGCCGGACGTAGAGAGGAAGAGAGAATCAGAGAGGCTGCGCCAGCAGGGGCCGTGTCTGTAACTGTAGCATCAGCATCACGTTTGACATCATCATACCTGGTTTAAAAAAAAAAAAAAAAAAAAAAAAAAAAAAGGAGGAGATAGATTTCAAAGGGAAGCGCTAGATCAGAGCGCCAAACGCCAGCCATCCGCTGCCGCCGCAGAGTCCAGCCCAGCCCAGCACTTAGGGAGTTGCAAACCAAGGAATCTAGACCCGGAGATGTCCCTGCTGTCTCTCCAAGGCTGGAGAGCAAGAAGGGTGCCGGGTCTCCTCAGGGAAGATGGGAGTGAGGAAAAGACGAAACTCTCTGGTTACAAAGCCAGGCTCAGGTGTCTAAAAGGGAATTTGGCCACAGACACTCCTTCTCTCCCCTTGCCTCCCACCCAGAGGGGCCTGCACCACAGCCCTGACAGCTGGCTTCCTGTGAGTTATGGCTCTACAGTAATGGGTGGCTTCGATAAGACAAAAGCCATATAACAACTGGCTGCCTGAGAACTATTGCCCAGCCCCACATGCTCTTTTCAAGGCAAGGCCTGAGCACTGAATAGCTGGTAAAACAGAGGCAGATGTCCTCCTCCCCAAGCAACTGTTTAAGGGCTGCCACCCTTTTTGTTAGCTCTTCTTAGGGCAACCCTAAAAGGCAAATGTCTGGCTATTTCATCGGCCTTGAGGTAAATTTGAAAAAGGCACATTTGCTATTGTTTTGACTTCAGTTGATTTTAATAAGCCACTGGGGAAAGGGGTGTGGGGAGGCTGGGTTTGTTTGAGGTGTTTAAGTTTTTGTTAAAATTGTGATCCTTATCATTGCCTTTAGAAATGTGTTGACATACACATTTCTGGGCACAGTCCCAGGATCAGAGCAGAAATAGGGTGAGGTTTACATCACAAATAAATTGAAGAGGAAACAGATAATCTGACAGGACAAAACATATTAAACTTTTGGGACCCAAGCCCTAGATTGTGTTTTTATTTAAAAAAACTAACAAAAAACTTGGCTGCTGTGATGTTAAAAAAAAAAAATCAAAGGCAATGAATAACATGATCTTAATCAGTAGGAAAGAAACACAGGTTGAAAGGTTCATAGTCACCCTGAGTCTGGCTTGCCTGGGAATTCTGAATGCATCAATGGCTTGGGTTGGGGTCCCCTGGGAAAACAGAAAACAACAACTCCCTTTCCATGTTTTCTTTTTCTTTGCAGTTGGATTAAGAGGTGGTGCTGCAATGAGGCCCTGGCCATTGATGTCTACAACTCACAGTAAACAAAGCAGGCTTGCCTTGCCCAGTTGTACACAGCCACAGTGTACAATGGAAGAGCAATGTGTTGTCATAAAGACTGGGGATGGAATTCCTCTTACTAGCTGGGTTCTTGGGCAAAGTACTTAATCTATCTTCTATCTATAAATTAATGATACCACCCATCTCAGAAGATTGCTGTGAAACCCATGCAAAATTACATACTAAGTGCCTGGGCATAGTGAACATTTTTGAAATGTTAGGTCTTCTTCCCTCAGGTTGGGAAGAGGTGGCTATGATGTCCCATAGTTCTGAATACGTACTAACATTTGCCAACTTTTTCCATTTCAATCCTCGTCTTTTAGCAAACCTAATTACATGTCTCCAAGACATTGAGGAGGTAGATCCTAGATGTCATAGCTCTCCCATTCTAATACTATCTTATGAAGTCCCTGGTCTTCTGAAATTACTACAGTTGCCCAATAAAGAGTTTGGAAAGGCACTAACAAGATGCCCATCAATAAGACAATAGCTCTTTCCAGACCCCTGAAGGTCAAAATGTTTCCCACACTCCTCCAATGGGACCCACCTTCAAGCTGGGTCAATATTAGCCCTGGGTTTAAAGCAAATCAATAACAGTCCAGAACTGTTAGTTAATCCAATAGTAAAGCTATTTAGGAGGGAAAATCCAAATTTCCAGATGAGGGAGAAAAGAGGTGTAGAAAATGGACAATAAGTATTGTTTATAAAGAAGAAAAGGTTTTCCTAAATTTTGAGGGACTTACTGGCAGGTCAGCCTTGAAAGGGGCCCCAAAGCTGCTGGGTGTACCTGATAAATGGTACATATGTTTCATGCTTTTCTTCTGCTTGTATTTAATATTTAGCAATACAAAATGGAGGAAGGAACCTCAGTTTCCAAATAAGAAACTTAAATTTAACCACATCTTTAAAACCATTTAATCTCATTTCTAGATGACCTCACCAACATAAAAAGACAAACATACAAAGATGTTCAATCCAGAATTATTTATAATAGCCAAACCTGGAAACCAAATCAAGGTCCATTAGTTAGGGATCAACTAGTTAAATTATAATACATAAAACAGGCTATGGTACAGACATTAAAAATAATGTAGGGCCTCCCTGGTGGCGCAGTGGTTGGGAGTCCGCCTGCCGATGCAGGGGATACGGGTTCGTGCCCCGGTCTGGGAGGATCCCGCATGCCGCGGAGCGGCTGGGCCCGTGGGCCATGGCCGCTGAGCTTGCGCGTCCGGCAACGGGGGGGGGGGCCACGACAGTCAGGGGCCCACATATCGCAAAAAAAAAAAAATAATAATGTAGATCTGTATCTACTGACAACTAATGTGATCCACTACATATTACTGGATAAGACAAGCTCATTATAGAAAACCATGTATCACTTGATCCCATTTGGAAGGAAGTGACAGTATAGTGCAGCAGTTCTCAAACTTTCTGGTCTCAGGAGTCCTGTACACTGAAAGATTACTGAGGACCCCAAAGAACTTTTGTTTTTGTTTATGTGAGATATACAGTATACTGATATACTGTACTTGAAAATAAAACTAAGCCTGCCTCTCAATTTTTCTGTGAACCTAAAACTGCTCTAAAAAATCTTTCAAAAAAAACTTAATTAATAAAGTGTATTTAGGGCTTCCCTGGTGGCGCAGTGGTTAAGAATCTGCCCGCTGATGCAGGGGACACGGGTTCGAGCCCTGGTCTGGGAAGATCCCACATGCCGCGGAACAGCTAGGCCCGTGAGCCACAACTACTGAGCCTGCTCGTGACCGCGATGAAGAGTGGCCCCCACTTGCCGCAACTAGAGAAAGCCCTCGCACGGAAACGAAGACCCAGCACAGCAAAAATAAATAAATAAATAAAATTAAAAAAAAAAAAAAAAGTGTATTTAAAAATAACAATACCAAACCCATATTAACAAAATAACATTTTATGAAAAAAATTATATTCCCCACACCCACACACACCAAATTAATAAGAGTAGTCGTATTGTTACTGTTTTACACTTTGGCAAATCTCTTTAATGTCTGGCTCAAAAGAAGAAAGGTAGATTACCTTCTGCATCATAGCAAGTGTATTAGTTTGTTAGGACTCTGCCATAACAAAATACCACAGACTAGGTGGCTTAAACAACAGCATTTATTTTCTCAATAAATTCTGGAGGCTAGAAGTCCAAGATTAAAGTGTTGGCAGACTTGGGAATTCCCTGGTGTTCAGTGGTTAAGACTCCCTGCTTTCACTGCCGAGGGCCTGGGTTCAATCCCTGGTCGGGGAACTAAGATCCCACAAGCAGCAAAGCACGGCCAAAAAAAAAAAGAAAAAAAAGTGTTGGTAGACTTGGTTTCTCCTGTCTCCTCCTGGCTTGCAGATGGCTGCCTTCTAGCTGTCAAACACAGTCTTTCCTCTGTGCATGCACATATCTGATGTTTTTCTTTCTTTCTTTTTTGGTTGTCAAATGATCCTTTATTGAAATATTTTCCTTTGCTATCCTTAACTAGCTGGGCATTCCACTGCACCACTGTTGATGTCATCCATGATGTCATGAGGGTGGCAGCCATCAACATTGCAGTCCACAGACTGGGCAGTCTCTGGGATCTCTTTAATGGTTCCAGACAGTTCTTGAGCTAAAAATAAGTGCCACATCTGTTGGGCAATGTTGACAATCTCATCAAAAATTGTATGTCCACTGTACTTAATGTTCTGCTTCTTCCTGTCTCTTGGCCATTCCTTGAAGGCTTTGATGATCAGGGCAGAGGCAGAAGGAACTTCCTCAGTCTGGCCCTGTCTGTTCTGAATTGGTCAGTTTCACTGTCATTCTCGGATCCTTCCAATCACCAGTTACTAGGCAATATCATCAACCAAACTTTTTTGGAGACAGACCCAGGGAGATGATCTCGGTAGTCAGGGGTCCGATGTTTCTTTGTGTGTCCAAATTTCCTCTAGTTATATGGACATCAGTCAGACTGGCTTAGAGCCCATCCTAACAGCCTCAGCCTCATTTTAACTTAATCACCGCTTTAAAGGCCTTATCTCCAAACAGTCACATTCTGAGGTACTAGGGGGTGAGTGCTTCAACACATGAATTCTCAGGGGACACAATTCAGCCCATAATAGTAGCTATAATGGGAAGTAGCTAGTAAAAGCACAGCAGAAGTACTGAGAACAAACTGAGTTTCTCTCTAAAAACATGTATCTAGGGCTTCCCTGGTGGCGCAGTGGTTGAGAGTCCGCCTGCCGATGCAGGGGACACGGGTTCGTGCCCCGGTCCAGGAAGATCCCACATGCCACGGAGCGGCTGGGCCCGTGAGCCGTGGTTGCTGGGCCTGCGCGTCTGGAACCTGTGCTCCACAATGGGAGAGGCCACAACAGTGAGAAGCCCACGTACCGCAAAAAACAAAACAAAACAAAACAAAACAAAAAACATGCATCTATAACCTAAACCTACCAACTTACAAAATTCTAGAAAACACAAAAATATACGAACATATATTCTATTAACCATCAGTGTGATGATGTTACCATATCATATAGCCTCTGGAAAACTCCACTGTACACTCAGGAGAGAATCAGAGTGAAAAAGGCTAATTATGCCTTAATATTTTTATGAAAATAGTAGGAAATTCCCACCCCTCCAAAGGATCTCAGGGACTCTGAGGGGTACAAAGACCACATTTTAAGAACCACAGATACAGGCATTATGACCTTAGGCAAATTTCTTAACCTTGTTAAGCCTCAGTTTCTAAAATGAGGTTAATGATAACACCAACTTAAGTGGGCTTGTAAAGATTTAGTGAATAAATACACATTATTCACAAATAAATGACAAATGTGAGCATTCTGCTAATATTAGCTGTTATCATTTGTGAAAAATTACTCAGCAACATGATTCATGTGCTTAAATGCATAGGAAGTAGTAACCTCTGGATGAGGAAATTTATTTTTTAAACAAATATCTAAATTGAAGCATAACACTGGAAAAAGCATAAGACAAAGTAGATAGCTTGATGATTTTTCACACAGTAATCTTATTTTACCTTTGTTTGAGAGATCATTTTATTAATAACAACAAAAAAGTTACTGATAAACAACCACAACAGCAGCCCCTTTTCTCACCTATAGCATCCTTGGGTTTTGCTATCCATCTCCCTGTAAGCATCGAGACAGAATCTGCGAGGTGTTCCTTAACTCAATACCCCTCTGGTACCATCAGGTTCTCTTTGGCACAAGGAAAAGCACACAGTGCAAGAGCAAACCTGAACCAAGCTTTGTGTTATTATGAAGCTGGATTCTCATCCGTGTCCAATTTAGTAAACTCTGAAGTTCACTTAAAAAATAACCATTATAGGACTTCCCTGGTGGTCCAGTGGTTAAGAATCCGCCAATGCAGAGGACACAGGTTCAAACCCTGGTCCAGGAAGATCCCACATGACACTGGGCAACTAAGCACATGCACCACAACTACTGAGCCTGCACTCTAGAGCCCACGAGCCCCAACTACTGAGCCCGCACCCCACAACTACTGAAGCCTGCACACCGCAACTACTGAGCCAACGCATTGCAACTACTGAAGCCCACACGCTCTGGGGCCCGTGTGCCACAACTACTGAGTCGCGTGCTGCAACTACTGAAGCCTGCATGCCTAGAGCCCGTGCTCCGCAACAAGAGAAGCCACCGCAATGAGAAGCCCATGCACTGCAACAAAGAGTAGCTCCCACTCGCCGCAACTAGAGAAAATCCCACGTGCAGCAATGAAGACCCAACGCAGCCAAAAATAAGTAAATAACCATTATAAGAAACATTTGTCATGTTTCTACCAAGGGTATAGAGTTCATTTGGGGGTAACTCATTGTGCCCCTTCAAAAAAACACCAATATTATTCTCCATACCAAAGTTCCTTATATAATAACACAGATCTTGTGTAATAATCATGGTGAGAGATTTTTTTCCCCTTCTCCTCTTAGGGGAGTTGAGGGTGAATTCAGTGCCTCAAAAACCAACTGGAGTGATGTTAGGTGCAATTTAACTCTATTTCAGTACAGAATGAACTGCAAAGTGGTAATACTAAGGGAGACTGGATTATAAGCACAGAAGTAAATCCTCCATCCTTGACCCCATTACAGTTTGGTGAAAGGAATCTTGAAAAATTCTTGAAAAATTCTGGAATCTTGAAAAATTCTTTTAGCTCCATCAAAAATTATTTGCTCTCTAACACTGTTGCTCTTCTCTAAAAGTTCTACATCAAAACTACCTGCTACTCCCCCTTCTACAACAGTAGTTTAAAGTGTACTTTCTTTAGAGCTACATTGTCTCAAAAATTTGTCTATTGGCTTCTAGAAAGAAAACTTAAAACATAAAATTTTTTTTCCAATTCTATCAATACCTACAAACTTACAAAATAAACAAAAATACATAAGCACACACTCTATTAACCATCAGAGTGATGATGTCACCATATCACATAGCTGCTGGAAAACTCCACTTTACAAGCATGAGAGAATGAGAGTGAAAAAGACAAATAACTTGTGAAAAATTACAGTATAAGTCCTTAAACGCATAGTTACCTCTAAATACTAAATAACAGAATTTCTAATTCTGTTAAGAATTTAGCATTTGATATATAAAGTTACATTTTCCAAAGACAAAAATTTTTTTCCTAAAAACATTAAGTCATACCTCTGATACTCAAAAGAAGACATTTTTACTTCCTGGTCAAGGTTGCCCAATGGCAGCTGTCAGAAAGAAATCAGTAAGACAGAAGCGGGACCAAGAAGAGATGAGGGCACTGAATTTCAGTCAACTCTGCTATTCAGTACTACCTCTGGGAGCACTCATTCCCATATGCCATTTAACAATCAGAGGTGAGTGAGGTAAAAGCTCAACTTAAATAAAAAAATGACTATTACCAGTAGAAAGCTTTTTTGGGAAAAAGCAACCCTGCAGGCACCAATACGTAATTCCTGGATGAAAAATATGCTATGCTATTGAATAAGTGATGGCAGCAATGTATCCCAACACACACTGACTAAGGGGGGTCAAACTGAAACTATATAATAACACTAAAAGAAAAACACAGTTACTTTAGAAATTCATTTATTCACAAATGATCTGTACAGTCACATTGATAACAGATCTTTGAGTGTTATACACAGCCCTTACCATGTCATGGCCTTATTAATACACGGGATTCAGAATCATACTTCTCAAACAGAAAGTAAGAATCAAGATTAAGACTAAGGAATGAAGGAAAGAGAGAGGCCATGGAGGGAGAAAGGCTGTGAGGGGGTAGAGATGAGAGGTAACAACAGTGAGCCTGGAGCTCCACAGCAGAGAGTGTGGCAGGACTGATGGGTGGGGCAAACCTGTGCTGGGAGCTCCCTCCCTTTGCTGGTCTGCACCAAGGAAGGAGTGAGTGCCTTCTGTGGCTGACACTCTCCCAGGGAACTCTGCATAGTCCTGATGGTATCACCATTGCTTTGACTGCTGCTGCCCTGGGAAGTAAACAGAAAAGAGCTACAATACTGCAGCTCCATCAGTGGCATGGGAAGGTGAGGGTTAGGGTAGGGTGAAGGAACAGGAATCTAAGAAATGTAAAAGGTACCAACTTCAGAAGAAAAAGGACAGATCAAAGTAAAAGGTAAAAACTTTACCAGTTATTTTGCTAAAGTTTAAATTCTAAGTAGTAAAGGAATTGAAAGTAGGGTCTCAGATATTTGTACACCCATGTTCATAGGGCATTATTCACAACAGCCAAGAAGTGGAAGGAACCCAAGTGTCCATCGATGGAAGACTGGATGAACAAAATGTGGTTCAGTCGGCCCTCCATATCCATGGGTTCCACATCCGTGGAGTCAACCAACTGCAGACCAAAAATATTCAGAAAAAAAATTACAGAAAGTTACAGAAAGGAAAACTTGAATTTATTGTGTGCTGGCAAATATTTACACGGCATTTACATTGTGTTTGGTATTATAAATAACTTAAGAGATGATTTAAAGTATACAGGAGGATATGCATAGGTTATATGCAAATATTATGCCATTTTATATAAGGGACTTGAGAATCCACAGATACCAAGGGAGGTACTGAAACCAAGGGAAACCAAGAGATGAGTGTATATACATCAGATGGAATATTACTCAGCCTTAAAAAGGAAGGAAGTCCTGACACATGCTACAAAATGGATGAACCTTGAGGACATTATGCTAAGTAGAATAAGCCAGTCACAAAAAGACAAATACTGTATGATTCCACTTATATGAGGTATCTCAAGTAGTCAAATCCATAGAAAGAGAAAGTAGAATGGTGGTTGCCAGGGGCCTGCGGGGGTGGGGGGGAAGAGTTGCTTAAATGGGTACAGAGTTTCAGATTTGCAAGACGAAGAAGTTTGAATAGAGGAGATATTTCACAACACTACCAAACTGTATATTTCAAAATGGCTTAAGATGGTAAATTTTAGGTTATGTGTTTTTTATCACAATAAAAAACAAATTCTGGGTATCGATTAAAAAGGGGAAGGGAAAAATACAAACCTTCTACAATCTGTAGATATTATCTAGGTGGAGAGATTAATAAGATCACACACCTGTAATTCTCTTTTAAAGTATTAATATAAGAGTTTAAATGGTTGAGGCAAAATCAGTAGGTATATAAGAAATAATGCAAATCTGAGCTCCACTGGGCTTCAGAGGTACATTTTCAGAGAAGAGCTTTGGAAAGAGAGGTAGACCCTGTGAAAGATGAACAAGCTAAGGGTTACAGGCGTATGTTCTCCCTGTGCTCACAACCATCTCGCTGACAGTGCGATGACTGTGGACCACCACTAGACACCATGGTATCCTTGGGGAATCACCCAGGAAAGTTATCACCCAAATTTCCACATCCCTCCTTGGCAATTAAAATGATGATACTTTCCCTCAGCACCTTGTGAGGATGTTTAATTTCCAGTGTTTCCCAAGATCCACCTCAGGAGAAGTCAATTTGTCCACAGGAGGCATAGTTTCCAAAGCTGTCTACTGTGAACCTCTGAGAGATGTGAATTGAATTGAGCTTTAGGGTACCAAAGCAGAAGTTCTCAAATAGCTGAAAAGGAAGAATAAAAACTCAGAGTGAATATCCAAAGAAAATCATAGATGAAAACATTAAACATCAGATTCTCTTGTAAAAACACCACAACAATCCCGACAAACCTCCTGTGCTTTCTCTTCAGTATTTATTCTGAAAAATGATCCTGGAGAGGAGGGATAGGAGCAGGAGTGAGAAAAGAACAGCAGCTCTTTGTTGATTAATTGAAAAGCCTCCTCTGACAAAATGCACTAGAGAAAGAGGTCTGAGAAGTCAACTCCAAAATGTATCTATTGAGCAGATATGACCAGGAACTTGTAACAAACATCCTAGGGCCATACCCTGATCCATAGGGCCTAACAAAGCTGCTTCTATGACTTTCAGTTACTGACCATGCAGGATGTTAGTTTTGTTACAGCCAGGATAAAATTTGATATAATATATTCCCCCACCTCGTCAACAACATTTATTAGAAACACTGACTAAAATAAACAGAAGATAAGGTTCCTGCCCTACAAATAATTCTGATAACCCAGCGAGGAGTACAGAACACTTTCGCACACAAAACAGCCAGAGGAACACTTCTATTGAATGATATAACAAGTACAAATGATAATATTTATCAAAAACCTTTCATTAGACTTTGAATTCAAGCCAGCATCCTAAAGTAAATGCTCTTTACTACAATTCTTTATTTAAAAAGCTTTCAACTTTGTCAGAGGGAGGGATGAGCCACACTCTGAGAAAGACCTGCTCTTGTGATCAGCACATTTACAAGGCAGAATGCAAAATGACATCAGAATTCATTCGAGGAAAATTAAGCCACACTGCTTAGATAATGAGTGTCAAAGAGTAAAGGGCTGACCTTCTTCTGTTAGGATGGAAGAGTTGCTCTTTCTTAAAATGTCAGCACAATCCTGAGAAAGCCTTTCAGTACGTGAACCAACAATGCTTGAGTAGAACCTAAAGCTGAGACCTTTGCACATTAGCAAGTGACTGTCCTGTCTCTTCACTTATTTTTATAGTATCTCTACAGCCATGGACTTCAGCCACTGTCACCTTTCCTCTTCCTGCAATTAATGGCCTAGCGAAATGCCCGGGGTTCACTTAAAGTCTAACTTTATAAAGCCCAGTAAATACTGATTCTTCAACATGACATCAACTTGACCCCAAAGATCTATTTAGAGGTTGTGTGCCGCATTGTCTTGTCTTTCAGAAAGGTGATCAGCTCTTGCCTGCATTGATTTACACAATTAACTTCTCCTCCTGGCTTCAGCAGCCTGTTCAAACCATATCCACCCTTTTGTGTAAAGAAATACAGCCCGAAATGTTTATCGGCTAAACCCTTTGCTGAACGTTAATTTGAAGTGAAAGCCATGCCAACAAGGCTGACAGATTTACAGCTTTACAAACTGAAGCCTTCTAGGTACAAAGACATAACTAAAGGGGCAATAAAAGACAAGGCAAAACAAAACTAAAAGGGAACTCATAATACTTTCAACAAGTTAGTTTTTAGGGATTAGCAGTCCATGGTTCTTCTCTTTGTACCTATGCTTCCAAGTGATGGAGACACCACAGCTAGGAGCTGGAAAGTACTTACTTACCTCTGACTTCTCTTTGCCTTTTAAATACTTATAACCTCCAGACGGCATGATTTGCCAGGGAGATTTCTCATGCTTTAGGTTTGAAGCAAAGAGTAAATATGGTGATAATGAAGTTAGCTGGGATGTGATTTCAATGCAGTAATTACACAAATTAAGAGAAGACTGAACACAAATTCCCATGCTCCTCTAAGACAAGAGCAGCAGGTGGAAAGACTGAAGTCAGTCTAAACTTACGACAGGCATGGGGAGCCGGGTGGCTGTGGACAGACACCACCACCCATGGTACAAGATCATAATGGGTAAAGACTCAGTAAGATGAACAAGTCGAAGTACCTTCCTTGTAAACTGTAAAGCACTCCTGAAAAGTAAATAGTTCCTATGATGTTTACAACATCTCTCTGCTCTTCTTAACCTGTCCTTATTCTACCTTCATAGGCTGCCATCTTCTTCCACACCTTTTGATAACATCATAATCAAATGGATTTCTTATCCAAAGTCCGTAGTGCAAAGCCAAGCTTCATTTTAGCTTTTCCTGTCCCCATGTTCTTGTTCTCTCTCTGTTTATGATGATTTAGTAACAATTTTTCAGTTATTTTATTGTTTAGTCATTGTTTTATCTTTAGTCTTAAGCTTCCCTTTTAGCCTTTCCTGTCCCCATGTTCTTGTTCTCTCTCTGTTTATGATGATTTAGTAACAATTTTTCATAGTTATTTTATTGTTTAGTCATTGTTTTATCTTTAGTCTTAAGCTTCTCTTTTAATTCTGCCAATTATTTCTGGTGACTCGTTAAAATATAAGCTCTACAGAAGAAAGATCTTTTATGTTCTTCAAAGCTGAATCCCACTATATGCTGTAACTGTATCAATGCATATGATCAATAAGCATTTGTTGGATAAAATGACAACAAAATCGAATGTTGGAGATGTCTGTGTACTTTGTGTAGGAAAAGAGAAAACTATAACATGGCCTTGTTTAGATGGATATAAAAATCTCATTTATAGACCACCTAGGAATCCTTGAACAAGACTTACCCAATGGTATTACCTCTAATGTAACCTCAACTGTAACTACTTGTGAAGAATTTATAGTTATTAGTAATGGAAATTTCACATATTCCTTTAAATTTCTATGTGTTTCTTATTTGTCAAAGCCTAGTCTTAGCTCGAATTTCTGATCTAGAATGTCACTGAGCACCTGATATTATGCATTTTCATGTAAAGAGGCATATGATGTGGTGTTGTCTCCCAGGCAACTGCCATCTGGTTAGGGAGGATGGGGTATGTGTCAGAAGAGAGGCATGTTGATGACACGGGTGTGTTCACCTTGTGGAAAGTTACTGTATTATGTACTCAATTAAAGTTTACCTAAAACAATATAGGTGGCAAAGGTTAAGTGTGGGAGGAGAGGTAAAGGCAATTAATAAATGCAGTGGGAGGTAAGAAAACAATGGATGTAGAGGGCTGGGGCATCTAGAAAAGCCATCTGGAAGAGTCAGAAACTGAGCTGGGCCTTGTAGCAAGTCTAAGGCTTAGTGAAGAGGAGGAAGGAGGGCAGCATGAAGGCAGAAATGGGTATATGGAGGGTCAAGTAGGCCAGGTTAGATGTAATGGAGGGTTCCTAAAAAGAAGCAGTGAGAAGACTAAGGCTAGAGACATAAGGAGGGAAAATCAGATTAAGGGGGGCCCTGAGGGTCAGGTTCAGAAGTTAGACTTCATTCTAGACGGTGGGGAACCACTGAAGGCTTCTGAGTAAGCTGATGGCCCAAGATGAAAAACAAGGGAAATTAATCTGGGTGTGGCATATTGATTGTGCTGACTGGAGAAAGGAACAAGAGAAGAAAGAAAAGGAGACCAGGGTAGCAGTTAAACTGTGAGATACTGAGAGTCTACTGACTAAAAATAGTAGTAGTGGGCCTGGAAAGACTGGAGCAGATGTTAATACTATGAATGAAACACGGAACAGACTCCGTGATTTTCTGGATGAGAGGAAGGAGATACAAAAAGAAGATAAGTCATGGATGACAGGGTAAAGGGATATGTGAGGGTACCATTGATAGTGACAGAACATTTCTGAGTGGGAGCTATTTTATGGGGAAAAACAAAAAAAATTCAGATCTGTTTACACACTCATTCTGTGTCTTTAGCTGTGTGTCTCAAGCCCTTCTCCAACCAAGGGTTTGCCTGGTATGCTCTGAGAATATATATTAAAGACATGAAATCCGTAGCACAGTGAAGTGGAAGCTCATCACCATAAAAACTTTACAACTGTCTACTTTTTTAATTGAGTAGTAGTTCTCTATGTATTAGGGAAATGAACTCTGTGTGATGAACTGCAAATATATTTTCCCCCAATTTGTCATTTGTCTTTTGACTTTACTTATGGTGATTTTTACCATGTCAATTTAAATTTTTATAAACTCAAATATATCATGACAGATTTTTAAAACAAAGTTACCTAATGCCAATATTGTTATATATTAAAAAATCAAGGTGAACAACAAATATATATGTTGACAACAACACTAATGAAGTAAAGATCATAAGAGCTAAAGTTTACTGAGCAAGCATGCATGCCAGGCATTATACTTCGGGCTCTATGTGATTATCTGACTGCCTCCTCACAACCCCAAGAAGCAGATACTATTATTAACCCCCATTTTAGGGTTGAAGCTGAAATTTAAAAGGTTAAAGTAACTTTCCCAAGAATACACAGCAAGTAAACAGTGGAAAATTGACATTCAGAAAGCTGGAAAAGAAAAAGAAAAGGAAATTAAGATTCAAACCCAGAACTTATATACAAAACAGAAACAGACCCACAGACATAGAAAACAAATTTATGATTATCAAAGGGTAAAGGTGGGGGAGGGATAAATTAGGAGTTTGGGATTAACATATATATACTATTATACACAAAATAGATAGCCAACAAGGACCTACTGTATAGCACAGGGAACTACACTCGATATTGTGTGATAACCTACATGAGAAAAGAATCTGAAAAAAAAAAGATATATATGTATGTATAACTGAATCACTGTCGTACACCTGAAACTAACACAACACTGTACATCAACTATACTTCAATTAAAAAAAGAAAACAAGATTCAAACCCAGGTAGCCTAACTCTGAAGCCTGAACTCTTTAACCTCTGTACTCTACAGCCTCTCCTTGTGGGTGATGCCCCTTAAAACCTGGCCCTGTTAAACCAGAGATTAAGCTTGACTCACAAAACTCCCAAAGACTGAAATGAACATATTCTTTCCTTGTTATTCCTACTTTCATTGTCACTTCTTATCCTGGACCTCACTGAAGAATCAGATGGCTCTAGTTCAGCTAGAAGAATTTTAATTGAATTCTGGATGAAAATAAGCACAAATCAACTAAATGGCTCCATTTAATTAGGTACCTGAATGGAGAAGAGGAAAAAGCTTAAACTACAAGTTTAAAAAAAGAAACTTGGTTGCTCTTTATAGGCTAAAGTAGTTCAAGAAGAGCAAAGTGGTCTATTGTTTAGAAAATAAAAGACCTAACAGGAAAAATTTAAATTAAAAAAGAACCATGGCAAGGTATTTAAATCATATTGAGCTTTTCCCCCTCACTGTTGTTTTATAACAATTCCTTGGGGATTTTGAAACCTAAACCTTTTTCTTTCTGAAAACATTTCTCTCTGATGCACACACAGAGCCCTGTTGTGTTGGAAGCCAGCATTTTTTAAAGCCTGTCGTAAAGGAACAAAACAATGAACAGCTGAACAAAACTACAAATATTTGATAAGGAAACAAACATAGAATTTAAGACTGCCAATATCTGTGATATCACTTGTAAGTAATAAGTACTGATTTGGACAATTTAAGAAAATTTAAAACCCAAGTTAAGTGTTAAGTATGACATTTGAAAACTGTTAAGCATACAGCTGCTATCCTTTATTGACTACTCACAGTTATCTTCAGAAAATTAAACAAAGTTTTCCTATTACCAAGAGACAAATGTGGACCACCAAGATGAAAGGTTTTTAGTCAAAACCAAAGCTTCCCTGACAGAATCTCAAGACAAAGATCTAACCATCCTGATGTCCCTTGCTCACATGATCTGTGAAGCCTACCATTTTTAGTTTGTACATGTTTGTTTCCTAGGGAGAACACAGAAGAAATTATTGATTTCTGGTAGTGTAGTGGTATACACTGAAAGAAAACAAAAAGCAAGATTTAAGGGCTAACTGTGGTCATTTTCCCTTGCATTCATTTCAGACCTTCTACTCCTTCCTCTCAGGCTCTATGAAACAACCATAAAAGACCAGAAATAATTCCACATGTGACTAGGCTGCAAAGATGAGCCTCAAAATCTCAGCGAGAGTTGGGGAGGAGAGTAAAGAGGAACCTCCTAATATCTGTGGCCTCAAGCTACAAAACTGAATGAATGGCCAATCCTCAACAGCATAATGACAGACATGTTGGGGATCCCTGTCCATTGGGCTTCCCAAATGAGGCTCGCTCTCTTTCTTCAATCTTAGACAAAGTAGTGGTCACTCTCTTCAAAGATCTCTCCTTTAAGAAAATCTATTTCTTGTGCTGGGTGGCCTCAGTGAACTATCTGGTATCTGATTTGACTTCAAAAAGAGGAAATTCAGGTTTGAAGTCTAAAATGAAGATTTGAAATATGTAAGTCCTGGCAAAAGAAATGAAAGCAAAAATGAACGAATGGGATCTAATTAAATTTAAGAGCTTTTGCACAGCAAAGGAAACCAGTGGCAAAAATGAAAAGACAACCTAAGGAATGAGAGAAAATATTTGCAAATGATATGGCTGACAAGGGGTTAATAGCCAAAATATACAAACAGCTCATACAATTCAATAACAAAAAAACAACCCAATTAAAAAATGGGCCGAAGACCTGAACAGACATTTTCCCAAAGACATACAGATGGTTAAAAGGCACATGAAAAGATGTTCAACAACATTAATTATCAGGCAAATGCAAATCAAAACAACGATAACACCTCACACTTGTCAGAATGGCTATCATCAAAAAGTCTGTAACAAATGTTGGTGAGGATGTGGAGAAAAGGGAACCCGCCTACAAGGGACCCCCTCTACAAGGGAACCCCCTGTAAACTGGTGCAGCCACTATGGAAAACAGTATGGAGGTTCCTTATAAAACTAAAATAGAGTTACCATATGATCCAGCCATTCCACTCCTGGGTATATATCCCCCCCAAATTTAAAAACACTAATTCAGAAATATACATGTACCTTAATGTTCACAGCAGCACTATTACATCATAGCCAAGATATGGAAGCAAACTCAGTATCTATCAGCAGATGAATGAATAAGGAATGTGGTATATACATATATTGTGTGTGTGTGTGTGTGTGTGGTATATACAGGACTATTACTGTGCCATAAAAAAGAATGAAATTCTGTCATTTGCAACAATGTGGATGGACCTAGAGGGTATTATGCTTAGTTAAATAAGTCAGACAGAAAAAGACAAATACTGTATGTTATCACTTATATGTAAAATCTAAAAAATAAAAGAAATGAATGCATATAGCAAAACAGAAAAAGACTCACAGATATAGAAAACAAACTAGTGGACACCAGTGAGGAGAGGGAAGTGGGGAGGGACAAGATAGGGGTATGAGATTAAGAGACACAAAATACTACGTATAAAATAGATAAGCAACAAGGATATATTGTACAGCATAGGGAATTACAGCCATTACTTTGAAATAACTTTTTCTTTTTTTTTTGGCCACACCATGTGGCATGCGGGATCCTAGTTCCCCCACCAGGGATCAAACCCATACACCCTGCAGTGTAAGCATGGAGTCTCAACCACTGGACCACCAGGGAAGTCCTAAAATAACTTTAAATGGAGCATACTCTATAAAAATACTGAATCACTCTGCTGTATACCTGAAACTAATATAATATTGTAAATCAACTATACAGTTTTTTTTTTTAATTTATTTATTTTTGGCTGCATTGGGTCTTCATTGCCGTGCGCAGGCTTTCTCTAGTTGCAGTGAGCAGGGGCTACTCTTCATTGCGGTGCACAGGCTTCTCATTGCGGTGGCTTCTCTTCTTGCAGAGCATGGGCTTCAGTAGTTGTGGTTCGCGGGCTCTAGAGCGCAGGCTCAGTAGCTGTGGCGCACGCGCTTAGTTGCTCCGTGGCACATTGGATTTTTCCGGACCAGGGATTGAACCCATGTCCCCTGCATCAGTAGGCAGATTCTTAACCACTGCACCACCAGGGAGGTCCTTATACAATTTTTTAAAAATGTTAAGTCCTATGAAATTTGTAGTCATTCCTGGTATGTGCAAGTTAAACTAACCCTTAGTACATAATCTGGTACAAATGAAAATAAGTACTGGTGTTCAATTAATGCAAGGATTTAGAAGGATGCAGCGGGTCCTGTTTCTCCCCCAAGACGGGATGATTTCTATTGTTTTCATGTATGGCAATTAGACTTCTGAAACCTAAAGTAAACAGGAATGGCAAACACATGCTACTTTGAAGTTTTCCCAGTGTTTTTCTTCTATAATCTGTTTTACCAACTTCTATTTCTCACAATTCCCCCCTGTTTACAGATAAAAGTAACAGTAATAACACTATTTTGTACTTAATAATAATGCTCCCCCACCTACCTCCCTACCAGGGATGGTATGAGGATGAATGGAAGACAGTCTGACAAGCACTTTGAGCTCTTTGGAAGGCACTCCCACAGAAAGCCTTGCTGAGGCTAAATAACACCTTTCATCTAAGGATCTAAAAAGTATCTCACAAAGCCCAGCTCATTAACCCTTCAAAAAATCACTGTGACATAAACCTGAGCTCAGCATTATTATCCCCATTTAAAAGATAAGAAACAGAGACAGGCTAGGACCACTAACATTGTGATATAAATTTAAGAGTTCCTGGGACCAGGCCTAGAACACAGGCCAGTAGAAGGCCATGTCCACGTGGCAGTGTGCATTTGTCTCACAATCTGAATAACAAATCTGTACCAAAGAATGCCAAGTGGGGAAGAAGTCCCATCCTTGGGCTATGCATATGCAATCAGACAGCAAAGGAAGCGTCCACTTGGTTTTGTGGCCAAGAAAGACAAGTAATGTGAAAAAACTATAATCACAGCCCTTGGAAGATTCTAACTGAAAAACAACAAAACAAATAATGGTATATTTCAGAAGCATTCTTCACGAAATTGTACCTCCAGGTACAAAAATGATAAGACTTTAGGTAGTAAACAGAAAGATATGGACAACAGCCTAAAAATATAATAGACTTGAAAACTATCACAGCTCTTCATATGTCATATTGCCAATGTCACTTAGAATTAGGATCACAAGTAAGTTTTTTCTTTTCCCACAGGTAAGTTTTGTTGGTTAAACTTCCCCAAACCTAAAAAAATGATTCTGAGTTTCTGCCAAGGTACCAGGCAATTCAAATTCTCAAGCTTTCCCGTACCTTGCATTTTTCTTCTGGCTACGTGCAAGATTACTCTTGAAGAGAGCAAATATGAGAGATGTGAAGAGACAAGAAGGAAAATGGTGATCTAACACATCAGGTCAAAAACACCTTCCATCTACTTGAAAACTATTTATACAGGCTGCACTCACACTGATTCTTTCTAAATCGTCACAAAAGAACACAATGGAGCCTATTCACACTAAGGTAAGCCATGTCACTCTACGTATACACAAACATACCCAACTTCACCTGGAAACCAAAGGTAGAAACTTCTTTTCTATTGAAGAGAGAGATCAAAACAGTTCTTAGGGCAAACTAGACTTCAATGCTTTCCTATCAATAACCACACAGCTACTCTCTCCCTCAATTTCTCCATCTTTAAACAGGGACAATACCTTACAAGGATATTCTGCAGTTACAGGAAGATAAATTATCAGATGGAATTTTGAGCTCTATTATTGTCACTCACCAACTATAACATCCAATGCATCATTACAGGACAAAAATCAGCTTCCTTAAAAGAAAAAAAGAAAAGGTCTAGAAGGAACTCTGATAGCTTACAGTCTCTGCAGTCATCAACTGGTTTCACAGGGCTATATTTTTAAAGAATGGAATAGAAACATCTACTTCAGAATAAAAGACAATGTGATTGTTAGGTGGTTACTATCCTAGTCATCTCCAAATACAGCCCTAACTCCGCCTGAGATACCACATCTAATCTGAAACCTCAAACTGCTGTGATCAGTGGTGAGAGAGCCAATAATGATAGCTAATAATAGCCAATAAAAATAGGACATAATGTACTTCCAAAAGGCAGGGGGAACCTCAGATCAAGGGAGCAAGTCAAGGCCAGTCTGTTGGAGGAGTAATTCTTATCATCAATTACCTCTAAAAGGAAAGAGCAAGAAGAATGTAATCAGTGGATCAGCTATGATTTTTCAACCTATCAGCACATCACTCCTGCTTTGGGCATCTCCATTAAGACAGTACCAAAAAGCTTGCATGGCACCAGAGCCCAAGTCTCCACACTGACTGCAGTGGCATAGGAACGTTATCAAGCTGCTCACACAGAATGGGAACGTGAACTTCCCTCTTTGATTCTGCTCTCCCAAACCACCTGCCTCTCTCAGCTGCAGAGAGCACAAGGAATGTTATAGGCCTGACCTGAAGAGGCGCCAGGCAGAGGCCAAACAGCCAGGGAATGAAGGCTTTAAAAACCTCCTTCAAATAATTACGCAGGGTTGCACTTTTGGATGTTTGCCCTAAGCCTCACTGCTGACGTGAGGATTATCAAGTTTAAGACTCTGCTGGTAAGGCCAAATGACCTATTAGAGAGTGAATTAAAACTGCTATATACAAACAGGATGCCAGGCAGTTCTGCTGAGCACCTCAACACTCAAAATGCCAAAGGACTTCCCCTCCCTGCAGTCTTTCAGTTTTAAAAAGTAGCAATAAAAAAATGTGGGTGGAAGTAGGAGGCAGGAGAGAAGAGGTTGTGCTGACATGGCTGAAGAACTCAGACCTCATCTCAGCACACAGCAGCACGCTCTGCTGGTTTCCACAGCAGCAGGTAGAATTAGCATCAGAGATGGGCCGCTGGGAGTTGAGTTTGCTGCAAAATTTCTTCCAGAAAAAGCCCTGCCTTCAGGCATGGATATTACTGCTTCACCAGGGAAAAACTGCCCCAGGTGGCTGCTGGCTAGCAGGGTCTCTTCAATGCCCTAAGCCTGTGACCACCAACCCTAAGGGCAAATGCCCTTTCAGAACTAATCTAGGTAACATTTCTGCAGATAAATTCTTTCCCTCAGAAGGAGGCTGCTTAATGCTCATTCAAATCTGTTACCACTCTTACTTTCAGTTTGGTCATCTTCCCTCAGGGATTACTCATAATTGTCCCTCAAACAATAGCAACAGGAGGTAAGTGTTTGATCTTTGTATTATATATGAGAAAGGAAGTGTAAGTCAGCAAAAAGGAGCAGAGATGATTTCTGCTCAGCCTGGGGGTCTCTAGGCAAATGGCTTTAGGGAGGCGGGGCACAAACAGGCTGACTAGTGTGCCAAGTGACAAATTCAGAAAACAGTGAGAAAAGAGGAAAGGTCATCAGGTGCAGCCACCTCCACTCCAACTTTTCCAACAGGAGAACAGCAACAAGAAAAGTTAAAGAGCAAGTCAGATGTCCCTTGGCAACATCAGGCACCGGCAAGAGCATATATACTTATAAATAAGAGCTGTCCAAAAAACAGCTGTTTGAAATGCTTCCTTGTAAGGTGAGAGAGAGGTTGCCACATGTTATCTTAGATTTTCAACTAAGTCATCTTATCTTATTAGACGAGATGTGAAATATTTATTTTGTCCTCTGTCAGGACCATAGGAAACCTGCCTTCAGTAGCACCACTGGAACATTATCTATTATGACACACACTTACTTACTTGCCGGTAATCCAGTCCAGATGACCTCCTTCCCCTCTGCAAAGGTGTGGGCTAAATGTCAGACAAAAGGCCCTAGAAGAGGGATAGGGTTATCATCCCCACACACACCTCAGGAGTTGCAAGATCTCTACAATTTAACAAACTGGTATCAATGCTTTAACCTACAACTGAGAGCACAAACTTTGAACTGGAATTCTGGTTTACTTACATCTTGTTTTTCTACTTTTATTTTGTAATAATAATGTTCATCTATGAGCATTAGTTCTAAAACTGTTTCACCACTGAGATATGGGAAAGGACATGATTTCTTAAGAAATCGTCACAGCTTCATCACATGGTGAAGTTCACTCTCACTTCTTCTCTCTTTCCACAATGTCCTCTAACATTTGGAATAACACTTAGACATTGCTGGCACCAAGCCACCTAATCTAATACGGTTTCATTTGGTCTGGTCTCTAAACAATAGGCTGTCCCAGAGAAGACAGTGCCCTGTCACCATCTCTAGGTGCAGATTTATATTTGGTTACTGGTGTGTTTACACTGTAGCTAAAAAACCACAATGGAATATATACATACAATGGAATATTATTCAGTCTTAAAAAGAAACTAAATCCTGATACATGCTACAATGTGTATGAAACTTGGAAACATATGTAACTGAAATAAGCCAGAATCAAGGTAAATACGGTATAATTCCACTTATATGTGGTACCTATAGAGCCAAATTCATAGAGACAGAAAGTAGAATTATGGTTGCCAAGGGCAGAGGGGAGGGGAAAACGAAGAGTTATTGTTTAATGGGTACACAGTTTCAATTTGGGATGGTGAAAAAGTTCTGGAGATGGATGGTGGTGATGGTTATATAACAACGTGAACGTGCTTATTAATGACACTGAATTATACACTTAAAGTGGTTAAAATGGTAAATCTATGTTACGTATATTTTACCACAACTTAAAAAAAAAAAATAGACCGAAGTGAACCATAACCCAACTCCCTTCACTTGTGAACTACATCCAAAATGATATACTAGACCCCTACAAATGAATATATAAAAGAAATAAATATTCCCCACAATAGTAACAGGCATCTTGTCAAAAGAGTTCATAGGAATGGGATCAGAGGGACCAAACAATCGAATATTTATCCCCATCCCCCACAAATGCACCAAGCACATAGCTTAGTGGTTTATCTTCAGCAGGTATTCAATAAAATACTTTTCATCCTGATAAAAACCAGAAATAATTTTAAGAAAAGTAATTTTAATCTCATAATTCTTTTTTACTCTTACTGTCTTTGCCTATTTCTTGTCTTTGTGTTAGGTTAGACTTTCCAAACCCATCATTCCCTGCCTGAGCAAAGACAAGGCATGAAGTATCCCAGTACCACTGCAAAGATGAATAACCAATAAACATAAATTCAAGAGAGTGAAGGGAGAAAAAAAAAACATCTTGTATGAACAGAGCAACAGACCAGGGAGGGTGCATCTTTCTAGAACAGATGTTGGCTCTGTCAAAAATCAGCCAACTGCTCATTTTCCAGTTTCATTTTAACGATGGTTGTGCCTCACTGACAGTCATATCTTTAGTTGCTCTCATCAGTGTTTTAAGATTTCACTTTCTAGGCAAAGTGACACATAAAACAAATTCAGAGGATAAGTTTTGGTGAAATACTGCTTGGATGTAAATCTTCCCCCTGCCCCCAACCCAATAATATAAAACAAGATAGTACCAAACCAAAATGAAGCATTCCAAACTGCACTTTTCCTTATATATCTGATGCTCTAAGAAATTGCTCAATCAATTACTTGTCAGAAGTCTTTCAGATTTTTAACATATAATACGTTATTTCTATTACTAGCAAAATATGAAAAGCCCCTAATGATTTCCTGCATCTCCCATTTGCTCAAGTTTTGTTTTGTAATCATCAAGAATGTGAAAGTGGAAAAGGGGAAAAATGTAGTGGACTGCCTTGTTTTCATAGAAAACCTTATAATACTTGTTATTTCTTTAAACCATGCACATGTATAACTTTTGTTTTTAAAACAATGTAAGTTTCCTGATGGCAGGGACCATGAGAGTCTTGTTCTATAAAATCCCCAGTGCTCCACCTGAAGTAGCTGTTCAAAAAGTATTTGTTGGGGGCTTCCCTGGTAGCGCAGTGGTTGAGAATCTGCCTGCCGATGCAGGGGACACGGGTTCGTGCCCCGGTCCAGGAAGATCCCACATGCCGTGGAGCGGCTAGGCCCGTGAGCCATGGCGTCCAGAGCCTGTGCTCCACAACGGGAGAGGCCACAACAGTGAGAGGCCCGCGTACCGGGGGAAAAAAAAAAAAGTATTCGTTGGGGCTTCCCTGGTGGTGCAGTGGTTGGGAGTCCGCCTGCAGACGCAGGGGATGCGGGTTCGTGCCCCAGTCTGGGAGCATCCCATGTGCCGCGGAGCGGCTGGGCCCGTGAGCCATGGCCAATGAGCCTGCGCGTCCAGAGCCTGTGCTCCTCAGTGGGAGAGGCCACAGCAGTGAGAGGCCCGTGTAGAGCAAAAAAAAAAAAGTATTCGTTATTCAAGTAACTGAAGTCACCGTTCTTGAAGCTCTAAATGGCTCCTCATAAGGCACAGCATTAAGATCACAATGCTTGTGATGCTTCCAGGGACTACAGGCAGGGTCTGGTCCCTGAAACACTCCTCTCCCTGACTCTTCCTCTAGTGCCTCTTTCAGGTGCTCACATGCACATTGTTCCTTCCTGCCTCAGGAAATTTGCACATGCTGTTCCTTCTACCTAAAAAAGCTCTTCACCACCATCACCTAGTTCTCTCCCATAAATCGGTAGACTTCAGCTCAAATGTCACTTCCTCCAGGAGATCCTCCCTGTCTCCTGTCCCCCTCTCTTCACCAGCCTGATGAGGCCACGGTAGGCCTATCCCAGTATCCCCAAGGACCTTGTAGGTTATGTTAAGGCATTTACTCTTCTATCTAGAAGAGAACAGGGAGCCACCAAAGTGTTGCCAGCTAGGAAAGATAATATCCAATATGCTGGTAGGTCTGGGGTTCAGAGAATTACGAACAGCAGCAAGCAGCTTACTTGGGACACAGATGACCTTTGCTCAACAAACAGTGGCCTCACCCTACCTCCCCAGGATACCTCCAGTAATTCCCTATGGTAGTGTTTTCCAGAATGGGGCATGACTATCACTGGGGGCTCTAGGGATAATTTTAGTGGCATATAACTAAATATTTTTCAAAGATTAACGTATTTACTTCAATGGGGATTCAAAAATAAAACTTTCATTCTAAACCCATGGGAAAAAAAAAAAAAGAATGGAGGCAGTCATATTTTATCACTAACAGAGCAAAGCAAGAGTGGCCGTAGTTTGGCAAGATGTCTTGTCACAGGTTCCTTTCTAAATGCCACATTTTTCTGCTACTCATGCTAATTTTATTTATTTATTTATTTTTAAATTTATTTATTTTTATTTATCTTTGGCTGCATTGGGTCTTCGCTGCTGCGCACGGGCTTTCTCTAGTTGCGGCGAGCAGGGGCTACTCTTCGTTGCGGTGCACGGGCTTCTCATTGCTACAGCTTCTCTTGTTGCAGAGCATGGGCTCCAGGCACGTGGGCTTCAGTAGTTGTGGCTCGCGGGCTCTAGAGCACAGGCTCAGTAGTTGTGGTGCACAGGCTCAGCTGCTCCACGGCATGTGGGATCTTCCAGGACCAGGGCTTGAACCCGTGTCCCCTGCATTGGCAGGCGGATTCTTAACCACTGCATCACCAGGGAAGCCCTATTCATGCTAATTTTAAAATTAATACAGGTTTACTTACAAGTTCACTGGTCTTTAGTTTTCATTCAATACTTTTTATTAATATATTCGGTAATAAGGCATAAATGAAAATGCAAAATAAATCACTGGTCATGTTTAAAGTTAATTAGTGCACACCACAGAGAAACAAAATTATTTTTGGATGTATTTTGAAATAAAAGGAATTTAAATGTAAATTCAAGCTCATTATTATTCCTATCAGCTGAACCTTGCTGATGTGAAGTAATAAAGTTGCAGTCAAATTTAACTGAAAAATGAACTTCACTTATTAATGGAGGATTGTGAGTATGAGTTACAGGTATATTTGACTTGGGGCTCTCTTTTCTTGAATTTAGTAAAATAATTTTTAAAAAGAAACATTTGCTAGAAAAGAGTTAAGTAAATGAAAATTCAATAGGACTGACGCTGTTAACTAAATATTTATGACATAAATAATATATCTTGAAGGTCTATTAAATACAAGCATCATATCTAATCATAAAGCAGAAAGGGCACTGGGTGAAATAAAAAAATTGAACTAAACACTAACCTTTAAGACAGTGGTCAGCAAACTTTTTCCATAAAGGGTCAGGTGGTCATACGTTGTTCGTCACAACTACTTAACTTTGGCACTGTGGCACAAAAGCAATCAGTGCATAAACAAATGAGGACAGCTGTGTTCCAATAAAATTTTATTTAGAGACCCTGATATTTGAATTGCATACAATTTTTACATGTCATAAATTATTCTTTTTTAATTTTTTTCAACCATTAAAAACATATAAACACCATCCATAGTTTGAGGGCCATACAACAAAACAGGGGACAGGCCAAATTTGGTCCTTAGACCATAGCTTGCAGGACCCTGCTCTGAGAGTTACAATTTCAAGTAAGGGGCAAAAAATATCCCCTTTGTCAATCAAAATCTTTTTCTTTTCTTCGGCCAAAGGAAGATTCTATAGAAATTTATAGATTTCTGATTTCTACGGAAAAAAGTTTTAGTTAGCCAATCCAGAAAAAGCTTCCTGAATGCTTGCCAGGCACAGAAGACATTGCTAAGCGCTGAGAGGCACGTGAATGGTGTCTGCACAAAGTAAGGAGAGGAGGGAAGGCACTGAGAGGTGGAAGCATGCCATAGACTGGGATGCTCCTTACCATTATGGAGGAGGTAACACCTGTACTGGACTTTGAAGAATGAGTAGGATTTGGATAGAACAAGATTGCAGTAAAAGAAAAACAGAGAGATAAGGACAAAACTTTAGGAAGTAGTCATACAAGGCAGTGAATTAAAAAAAAAAAAAAAAAAGTAGAACCAGAAAAAGGAAAAAACTGCCACTGAAGCCAAGAGAAGAGAACATTTGAAAGAGAAAAGGGCTTAAAACTCTCAATGTGGTTACTGGGAAAAAATTAAAGTAGGTTAAGGCACTGGACAAAAGGGGCCTACTGGTGCCTTTTTACAGTGAGGTTTCAGTGTAATGACAGAGGTGACAGATAGGTTTCATGGAATTAAATGGAATAGTTTGAAAAGGATGTTGGTGGGAAGAATGGCTTTAAAGAGAAATGGACTCTATTTTCTTAAATAAAACAAAACAAAAAACATTCTAGTGAAAGATGCAGCTACCTTATTAGTAGCTTGCTCAATATGAAACATCCTAATCAGGAAGTTGTTCCTTACCTTAAATTCTTATACCCCTTGAAATCAAATGGGCCAAAATTTGTAGTAAGATCAGGAATTAACAGAAGTTACATCTATCCTAAAGGCTGGAACAAAACATAGGCAAGACTTCAACAAACTTTTCTGGAAGATGGTTATTAAAAAAACAACCCACAACCATAACAAATGGTTAGTGTCCTACTCCCCTCCCAAGAGCATGTCTGTCTTTCCATCTTCTTTTTTTATTTTTTATAATTTTTTACAATGATGTAGTTTCAGTCTTTCAGAAAAGTTACAAAAATAGTAAAGAGAATTCCTGGATACCTTTTTCCCTTCTTTCTTTTCTTTTTATAACCTACTTTAAGAAAAGCATTCTTTCACTGATTTCCTGGGTTTTGTTCTTTGTAATGTGGATACTGCCAACAAACTCTGGACATTCATTTTAAAAAGTGCTGGGGCCTTTTTAAAGTAGTTTAGTTACTGTTGTCCATGATTCAGTCACAAGTTGTAGGAAAGAAAAGTGCAATATAGGCTCACTCAACAAAACTGTTTGGAATTCATTTGGCTTCTTTAATCTGTAGGTTGATGTCTTTCATCAGCTCTGGCCCATTCTCTCTTTCCTCTCCTTCTGGGACTCCAATTAAATGTATATTAGATCTTCTCACTCTATCCTATATGTCTCTTTTTCTCTCATCTGTAATTTTTACCTTCCCCCTCTGCCCATGCAACATGTTGGATAATTTCTTGTGACAATTTCCACTTCACTATTTCCCTCTGCAGCTCTATCTAATTTGCTAACTTGCTGCTAAACCCCATCCACTGAGCTCTTAAGTTCAGTTATTGCATTTTTACAGTTCTAGCATTTCTACTTGGTTCTTTTCAAAACTGCTACATCACTTTTTCTTTGCAATAGTTCCCAATTACCTGATAAAAAAGTTGTTTTAGCCTAAGTCTGATAATTCTAGTATTTCATGTCTTTATGAGTTCTGGATGTCTGTTTGCTTATGGTGAGTGGTTTCCTCATATGCCTAGTTATCTTTATGTATTGGCTGTTTTGGAGGCAAAAGTTCCTTGGAAGAATATTTTTAGGCAGAGGGTGATAGAACTTTCTTCCAGAAAGGATTTTTCTTTACTATTGCCACGTACCTGGGAACACTACCAGTCCAGAGGCTCTTTCATCCAAGTTCAAGATTCCAAGGTCTGTTTTCTCCTTTTAGAACCCTAACAGTTAATTTTTACACTGCCTGAGGATCTTCTTTGTCAGATTTTTCCCTCATATTTTCTATCTCTCCACTTTGCCAGAGATTTCCTTAGCTTTATCTTCCAATCCTTAATTAATATATACATATGTGAGTATATATGTTATTTCTATGAACTCTCTTCTCACAGAAGCCTTTTCCACAACATCTTGCTTTTATTTTCCAAGTGAAATTCTCTAGAAAGTTGTACATTTGCTCCTCTAACAAGCTGCCTATTTTACATGATTGTCAAGAATGATGTGATTACTTCCAATGCTGTGAATAAAAGCTCTTACAAAATATTAGTATGCCCAAGTGAAGTTAATAAATGTCAACAGTGTATAAGCATAAATAGCTTAAAAAGAAAGTGACACCTGCTTAGTGATTTTACTTAAATTAAAATTTCAGGAATTCCCTGGCAGTCCAGTGGTTGGGACTCGGCACTTTCACTGCCGGGGCCCAGGTTCGATCCCCTGATCAGGGAACTAAGATCCCACAAGCCGTGCAGTGCGGCCAAAAAAAAAAAATTTCAAGTCATAGAAATATCAGGTAGTAAAAATGACACCATAGCTACGGTGGTAATGAGACATAGCAACTTTTTTCTACATTCAATTTGCTGTTATTCATACTGATGTAATAGTGCAATGGAACATTTAGTGATAGATTTTCAAGGAAAGGCTTTCTGCAAAAGGTGAGTTTTGAAAAAAAAAATTCTAAAGAAGAGCCATGTGACTAAGAAGTAATTTTCAAGAACAGTATGTAACGTGGCTTAATACTGAATTGGATAATAAAAAACACAATATTTTCTTCCTTAGAAATAATATACTTTCTAGATGCTAGTCTTCCTCTGCAGTCATTAATATCTTTTTAAAAAAAATTACTACCGAGTTCTCAATCTAATCTCTCTTCCCTTGAAAAAATAAAAATGAATTCATCTTTTCTATATTCTTCTAATACTCTGAAACAAGTAATCATTGAAAACAAGCCTCTTCACTAAGAGTATTTAAGAACTTAACTGTGCCTTTGTTACCTTAGGACAAATAGACCAGAGTTGGCCAGGGAAGGACATGTGAGGCACATTCTGCTTTTTGAACTTGGTAGTAGTTACAGTGTTCACTTTATGATTATTTGTTTAAAAGTACATATACGTTTTATGAACTTTTACCAAAGAGAATAAATAGTATGTATTTTTAAACAGCTTCCTTTATAGAAACTTCTCTAAGTAAAGAAAACTAAATAAAGCTCTCATATTTTAAATGCATTCATTCTAACTGTCCTTTTAAAGAACTTTAAGAGGCAGCGATGGAGCAAAGCAAAAATGAATGAAATACTTGAGTTACTCTCATTTACATCTTTCAAGAAAAGTCTCAATGTACCTAGCTAGATTTAAAACATATTTTCAGATAAAGTACTATTAAATATTAATATAGTTAAATACTGCCAATTCCCTCTTTCTCTAAATTTAAATATTCTTATATAAAAAAAAAAATTCATCTCTTTTTTTACTTGCTTTATATGTTCCAGGATTTTTTTTTTTAGCATCTTTATTGGAGTATAATTGCTTTACAATGTTGTGTTAATTTCTACTGTATGACAAAGTGAATCAGCTATGCATATACATATATCCCCATATTCCCTTGCTCTTCCATCTCCCTCCCACCCTCCTTATCCCACCCCTCTAGGTGGTCACAAAGCACCGAGATGATCTCCCAGTGCTATGCGACTGCTTTCCACTAGCTATCTATTTTACATTTGGTAGTGTATATATGTCCATGCCACTCTCTCACTTCGTCCAGCTTACCCTTCCCCCTCCCCGTGCCCTCAAGTCCATTCTCTATGTCTACGTCTTTATTCCTGTCCTGCCCCTAGGTTCTTCAGAACCTTTTTTTTAATTTAGATTCCATATATATGTGTTAGCATATAGTATTTGTTTTTCTCTTTCTGACTTAACTTCACTCTGTATGACAGACTCTAGGTCCATCCACCTCACTACAAATAACTCAATTTCGTTTCTTTTTTATGGCTGAGTAATATTCCATTGTATATATGTGCCACATCTTCTTTATCCACTCATCTGTCGATGGACACTTAGGTTGCTTCCATGTCCGGACTATTGTAAATAGAGCTGCAATGAACATTGTGGTACATGACTCTTTTTGAATTATGGTTTTCTCAGGGTATATGCCCAGTAGTGGGATTGCTGGGTCGTATGGTAGTTCTATTTTTAGTTTTTTAAGGAACCTCCATACTGTTCTCCATAGTGGCTGTATAAATTTATATTCCCACCAACAGTGCAAGAGGGGTCCCTTTTCTCCCCACCCTCTCCAGCATTTATTGTTCGTAGATTTTTTGATGATGGCCATTCTGACTGGTGTGAGGTGATACCTCATTGTAGTTTTGATTTGCATTTCTCCAATGATTAGTGATGTTGAGCATCCTTTCATGTGTTTGTTGGCCATCTGTATATCTCCTTTGGAGAAATGTCTATTTAGGTCTTCTGCCCATCTTTGGATTGGGTTGTTTGTTTTTTTGATATTGAGCTGCAAGAGCTGCTTATAAACTTTGGAGATTAATCCTTTGTCAGTTGGTTCATTTGCAAATATTTTCTCCCATTCTGAGGGTTGTCTTTTTGTCTTGTTTATGGTTTCCTTTGCTGTGCAAAAGCTTTTAAGTTTCATTATGTCCCATTTGTTTATTTTTGTTTTTATTTCCATTTCTCTAGGAGTTGGGTCAAAAAGGATCTTGCTGTGATTTATGTCAAAGAGTGTTCTTCCTATGTTTTCCTCTAAGAGTTTTATAGTTTCTGGCCTTACATTTAGGTCTTTAATCCATTTTGAGTTTATTTAGGTCTTTAATCCATTTTGAGTTTATTTTGAGTTTATGTATGGTGTTAGGGATTGTTCTAATTTCATTCTTTTACATGAAGCTGTCCAGTCTTCCCAGCATCACTTTGTTCCAGGATTTTTAAGTATCTAAAGAAATGGCACTTTCACAGTGTCCTTTGATTTTGGACCTATAGTACTGTCTATTCCTTCCCAAATATATTATTGTGCCTTTATTTGTACCAAATCACCTCTGGTGAGTACAACCTAGGGCTCTAATGTCTCCTCTTCACTTTGCAGTTAGAAGCTATGCTTTTAAACAGTTACTACTGTACCCCTATTCAATCTGCTGAGAGCACAGTCTTGGAATACTGATTCGATTGCATAAGACCATTTCATAAGTCCCCCAAACAGACTGCCATTAAGACCACTTCTCTCTCCAGACACTGGCAGTTAATGACCATTCTACTTTTAGCTAGCGAGGGAGCAGTTATTTCCTGCATTACATCTTTAGATCAGCACGATTTCTCCATTTACATGTTTATCACTGCATTATAGATAAACAAACTACATCTTTGCTCCTATCTCTTAGATGAGAAATGGAAACCCTCTGACAGGACACTATCCTATTAATTTGGCCTAGGTCTTCTTCACTGGTATATCCTCCTTTCAGAGCTATCTGTCAGTCTTCCATAAAAAAATGCTACTACTAAATATATTCCTTTTCTGGTTTGAAAAACACACGGAATGATTCTTTAGTTGTCAGTTCTTCTTTCAAAGTCTTTCTTAGGGTAAGAAAATTCTTATTTTAACTAGGGATAACCAGAAACTAGTCTATAATAGCTGCAACAACTCTCAAGGGAGCTATACAAAAGAAAAATGTGGCTTCTACCTCCAAGAGTCGGAGTTTTTTTTTCTTATTAAGGCATCCGAAACACATAATACTACACCAAGCCAAAAGAACCAATTCTCTTCATGCAGTAGAATAGCAATTGGCTGTTACTCATTAAATTCTTACAGCAATGAGCAATGACTTGCATTCTTGTTTTGTTTCTCTTTGAATAGCAGATGAAGTTGATTTTTTTCCAAGGCTGCTTCCCATCACCAGCATTCCTGATCCTTGACCCATGTAGCTGTTAATATGCTGTACACATATGCTTGGGATCCTTAACAACCAATGCAGTTAACCTTTCTGTTTATTCCAAGTCAGTTCCTATCTTGTTAATGAAAGTGATTTTTTTCCCTTTCTAAACATAATAATTATATCTGGTACAAAAACTATGTATAATCCATCAGTTTTTTAATCTTTTTTTTTTTTTTGCAAGGGATTCAGGGGCCATGGGTTCTAATGTTCTAGTTGAGAAAGACTTGTCTTGTAATTCCAAAAAGTGGGCTGCTATAGCTACTTCACAAATACAGTTATTACTGCTTGTGTGTTTGGGGGGCTAGTTGTTGGATGCCACATTTTATCTTTATCCTCAAAGAAAAGTTAATTCCTTTGATTAAATATAAGTGAAAGATTATATTTTCTGGAACTAATGATTAAAAAGTAATACACTGGGGGGACTTCCCTGGTGGCGCAGTGGTTAAGAATCCACCTGCCAATGCAGGGGACACGGGTTTGAGCCCTGGTCCGGGAAGATCCCACATGCTGCAGAGCAACTAAGCCTGTGTGCCACAACTACTGAGGCTGTGCTCTAGAGCCCACGTGTCACAATTACTGAAGCCCACATGCCTAGAGCCCGTGCTGCACAACAAGAGAGGCCACTGCAATGAGAAGCCCGTGCACCACAATGAAACCCAATGCAGCCAAAAATAAATAAATAAGTTTACCAAAAAAAGAGTAATATATTGGAAATTCTATCAAAAGATATTTTGTTACAACTACCTGTGCTCAAAGGTACTTCCCCTCCATCTCATAATTTGCCCCCATCATTTTATACTGTAATTACCTATTAACCAGCTGTATCTCTCAAAGATAGGAAGCTCCTGGAAGGTAAGGACTGTATCATAATGACTTTTACCTACAGGGCACATAGTCTGACAGATGGTATACAGTCAATAAGTATTTCTGTTGGTGTTAGTATTATATTCAACTCAAAAGTCTAATTCTTAATTAGCCAGTTTTAGACTAACTGGCACACCCACTGCCTCAACATTTATGTCTAGTCAGATATTTTCACAATTCAGATAGGCCCAGTTTCAAATATCTACTGATTTCTACCTAAACACTGAGCATCTTTACGGAAGAGAGTAGAAACACTGCTAACTTGTGAGCTTTGAATCTTTTTGTTCTGATTCAGACTCTGCTACTATCTAGCGTTAACCTTTGGCAAAACATTTTAACCATATTGGATCTCACACCCTTAGAGAGTAAAATGAGGAACTGGATTAAATAGTTTCCAACTACCTAGCTGAGCTCAGCTCTAAAATTCCAATTAGGCCTTAACAGTAAGGGTACAACTACTATAGCAAGCTTTTGTCAACACTAGAGGGAGCTACAGCCGTGTCATCACTGGGGTGGGTTAGGAAGATTTCCAAGCCAAGCATCTTTAAATGGAAAACTGACTTTCCAGAATGAGAGAAATTAAATATTCAGTGAGAGATCCATACTGTTCATACAGCAACTTCTCAGGATCCCTGCTGTTACCTCCCTCTTACAGATGTTAAAGCACCTCACACTCCACTTGCATCAACGTACCTTTTGGGCTTTAATTCTAATTTCAAAGGAACCAAGTTGGCTTGAGTCATTCCAACAGATTTCTTTCCCCATCCGTCTAGTTCTTTTCTTAATCAAATTAACAATAACAAAAAAGTAAAGTGATTAATGCTATTATTTTAAAAGCCCCAGGAAATGAGCTAGAGGAGGAGAAAGATTCATACAATGAGGCTGTGGCCTGGGAAAATAAGTAAACTGCAACTGAATTCATTAGCAGCTTGCCACTCAAACCAAATCTACAATAGCTACTTTGAAGACAAGAAAATTACTCAAAGAGAGAAAAGGTATCAAGTAAAAGGAGGGATCAACAAAGCCCTGCAAAGCCCCCTCCCCACAAGGCAG
>NW_006781396.1:1264951-1302697 GCF_000442215.2 Lipotes vexillifer | reverse complement strand
GGAATGCCTGCCTAAGTGAATGCTGTCATTGCTCTGTTGGGCTCTGCAGTGAGGAGCTTGCAGCTGCTGAAGAGTGATGTCATTAATTATACGCAATGAGGTCATATTAGGCATTTGGCAACAAAACTGTCAAGTGATAAGATAAGGGAATGGAGGAAGGAAGGAAAAAGAAAAAACATTTTTAAAGCTAGAGCTTATTCTGAAGTTATTATATACATACTCTCCCTCCCAGCTCCAAAAAACACCCATGGCCTTGAAAATGTATGACCTACATCATTATAGAACAAGTAAAATGAAGAATCAAAAACCTCTCCTTTGGTATCAACTTATGTTTCTCTTTGCACAGAGGCACAATGGTATGTTAACCTGATAGAGAGGGCATAAACTGTGGATGTTACAGAATGTGATCTGTAGAAAGATAAATGCAATCCTAAAGAGCCCCTTTTATTTGAATTTCATAGGTTAATTTAACACTCAGAAGCAAATCCTCAACAGTCAGAAATGGACCACCGAGCTTTTAGTACATGGGCTGTTCCTGAGTAAAAATAGATTATACAGGAACTTTGGAGAGCGACTTTGTGGGTGAAGAGAAAAATCTACTAGAACAAGACAAACTATTCTTTTTCACTTAAAAAAATGCACACTCAGTCCTCCAGAGGTAAAATACAGAGCAAGACTCACAAGGTTAAAATCAACTTATTCCTATGGATCCAAATAGTCACTATACTTGTTTCTTAAATCATCAGTTTCAAGTACTCTAAGAGATACCAACAGCCTTTTAACAAGTCAAAAAAGATTTCTCTTTTAGGACAATGAAAAACAATTTTAACAGTCCTTTCAATCAATAATCCTCGTGGGAAATATGAGAAAAATATACTTTACTGTTAAAAGGAGAACCACTTATTGTCCTCCCTTATTTTAGGACACATGCCAAAGGTTTCCAATTCACTCTGCTTCATACTGACCTTCAAAATGTTTCGGCCATCAAATGATTCTCTTTCCTTGAAGATATATTTGCCATCTGTTGTGTAGAGGTTGTACCTGCCTTCAGCTGTAAATATTCCAAAGACAATGTTAGAAGAGAAGCTTGGGTTATGTATCTGTTTTCTCTTGGACTTCTACAGGGACAACTAGCAAGATCTTCATGTACTACTTGGAAAGTGACATAATATGGAGGGAAATACATCAGGCTATGAGTCAAGAGACCCAGCATCTAGTCTCAGCTCTGTCATCAACTGATACATATTTATTCATTGAACACTGTCCAAGTACTCACTGTATATAAACTACATAACTAACCATATTCTTAGGCAGTTTATGTCTCCTCTATGGACCTCAGTTCCTCATTTACAAAGTTAGAGGTTAAGACAAGGTGATTTCCAAAGGTTCCTTGTAGTCTAAAACCCCAAGATTTTATATAAGCTGCATGCATTTCTAAATACATAAAAATATACAGAAGTTCACACATTAACTAGTCAAAAATGCTGGCAACTATGCTTTGGGTTGATTTAAGGACTCCCCCCAATGAGAAAAACCTCTTCAGTTGCAATCAAAGATATCCTGACATTCTACACAGAAATCTGCAAATCTATGACCTTAGCCTCATCAAAGCTGTATTCTAACTCCTTGCATTAATTTAGCTTGCTTATCCCAAAAGATGTCCTTCAAATGCATCAGAAAAAAGGATATCAAAGGAAAGGGATAACTGGCAAGTAAAAGCAAAACAATGTATTCTATAGCCTTTTCAAAGAAAAACACAAGACAGAGAAGAATCCAGGGTATATAAAATTCAAAGCATCTTCAAAAATTATTTAACTATCAGAATATTTTCTGAAATATCAACCCTTTCCTGCCCATCAACAGACACTCAAAAATATTTGTATTTCTACTTTTGAGTATATTCTTTTATTGCATATAAGTATGGAGATTACCACGTCAGAACTGATAAAATACATCCAAAGTGCTAACTCCATGAACATAATATATTTTAGCTAGCCCACTGGAATTATACCTGGGTAACTACAGGACTATTTTTCTAATGAGAACTATTCTCGTAATCCAAGATCCCAATCCCATGCATATTTCACAACTTAAAAATAGGTTCCTTGTTAAAAGGAGATGTGAAAATTTAAAGTAAATTCATACTAAGTAAATGTCAATAAAAAAGCAGTAATGAAATCTGAAGATTAAAATGTTTAATGACAGGTGCAAAATCTATAAGTAGCACTAGCCATAAGGGGAATGTAAATCAAAGTCACAATGAGATACCACTTCACACCCCAAATGATGGCAATAATAAAAAAGTAATAACAAGTGCAGATAAAGATGTAGAGAAACTGAGACGCTCATATACTGTCGTCCCCCCTTATTCATGGTTTTGCTTTCCATGGTTTCAGTTATCCACGGTCAACCGAGGTCCGAAAATATTAAATAGAAAATTCCAGAAATAAACAATTCCTAAGTTTTGAACTGTGCACCATTCTGAGTAGCGTGATCTGTCCCACCCATAAAGTGTCATCCCTTTGTCCAGCGTATTCCACCCTCTCTGTTATCAGATTGACTGTCAAGGTATTGCAGTGCTTGTATTCCAGCCACCCTTATTTTACTTAATAATGGCCCCAAAGGCAAGAATAGTGATGCCAGCAATTCGGATATGCCAAAGAAAAGCCATAAAGCGCTTCCTTTAAGTGAAACAGTGAAAGTTCTTGACTTAATAAGGAAAGAAAAAGATCATATGCTGAGGTTTGCTAATATCTACATTAAGAAAAAACTTCTATCCGTGAAATTAGGAAGAAGGAAAAAGAGAATCGTACTAGTTTTGCTGTCACACCTCAAAAACTGCAAAAGTTACGGTCACAGTGCATGGTAAGTGCTTAGTGAAAATGGAAAAGGCACTAAATTTGTACAATAAAAAATTTTGAGAGAGACAGCACTCACATACTTTTTATTACAGTATGTCGTTTAATTCTTCTATTTTATTATTAGTTGTTAATCTCTGACTGCACCTAATTTATAAATTAAACTTTATCATAGGTATGTATGCATAGGAAAAATACAGAATGTGGTATGTAGTTTCAGGCATCCACTGGGGATCTTGGAATGTATCTCCTGCGGATAAGGGGGAACCACTGTACTGCTTGTGGGAATGTAAAATGGTGCAGCCACTCTGGAAAATAGTCTGGCAGTTCCTCAAAAAGTTAAACATACTGATATCATGATGCATCAATTTCACACTTAAGTACATACCTAATAGAAATGAAAACATATGACCACACAAAAACACATACATAAATGTTCACAGCAGCATTATTCATAATAGCCAAAAAGTGGAAACAACAGAAATGTCCATCAACTGATGAATGGATAAATAAAATGTGTTATGTCCATACAATGGATTATTATTTGGTAATAAAAAGGAATGACATTTGATACATGCTATAACATGGATGAACCTTATAAACATTATGCTAAGTGAAAGAAGTCAGTCACAGAAGATCACACATTGCATGATTCTATTTATATGAAATATGCAAAAAAGGCAAATTCATTGGACAAAAATTAGACTGGTGGTGCCTAGGACTGAAGAGTAAGGGGAAAATGGGGAGTCACTGCCAATAACTATGGAGTTTCTTTTTGGGGTGATGAAAATGTTCTAAAATTTACTGTGGTAATGGTTACATTACTCACTATACTTTAAATAGGTGAATTATATGGTGTATGAATTACATCTCACTAAAGCTGTTATATTTAAAATATATGTCAACAGGAAAGGATAACTAGACTGTGAACACAGAACATTTTCTTTCATGAAGCTTTGGTGCCAACTGAATATACATCTGGATCCACACAATTTAAAAGATACAGATTCCTATATAATTCAACTCTTTTATGTTAAGAGGTTAGTTAATAATGGGGTATGGTATAGCTGTAAGAGCTCTGAACTAAGATTTAAGGACTAGGACAGATGCAGAATATATTACTGATAGTATCACATGTCTAATAAAATACTGCACTGTCCAAAACAGTAGCGACTAGCCACATGTGATTATTTAAATTTCTTTTTTTTTTTTTGGCCATGCCATGCTGCATACAGTATCTTAGTTCCCTGACGAGGGATCAAACCTGTGCCCCCTGCATTGTGAGCTCGAAGTCTTAACCACTGAACCTCCAGGGAAGTACTTATTTAAATTTAAATTAATTAAAAGTTCACTTTCTCAGTCTCACTAGCCAGCCATCTTCAAGCACTCAATAACCACATGTGGATAGTGGCTACCATACTGAATTTCACAGATATGGAATATTTCTATCATCCTAGAAAGTCCTATTGGATGGTGCTAGATACAATGTAACTTCTGAACCAATGAATTAGAGCAGCAGTCCCCAACCTCTCTGGCACCAGGGACTGGTTTCATGGAAGACAATTTTTCCACAGACCAGGGTGGAGGGAATGGTTCAGGCAGTAATGAGACCAATGGGGAGCGGCAGATGAAGCTTCCCTTGCTTGCCCGCCACTCACCTCCTGCTTTGAGCCCTGGGGGTTGGGGACTCCTGAATTAGAGTGTACCTTATTTTTAATTAATTAATTAATTAATTAATTAACTTGGCTGTGCCGGGTCTTAGTTGCAGCACACAGGATCTTAGTTGCGGCATACATGAAGGATCTAGTTCCCTGACCAGGGATCGAACCCGGGCCCCCTGCATTGAGAGCACAGAGTCTTAACCGCTGGACCACCAGGGAAGTCCCTAGAGTGTACTTTAGAGTTCTGAACCTCTGTCTTTACGTGATGATGTTAAAATGTACACCACCTCAGGGGATCTAACAGTGTTTTCCAAGATTAAAACTGACTGTCCAGGGCTTCCCTGGTGGTGCAGTGGTTAAGAATCTACCTGCCAATGCAGGGGACACGGGTTCGAGTCCTGGTCCGGGAAGACCCCACATGCTGTGGAGCAACTAAGCCCGTGTGCCACAACCACTGAGCCCGCGTGCCACGACTACTGAAGCCCGTGTGCCTAGAGCCCATGCACTGCAACGAAGAGTAGCCCCCGCTCGGCACAACTAGAGAAAGCCTGCGCGCAGCAACGAAGACCAAACGCAGCCAAAAATAAATTAATTAAAATAAATTTTAAAAACTGTCCAGAACAAAATAAATACCACAAACTCCTTTAAATGTTCCCATTAGATAACTTACATTATAATTTATATCAAATATTCCAGAAAAAATTATTTTTCTGGAATTCCAAATGTTCTTCTGCAATACCACTATCCAAATGAAAGAAACATATTCCATTAGAACAAGAATAAGTAGAGAGCTTCGGATTCTACTAACTACCCAGAGTCCACAGGCTTTGACTGAGTCATTTGAATGTTTTCTGATCTCAGTGCTCTGAAAGGTAAAACACTGATTTATTTAGAAAAGTCTTAAAGAAAATACAATGTAGCATCATAAAACAGTTAACACTAGAACTAAGAATTGGATTAGCTACATATCTCTTAGTCCAACAATGGCGCTAACCAAACCAAACAACTTACAGTTGAGTTCTCTGGTATATATCTGAAGAAATTAAAAGATGTACTTTGGTAAAAAGGGACACAAAAACTGTCCTAAACTATAAATCTATAAATAGTTCATGGGTTCTGATGGAGTCCTGATGTCGTCCTCTTCCAACGTAGACTTTCTAAAACCAAGGTCAGGGTCCTAACAAATGTAATGAAACCTGAATATGGAGTTTTGGTGCTGGTATATTTTAAACAACAGGGCTTTGAAGAAGAAGCTGCACATAACTTGAATTTGTAGCTCCTGATCAGATAGATGCTGAATGTGTGCTAGACAGCTTTGACTTGGTGGGTGAGGATGGGAAGAAAAATAATCCTTATTAAAATGTAGATTATTATCTCAAATAAAGGGTTAAAACAGACATTTTTATATGAAGGTTTAGATTCATGAGGGAAAAAAACATCTCTAACACAAGGTTTTTCAACCTTGGTGCTACTGACATTTGGGGCTGAATAATTCTTTGTTATGAAGGGTTGTCCTGTGCATTGTAGAGGGTTAAGCAGCACCCCTGACCTCTACCCATTAGATGCCAGTAGCAACTCACTCCCAGCCCCCTAACTGTGACAACCAAAAATGTCTTCAGACAATCCAAATGTCCTCTGGGGGTAAAACTGCCTCTAGTTGAGAATCACTGCTCTAACATTTACCTTTACTAGTTAATCTTCTTTCTTGTTTTATAAAAAAAAGAAAAAGCTGCCATGTATTTCATGGGACATACCTACACTAAAACAATTATTCATTTCAATTCACCTGAAATTTACTTGGACATCCTGTATTTTTATTTGCTATATCTGGCAACCCTATGTGTGACAGAAATAAAAGATTTGGAATGCTACAGTCCCATGATAGATATGTCCCTGACCCCTTCCACTGTGCTCATCAAAACAAGTTAATGGATCTAAAACAGAAGATGTAGCAGAGATTCTTTTTTTTTTTTTTTTTGCGGTACACGGGCCTCTCACTGTTGTGGCCTCTCCCTCTCCCATTGCAGGGCACAGGCTCCGGACGCGCAGGCTCAGCGGCCATGGCTCACGGGCCTAGCCGCAACGCGGCATGTGGGATCTTCCCGGACTGGGGCACGAACCCGTGTCCCCTGCATCGGCAGGTGGACTCTCAACCACTGCGCCACCAGGGAAGCCCAGCAGAGATTCTCTGATAACCCATTCTCTTCAAACCCCAGGGACATCATTAGGCCCTGCTGATCACAAACTGTGCTGTGGTTCTATGAAGCACTTACCATTGGGGTCTTTCCTGAATAGAGTATTCATGACTGTAGCATGGAGTTTCACACTATTCCACTCTTTCACTATTAGTCCAGATGCCTGAAAACGTTCCAGTACTCGATCGACCAATTCCTGCAGCCTGGAGAAATTGAAGAAAGAAGTACAGAAATCTTAGTAAACTCCTGAACCCTGATTACTAATTCACATTTATGAAGCATCTACTCTGAGCCAATCACCGTACAAGGCCCTCAAAAGAAGAGGAAGTAAATAAGGCTGCAGTCCCCACTATCACGAAGCACACAGCTTTGTGCGGACAAGACACCTGGAAACAACTGCACAACATCATGGTGAGTGTAAGGGAGTGATCAACTATACTTGGAGGGGCCAGGTTTTCACAGGAGGTTTAAGCACGCCCTTGAAGGAAGATGGAAGTTTATGATCTTGGAAATCTTACACAAGAAGCCAGGCTCAGCAGAGAGCTGTCTAAAAGAAAGTGCTTTATTGGTTCATCCAGTCACAGAACCAAAAGCTACTGTGGTTGATGTGTTTCTGCCAGGATCAAATGAGGTCTGGCATGACTCTCAGACATTTGCTCATTGGGAAGGAGCATGCACTGTGAAAATCCCAGCAGCCCTGGCCACTACATCAATGTTCACTAAGGCAGAAGTGTAGTACCAATGAAGGCAACTATAGGAAAATCCACAGGCCACATAACTGATGCCTCCAAATGGACTCCAGCTGGCTCTAAGCACTAAGGGTTCTGCAGTGGGTGAGTTCTATCTTGATGATGGCTGTTCATTCCAATACCTCCACCAGAAACAATTCTTGCACAGGAAGTTTTCACTCTGTTCAGGTGTTTTGATCAACAGCTTAAAGAACTCTCTTTAACATTTCTTGTAAGGCTGGTCTAGTGGCAATGAACTCCTTCAGTTTTTGTTTGTCTGAAAAACTCTTTATCTCCCCTTCAATTCTGAAGAACTTTGCCAGTTGCGCCACTGAGAGGGGGTCATTATCCCACTGAAGATGTGGTGGAGCAGATCTTGGCCCTAGGCCTCAGAAAGCAGCCATCTTCTGTGACCACTCATTCATCTGATGGTGAAGTTCAGCCTGTGGCTTTTACATAGTGTGACCAGATGTCCAACCTGAGCCTGATGTTCTCACTGAACATGGGTGCTGATGTGGAGGTCTGCATCAAATGACAGAGCAGTGCACCTGATGAGCGCAGGGAGCAGCCTGTTCCTTTCAACCTTTCCCTTGGCTTTTTTTGAGATTTGTGCTGCATGCTAATTGACTTCCCCAGCTCAAAATCTTTCATTCGTCGCCAGTGTACTAATGAACAATAGATTTCACATTTTTTAAGATTTTACATTTTTAGATGTACATACTAGTAATACTCTTTGTGCCACATACCATTTCTTTTCCCAGATGCAAGTGGCCCTGAGATATCTGTAGAATTTGTGAATCTTCCACTGCTTCTTGGGCCATGGCTTGCGGTAAAACACTGTAGCCCAGTGAGCAGCTTCTCCTTGAGCAGGGCTGGATGGGTCTGTTTTATGTGAGATGTGCGCCAAACCCACTTTGCGTGGCCCATTTGTGGGAGTTTTCCTGAGGCCACAGGGCAGTCTCTCTGGTTGCAGCAGCTGAGTTGCTCAATGCCTGTCTCCACACGAATAGAGCAGCCTCTGGTACCCCTACCCCCCAGTTATCTTTCACCCATTTAGACATGGGCAAAACAACCCTTTTCCGCTTGCACTCATACGCTGCAGCAAGAGGGAGTTATCTTCCCCTAGAGATTGAGTGAGAAGCACAAAGGATTCTTTTCCCTTTCATGTTTTTCAGGCTCCGAAGTTCCAAATTAATCTTCTTATAATTCTAACTTCTCTATCTTAATTGTTTTTATTTTGTCTACTAACCAAAGAATATTTAAACATGAGTAAGCTATGATTTTTTTATTTTTTGGCCACATGGCATGTGGGATCTTCATTCCCTGACCAGGGATCGATCCCGTGGCCCCTGTAGTGGAAGCATGGAGTCTTCACCACTGGACCTCCAGGGAAGTACCAAGTAACCTATAATTAATAATAATAAAATAAATACCCATACCCTCACCATTGACCTCCAGAAACAGAACACAGGGCTGGGACTATAATGATCAGACCATGGGAAGCCACGGAAATCTTTTAAAAGGGAATGATGTGGTCAGCTACCCATTTGTGAAGCCGACTCTGTGGCACAGTGGAAAATGCTTTAGAAGGGGAAGAGACCAGCGGTACTGAGGTCAGTTAGGTGGTACTAATAGTACTAATAGTAGAAATAATAACAAACACGACGTGTCACGCACTATTCTAAGCACTTTGTATCTGTTAAATCACTTAATCCTCACGATAAATTATTATCCCTACCTTACCAATGAGGAAACTGAGGCACAGAGAAGTTATAAAACTTGACTAAAGTCACACAACTAATAAGTGATAGATCCAAAATGAGAACCCATGCAGTCTGGCTTCAGAGGACAAACTTTAAGGACCATGCTATAAAGTAGAAAGGGATGAAGATCTAAACTATGACAAGGGGCAGTGAGAACCGAGACAAGGGAATGGATTCAAAAGAGCTTATGAGAGAGAAGTTGGGGCCCTCAGATACGACAGTGTTATAGCAGAGGAAGCAGCTGAGAGCTACTCCCACGAGTTCACCTTAAATGAGCAGATGGGTCACTGACCAAGGTGGGGAGTGGTGGAGAGGGTTAATAGTGTGTATACTTTTTCATGTGTGGCACTGGATTTCAAGTGCGACATGTCCAGGAGACAGATGGAAATAACAAGCCTGAAGCTCAAGAGAAAACTCTGGGCGAAAGACACAGATCTGGGAGTTATCAGTGCAAAAACAGTAGTTAAAAGCATGGGATAGATGCAGTCACAGGATGAGGGGGAATCAGAGCAAGCAAGAAGAGAGCTAAGGACGGAGCCTTTATGGGACACTCGTATGTAAGGGGCAGAGAAGGAACCAGTAAGGACAATCGATAAGGATGAGGAACAAGAAAAGGAAAACTTCAGGAAGGCTGAAAAGAGAGTTACAAGGGGTGCGAAAAGAAGAATAATCAGTATAGTACAATGCTATAAAAAGTAAAGTACGAAAAGGAGCAAAAAATGCTTACTTATTTCTTACAATCAGAACATTATTAGAGATCTTTGCCAGAGCAGTTTCGCTGGCACACTGGTGAAGGAAGCCTTATTGCAGAGTACCAAGGGAGAGGCCAGACAGACAGGGAGGGGATACATGCACATAAACTCAAGAAACTTGCAAGGAAGGGAAGAAACTAATTGCCTCGGTAATTAGATATAGAATTGAAGGCAGGTTGTTTGTGTTTATTTTCAATGAGGAGAAAGAGTTGAAAATGCTTACTGACAACAAGAAACTATCCAACAGAGAAGGAAGATGAAACCTTAGGAAACAGAGGGGATCAACAGAACAAGATCTCAAAGGAGACAGGAAGGGCTGGTGTGGGAATGGGAATCATACAAAAGATGAGCAGAACACGTCCCTGCTCTTGAGCAGCTTACATTCTGGTGGAAGGAGACAGATAGCAAACAAATATACATATACAACATCAGGTGGTGCTAAGCACCATGAAGAAAACAAAATGGAAGAGAGGGAGGAGAAATGGATTGAGGGTAAGTGTACTATTTTAGACATGGTGATCAGGTAAGGCTTCCCTGATAAAGTGACACTTGAGCAGAGACCTAAGGGAACAGCATTCCAGAGAAAGGGAACAGCAAATACAGTCATCTGAGGCAGCATGCTTGTGGCATGACGGAGGAACAGTAAGAAGCCAGTGTATGGAATGAAACTGTGGGGAGAGGTGATGAGGTGGGAGAGGAGGGAGGACCAGGTCCCAGGGGCTTACATAAGGTTCTTAGGCCCCTGTAATAACTTTGTCTTCTACTGAGTGAGGTGGCGAGCTTCTGGAGGGTTTTCACCAGAAGAATGACATGAACCAACTGACATTTTAAAAGGAAAACTCTGGCTGCCGTGTGGAGGACACACAGTGGTAGGGGCAAGAACGGAAGCAGGAAGGCAGCTGAGAGGCTGTCGCAACACCCCAGCTGGTGGGCATGGCAGCAGTGGAGGTGGTGAGGAAGGCGGTGGCTTTGCTAATATACTGCAGTCAGGAGTTGAAGGTGATTCTAAAAGAATTTTTGTCCTGAACAACTCAAAGAGTGAACATCAAAGAATACACCACACTCCAGGTTCATGAGAAATTCTGTGGAGAGGGAAGGGCAGCAATGAAGTGGAGGCAGGCTGAAGCCAGATTGTGAAGCCTCCTGTGTGTCAGGCAGGGCTGTAGTCTTATTTGGTAGACCTAGGAAAGCAAGATGGGGTTGTAAGAAGCAAGATATGCAGGGGAAAACTAAAGGCTTGGAAGCCAGTTAAGAGAGATGCTGTGCTTCCTTGCATAGTTATCTTAATTTTTTTTCTGATTACAAAAATAATACATGTTTGTTAGAGAAAAAATGGAAAATGCAGAAAACGACAAAAAGGAAAACAACCTTACCATCCATAGATAAGCACTTAATTTTGGGTTAAGTAATTTTTAAGTCTTTTGCTACAGATAGATAAACATCAATTTTAAAAAGACAGAATATTGGGCTTCCTTGGTGGCGCAGTGGTTGAGAGTCCACCTGCCGATGCAGGGGACACGGGTTCGTGCCCCAGTCTGGGAAGATTCCACATGCTGCGGAGCAACTAAGCCCGTGAGCCACAACTACTGAGCCTGCGCTCTAGAGCCCATGAGCCACAACTACTGAAGCCCGTGCACCTAGAGCCCGTGCTGCACAACAAGAGAAGCCACGGCAATGAGAAGCCCACACACCACAACAAAGAGTGGCCCCTGCTCGCCACGACTAGAGAAAGCCCGCACACAGCAATGAAGACCCAACACAGCCAAAAATAAATTAATTAATTAATTAATTAATTAAAAATAAAAGTAAGAAGAAGTGGACAGGGAGCTCAGCTGTAGAGAAACAGGGAGCATGTAATACTAGAGGAAGGAAATTAAATTGACTAAATGAGAGAGTCCAGTTTCCAGCTTTGTCTTTCTGGCAAATTAACATTTCTCCCTCAGAACTTTGAAGAGATCAAAGTCCTTTAAAATGTTCTAGTCTAACATGCTTACTTTACACAAGAGGAAACGAAGCACAGACAGGCTGAGTTGCTCAGTCAGGGCAGAGGGATGGGAATCTAAGTCTCCTGGCAGCCAGTTCTGCTCTGCTATCAATTTACTGTGTACTTCCACGAAGCCAGCTCTTTACGTTATTCACCGCTTTACCCTGGCACCCAAGTTAATACCTAATTGACATATCATCAGTGCTCAATGAATAGCTGTTGCAGGTATGTATGCATGAATTCATAAATGACAAATCTTTGGGGTTCTATTAAGACAACTTAAGGGTGCTTAGAAACAACCACTGAATTTCAGGCTGCTGTCATGGATACTACATTTGACAATATGTCAGTATATTTCTAACATTATAGTCTTTAAATTCTTACTTCACTGATCCTTTCCTGGTTGACTATGAATGAGTCACAAAGCTTCTCTATACCTTTGCATCCTCATAAGTGAATTAAAAATAATATAGGGTTGCTATGAGAAAAATAATAAATTACTCTTAAGCAGCTTTATCATTTAGATAGTGCTTTCTGTTTGAAAACAGAAGCCAATTATTAATGCCTTGAATGTGAGCTCTTAGTTTAAAGGTCTATAAGTGCTACAAAGCTCAAGCATTCCAGAGCCATCTTTATGGATGTGGAGTTGTACTGCAGAATGATCACTGACTCCCTAGAAAGTGCAAATTCCAGATTTTTCTTTGTTTTTTTTCCCCCCAAATTTAATTCAGCTCTATCCAATTAACATTTCTTGAGTTCTTACTGTATACAGGCACCATGCTAGTCACTAAAAGAATTAAAAACTAAGCAAACATAGCTCTTGTCATTAAGGAGCTTACAATCTATTAAAATAACTATAAAGAGGACTTTGGTAATGACACAAGCAATACAAGGTGCTTTGGTAATTTAAACGTGGAAGACGTTACAGCTGGGTTGAGACCAGAATAGGTTACTAGGAGGATGGGCTTAGGACAGGAAGCTAACTGTACTCAATTCATCTTTGTAAATCAGCTGAAAAAATAAATGACTTAAGTAAACAAACATTCACTGAACATCGACTATGAGTCATGAATTACAAAAGCCACTGGATATACAATGCTGAATAAGACACTCCCTGCCCCCAAGAATCTTAAAGTCTACTTGAGAAAAAAGAAGGAAAGATAGCAAGAAGGAATGACAGCACTTGGACAAAAAGAGATGAGGAGTAACATGAAAGAAATTTTAGTCACAAGAAACAACATTAACAAAGACACAAAGTATCATCAAGCAGTGAAGCGGGCTAGGGCTTGGGGCAAGTCAAAGATAAGTGGAAGATCAAGTTGAAATATTAAGTTGCTTTCATCCTGGAAGATACTGACTGCTAGACTGAGGAATATGAACTAATTCAAAGGATGATGTGAAATGATGGGAGATTTTTAAGCAAGGGGAAGTCCTACTGTATATAAGCTATGGCTTAGAAAGGCTGATGTAGTAGTAGATCATAGGATCTACAGACACTGACATAAAAGTAATGTCTAGGTTATGTTTTATGAAAAGAACAAACTATAGAACAATATGAATAATGTGATCCAGTTTGTATAAAATAATACGCACGGAGAGTGACTCTCAGCAGTATTTGCTCTGCTTACAATCTATTGGGGAGGAACACAGGGAGAGTCAGAGCAGGGGGAAAGGGAGCCATTTAATTTTCACTTTACCCATCTGGAAGGCTTTAATTTTATGAGAGAAAACAATATAAAAAGAAGAAGCTCAGCTATGAAAGGAAGATGGCAAACTGGAAGATGGTACAGTGATGTTGAGCTGCACAGTTGTAGACTCTAACTACATCTCTCTCATCTTCCTTTCACCAAACTTCTCAAAAGAGTGGTCTGTCTCCAATTATTCTTTTTTTTTTTAAATAAATTTATTTAGTTAGTTATTTTTGGCTGTGTTGGGTCTTCGTTTCTGTGTGAGGGCTTTCTCCAGTTGTGGCAAGCGGTGGCCAGTCTTCATCGCGGTGCGCGGACCTCTCACTATCGTGGCCTCTCTTGTTGAGGAGCACAGGCTCCAGAGGCGCAGGCTCAGTAGTTATGGCTCACGGGCCTAGTTGCTCCGTAGCATGTGGGATCTTCCCAGACCAGGGCTCGAACCCATGTCCCCAGCATTAGCAGGCAGATTCTCAACCACTGTGCCACCAGGGAAGCCCCTCCAATTATTCTTAATCTCCTTTTTTTGCCCCACTATGAGCACAGGCTTTACAGTCAAACACAGTTAGGTCAAACCATAATTCTACCACTTACATGCACATGCTGATTACTACTGAGCTTCATGTGACAAAGTATATCAAGTGTATCTGAACAACTGTAACACGTGCTTGCTTTACAAACATTGTTTCTATTTTAAAAAAATATTACAGATAAGCTAAAAGAAAAAAAATTACTTATTATCCAAAAATAACCACTGATAAGATGCTTATATATTCAGACTAACTGGTTTATTTCTCTCTTGCTCTCTCTTCCCACTTTTGAGGGGAAAAAAGTAAATGTATATTTACAAATTGTTCTGTAATCTGTTTTTATCACATAATACTCTATAGTGAATAAGACAAACCCCCTGCCTCCAAGAATCTTAGAGTCTGTTTGAGAAAAAGAAGGATAACAAGAAGGAAAGACAGCATTTGGACACAAAAAGTTATTTCACTTTTGTTCTTTAAAGATTTTTTTTTTCTGGGTAAACAATTCCAGCTTGACAGTTATTTTCTCTAGAAAACAGTCCGCTGTCTTTTGGCTTCTGTTGTTGATATTGAGAAGTCCACTGTCTGGATAACTGTCAATCCTTTGTAGGTGAATTCTTTTAAATTCTTTGTCTTCAGTGTTCTGCACTTCCATCCTGACTTACTTGATATGGATTTCTTTTTATTTATTCTGCTTATATTTATTATTTTTTCTCTTATCTTTGCTACTGCCTCAATCCAAGCCCCTCTAATCTCTTCACATGGACATCTCATGTGACCCTACCTCTCCTTCATTATGTCTCATCCATATGTGGAGTTTGCTACGCTTTTTCCTGCCACAGGGCTTTTGCTCTGCATTTTTTTTTGCCTAGAATTGCCCACCACCCCTTTGCTGGAAAAATCCCACTCCTCCAGACCTCAATTTAGTATCAATTCCTCAAAGAGGCTTTCCTTACCCTGCCCTCCCACAGTCTAAACTGCCATATTTTCTGTCTTTAAAAGAGCACCGGGGGCTTCCCTGGTGGCGCAGTGGTTGGGAGTCCGCCTGCCGATGCAGGGGACGCGGGTTCGTGCCCCGGTCCGGGAAGATCCCACGTGCCGCGGAGCGGCTGGGTCCGTGAGCCATGGCCACTGAGCCTGCGCGTCCGGATCCTGTTCTCCGCAATGGGAGAGGCCACGGCAGGGAGAGGCCCTCGTGCCGCAGCAAGAAAAAAAAAAAAAAAAAAAAAAAAAAAAAAAAAGAGCACCATTTTCCCCCTGCTTCACCTTTATCACACTTTGCAATGATATATTTATGTGTTGTTAACATCTGTTTTCTCCATTAGCCTGTAAATTACATGGGGGCAATAACTGTGTCTGGCTTTACTGACCATTCTTGCTTTTTATTCCTTTGGCCGTGCGGAGAGGCATGTGGGATCTTAGTTCCCCAACCAGGGATCGAGCCCGAGCCCCCTGCAGTAGAAGCGCAGAGTCTTAACCACTGGACCACCAGGGAAGTCCCTTTACTGACCATTCTATATTCACAGCTAGCACAGTGTCTGGCACACAGTGGGCATTTAATAAAGTTTTGTTGAATAAACAAATGACCAATGAAAATCAACATTCCTTTTACATGGCATATAACACTGCCTCTAGATCTGTACTTAGTATTTATTCCCTTTTCCTAACATGCTACTCCCTCAGCCTGCAAACTCCTTATTCAGTAAAGAAACCTGCTTTCTGAAGCCTTCCTTTACAAAATTTGCCCACACATGGGCAGAGTTTTGCTGCTCATTTATGTACCACTAGAATCTCAATCACAGCCCTCAACCTAGTGTATTCTAGTTACCAACATCTGCCTCCTCCATAAGAAAGAAGCCTTAGGGTCTACTGTATCTCACATCCTGGGCATTTGAAAAATGCCTGAGGGAAAAGGGGACTGGAAATGCCCTGCAGGGTGGAATAATTGATGGTGTCAGGTCTTTGAGGAGATAAGAAGGAATGGGGTCCCAGAATAAGTAAAGGGATTAGCCTCATCAGAGTTAATGTATGCAATTCTTCAGAAAGAGAGTGAAAGTGAGTGGGGTGGGTGTGATGAAAACAGGTAGACTGTAAGGGAAAAAGGATGGAAGTTGACTTGGCTTCATGTTCTCAGTATAATGTGAGGAAGCTATTCTTCTAAAGTGGCAAGGGTGGAGGCCTGTGACAGTAAGAAACAGAACAGAAGAGCCACTGTGTTCAATGCTTAAGTCTTAGCAACAGCTGACTACTAAGTAATTTGAATGCAAATTCGCTACACAGTCAGGTTTTACAAAATCCAAGGATCTATCAATAAGTGTAGCTACACTGTCCCAGCTCTGTTTCCAGAGGAAAAACTTGATCTAAGTGGTTCCATTCTTTTAAAGGTCAGGCACTTCACAGTCAAGCATTTTAAGGGAATCTTTCATCTAAAATATATGAAATCATACAAAGAAAGTTGACTGTGTTTTTATTATAACATGGCCTCTCCTCCATGCCTCTGCATTGAGCAGTGTCTCTTCACATAAAGAAACACAAATGACTGAATGTGCCTTAAAAATTGGGCCAGGGCTTCCCTGGTGGCGCAGTGGTTGAGAGTCCCCCTGCCGATGCAGGGGACACGGGTTCGCGCCCCAGTCTGGGGAGATCCCACATGCGGCGGAGCGGCTAGGTCCGTGAGCCACGGCCGCTAAGCCTGCGCGTCCGGAGCCTGTGCTCCGCAACGGGAGAGGTCACAACAGTGAGAGGCCCGCGTACTGGGAGAAAAAAAAAAAAAAAATTGGGCCATGTCTTACTCATTTCTGTATCAATTTACATGGTCTTTCAAAATGCCTTGCACAAAGAAGGCATTCAAATAGTTTTAATATTGAATTAAATCAGAGGTGTACAAGTCCCTTAGACACTGCGATTTGGGGAGGGAACTTTACAAAACTTGCTTTTTTGTTTGTTTGTTTTTTAGGCTGCACCAAATGGCTTGCAGGATCTTAGTTCCTCGACCAGGGATTGAACCTGGGCCCATGGCAGTGAAAGTGCGGAGTCCTAACCACTGGACCACCAGGGAATTCCCAGTAATGATATTAGGATACTTTTTTCCTCCAGTTTTATTGAGATATAATTGACATACATCACACACACAAAAACTGATTCTATATCTTTTTTTTCCTCCCTTACACTCAAAATTCACTTCCACTGGAATTGAGATAGAAGATAACTGAGATCATCAATTAAAATTGAGATAAGAGAAACCTTCCAAGAGATCCTCTAGGAAAGCAAATCAATTTGGGGGCCTGCCTAGAGACACAGATTTTCCCTAGAGGGTTTTTTGTTCAATGTGAGTTCTACTCTACCCTGCCCTAATGAAAAGACCACACAAAAACAAACTTCCAATTCAAGTTGGGCTCCTCTGCTCACCAAAGGCCTTGCACAGACTAATAAATGGTACTAATATTGCAAAGGGCTCTGGATGCCTAGGCGAGCCTCAAAAATAGCCTGGGTTGCAGACTGAGAATTCCAAGTAGGGATCGAGGTGTGGTAATAACAAAAATTAAAAATAGCAAACATTTTTAATGTATGTTTTGATGATGTCAGTATGTGCCAAGCACTGATCTAAGCATTTTATGTATATTAATTTAATTCTAATAATCCTATGAAGTGTGTATTGTTATCATCCCTATTTTGCCCTGGTATTCACTAGATCTGCATTATGTCACTTTTGAAACTACCATCCTAATATGCCATCCTTCCTGCCTCCTATTATCCTGGAAAACATGAAGGAGGCACTGAGTTCCATAAAAACTAGATTGCTACTATCAATATCTACCATCCAAGTAATTCAATAATTATCAAACTAAAAGTCTGATACTTTTTCCTACAACAAATTCCTCTTGCAAGATATTAACTTACTATTTCAAAAAAGAAAGAATTTACACACTCCTTACAATAATAAGACCTCAAAGAAAAGGAATCAAAACTACCTGAACTTCCAGGGATTCTTCTAGGCATCTCTCAATTAAAACAAAGAAGTATTCCAGAAACATACCTGTTGGAGCCATCTTTCATATGGACTTTGGCGTAAAGAACATCCACCATGCCAGGATCATCATTCATGTATTCTATCCCTGCCATCTCTACTTCCAGGGGTTTGCCCCCAGAAATGTCACTGCAAAGGAAAAAACATTAGATTTTTTATAACTGTTTAAGTTAAGAGGGCTATTATATTTTGAAACATGGTTAATATACATAGTCAAATATTACAAAAATGAAGTTGTTGAGGGTTTTTTTAACTAACATGATTTAACCGTCCTTCTAATTTCAAAATTGATACATGTTTAATGAACACAAACTAGAACCACAAGTATTTCCAAAGTCACACTATATTTATGCCAATACCAGTTTATTAGCATGTCTAAGAAATGTCTCAGAAAAGGCCAAGTGATGACAGTTCTGATTGATGAAGACATTTACTACGTTGCCCATCTCTCCAGTTTTACCTTATTATTTCTACAAATTGCAGACAGTATTTCACTCATACAACAACAGTGAAGGTGCAAACTGGTATCACATTTCTAAGAGCAATTTGGCAATACTTATAAAAAGCCTTCAAGAATAGAAAAACTTTGCCCAAGCAATTCAATTTCTAGGAGCCAAACCCAAGGAAATAATTATAAATCCAGATACATATCCAACCACAGCCAATAAAGAGAAGTTCTTTCAGAAGAATTCCAACTGACAGATGTAGAGGTAATGATGGAACTAGAATATCACCATTTTGCAACTCCTGATGAAATATTTAATCAATTCCATTATTCGTGCAAAAGATGGGGATAAAAAATTTAATATATATACATATTTATATGCTTGTACATACATAAAATCTCTGAAAGGATATAATACAAGGAAACTGCTAAAATCTGTTGCCTTCAGAGAGGAGATCAGGGTGCTTGGTGGGATAACAGTAGGAAGGAAACTCTTCACTGCATATCCTTTGTACTTTAAAATTTTTGAACCATGTAAATGTATTATTCATTAAAAAGTTAAAATAAAAAAATATATGCAAAAGAAGCCAAACACAGAAAGTGTATATACTGCACATATATGCAAAAGAAGCCAAACGCAGAAGTGTATATACTGAATGATTCTAGTTATATGACATTAGAGAACAAGCACATTTAATCTGTGGTAAAAGAAATCAGAATAGCAGTTACTTTTGGGAGAAGTGAGTTTACTGGAAAAGAGTATGAAGTAATTTCCTAGGGTGATGGCAATGCTCTACATTTTGATTTGGGTGAAGTTACATGGGTGTACACATTTATCAAAATTCATCAACTACACTTAACATCTGTGCATTTTACTGTAAGTAAATTACACCTCAAGGAAAAAAAATACATATATGCAAACAAAAAAGCGTGGAAGTACATGCCCCAAAGTGTTAATAGTAATTATCTTCAGGTAATATTACAAGTTATATCTTGTTTATCTGCAATTTTTTTTTTTGGACACACTGCTCACCTTGCGGGATCTTAGTTCCCCGACAAGGGATTGAAACCGTGCTCTTGGCGGTGAAAGCGTGGAGTCCTAACGACTGGACAGCCAGTGAATTCCTGTTTATCCGCAATTTTTAGCTTTTCTAAAGTTAACATGTATTTCTTTTATGTTAAGTAAAACCCACCATCCTGCTTTCTTCCCAGGCCCCTTAAACAGACTTATGCTAAAGGCCTTGCTGTGACAACATGAAACCCAGCTAAAAATCAGCTCACCAAACAGCCTTCTCCAAGCCCCATGAGGCCAGGGACCCTATCCATCTTTTCTACTCCTATATCCCCAGCACCTGGGACAGTGCCTTATATAAAATGGGTACTCCAAAAATCTCTGATAAACATTGATTGGATGTACCACTATAAAGGGAGAAGATGTCCTGAACAATTTTGAGAATGTGGACACACGCCTATATTGTCATTGAATAAAATGTGGTACTGGCTCAAAGACAATAGACTGTTAGGATTAATCAAAAAATAATTCCAAATAAGGCCAAACAAAAAAGTTTTCTTGATATTTAACTGAGGCCCAGGGAGATCCTTTTATAGCCTAGGAATCCTAATGGTAAAAGATTCCCTTAAGGGCTTCCCTGGTGGCGCACTGGTTGAGAGTCCGCCTGCCGATGCAGGGGACACGAGTTCGTGCCCCGGTCTGGGAAGATCCCATATGCCGCGGAGCGGCTGGGCCCGTGAGCCATGGCCGCTGAGCCTGCACGTCCGGAGCCTGTGCTCCGTAACGGGAGGCCACAACAGTAAAAGGCCCACATACTGCAAAAAAAAAAAAAAAAAAGATTCCCTTAAAACACCAAGGCCATTATTGTTGCACAAGACCAGAATTTTTTAAGAAACTAAATAACTCAACTATTTTAGACAGGTACTTTAATGAGAAAAATTATGACCTTTATCATAAGTATCCCTATAACCACCTCCAATAAGTGGGATATTCCAAAACACAAGTCAAGCTCTGAATTATTATCTGATTGAAGTCTTTAGCTTCAATCAACAATACAAACTTCCCTGCTGGCGCAGTGGTTAAGAATCCGCCTGCCAATACAGGCGACATGGGTTCGAGCCGTTCCAGGAAGATCTCACATGCCGTGGAGCAACTAAGCCCATGTGCCACAACTACTGAGCCCATGTGCCACAACTACTGAAGCCCGTGCGCCTAGAGCCTGTGCTTTGCAACAAGAGAAGCCACTGCCATGAGAAGCCCGTGCACCGCAACCAAGAACAGCCCCCGTTTGCCACAACTAAAGAAAGCCTGTGCGCAGCAACGAAGACCCAATGCAGAAATAAATAAATAAACAGATAGATAGATAGCCAGCCAATACAGTATACCTCCATTTCTAGTTATAGCCAAAGAATTCAATATGAAAGACTGCCATTAAATCCTATCAAAGGGCAGTCAACAAAACTTTTGGGGAAAAAAAATTTAATACTAAATATACATTCCTCTATGTTTTTTCAGCTCTAACCTTGCATAGTTAGATCACCAGAAAGCACCATACCACTGGTTTAGTTTCCCACTAAAATGTTTTTACTGGGTTATATTTAATGTTACACTCTCAGTTTCCAGCGGTCAATACAAGAAAGAGCAACGTGAACAATGTTTTTATATCTTCTGCCAAACTCCTGTTGAAGACACAGCTCATCATCATCTGGGTTCTTTATGTTAAGATTTATACAACGTTTTCTTGGGTTGAGAAACGGATTCTCTCCTGAAAAATTATGTTCCTTTTTATCAGATAAGAATTGTAATAATTGGTGTTTTCCTTTCTGGAACTTAGTTCAAGTGTGTGTGTGTGTGTGTGTGTGTGTGTGTGTGTGTGGTGTGTGTGTGTGTGTGTGTGGTGTGTGTGTGTGTGTGTGTGTGTGTGTCCACACTGCACGTCTTCCGGGATCTTAGTTCCCCCACCAGGGATCAAACCTAGGGCCCCGGCAGTGAAAGCGCCAAGTCCTAACCACTGGACTGCCAAGAATTCCCATAGTTCAAGTATACTGATGCTTGAAGACACCACTAAATGTTAAAGTTCTAGTACAATTTTTATCTTACCTCTGTTTTTAGACAGAATTTTCTTCCCATTCTATCTTTATGGTTTCTAATCTGCCTGACTTTAACATTTCTTTTGTATATATGTCCTCACTCTAAACTACCTCAAACCACTGGAATTAGATGTGGCACCAAAAACAAAACAATGAAACAGATTCAAAGTCTGCCTTACAAGTAGAAACAAACTCTTTCAACCTATCCCTAGGATTTATCAAGAGGGAGAATTAAAGAGCGGGAGAGAATCCAATGGTTTGCTTGATAAATGCTCTTTGTCTTGGTGACCAAACTATTCCACCTTGGATACCACTGAGCACACTCTTCAATGGAGAGACATATGAGGCAATAATTAGGGACATTTGTCCATGGGTATTTTTCCTCTTCTCTCCTCATTCTTGTCCCTTTTTAACTGCTTATTTGGTTTTACTTCAGGCCTACTGGGAACACTTAGGTATGAGTAGAGTGTTATGGGAGCTAAAGAAGAGCTGCACATTTGTCAGACTATATACTCAGAGACATGGCACTGTTTGTGTTCGACATATCACAAAGAAAAGTCACAAGGGACACATTTAGTGCTTCAGCACATACTGAACATCGTGAATAATTCATTTGAAATCTACACAGCTACGTGAGCCTTTAGCCTAAGAATTGAAATGAAAGTTCTATTTCTGGTCAGGTGACATACCTTAAACTCAAATACCACCCCCAAATTTAAAACAAACATTCAACTACCCATTTCTTTAAAATATCTATGTATCACCACAATTTTAATTAAACGCCAATATAGCCACATTTAATACCTCAATTTAAAAAGCCATTAAATTAAGCTACAGCATGTTATATAGTAGACTATTCATTTCCAATGTTTTCCACCTTTATATTTTAATTTGCGATCTTTACATCATAAAAGGTTCAGGTTAGAAATGCAATTATTTATTGACATTTTTTTTCTAAGCATACCAAGTACAAAGACTGAGATGGAAGATCAAGAATAAGGAAGAAGGGGTGGGATAGGGAGGGTGGGAGGGAGGGAGGGAGAGGGAAGAGATATGGGAACATATGTATATGTATAACTGATTCACTTTGTTATAAAGCAGAAACTAACACACCATTGTAAAGCAATTATACTCCAATAAAGATGTAAAAAAAAAAGGAATAAGAAAGAAAAAGAAGTTAGGTGATACATTTTACATCAGGGCTTTATTATAAGTATCTTTTTTTTTTTATTTTTTTTATTTTTTTAACATCTTTATTGGGGTATAATTGCTTTACAATGGTGTGTTAGTTTCTGCTTTATAACAGAGTGAGTCAGTTATACATATATATATGTTCCCATATCTCTTCCCTCTTTGTCTCCCTCCCTCCCACCCTCCCTATCCCACCCCTCCAGACAGCCACAAAGAACCGAGCCGGTTTCCCTGTGCCATGCGGCTGCTTCCCACTGGCTATCTACCTTACGTTTGTTAGTATATATATGTCCATGTCTCTCTCTCGCCCTAACACACCTCACCCTTCCCCCTCCCCATATCCTCAAGTCTGTTCTCCAGTAGGTCTCTGTCTTTATTCCTGTTTTACCCCTAGGTTCTTCATAACATTTTTTTTTCTTAAATTCCATATATATGTGTTAGCATACGGTATTTGTCCTTCTCTTTCTGACTTACTTCACTCCGTATGACAGACTCTAGATCTATCCACCTCATTACAAATAGCTCAATTTCGTTTCTTTTTATGGCTGAGTAATATTCCATTGTATATATGTGCCACATCTTCTTTATCCATTCATCCGACGGCGGGCACTTAGGTTGTTTCCATCTCCGGGCTATTGTAAATAGAGCTGCAATGAACATTTTGGTACATGGTACATACTTTATTATAAGTATCCTTTTTTTTTTTTTTTAGGAGACTTTTCTTCCTTTTAGGAAAACAGGGCACTTCTGGACAATACAAACAACCAATTCTGATTCTCACCCCCCTAGCCAATCAGGTAGATTAATTTTGCACTATATACTTTTAAAACAAGTGTGTATAACAGAGGGAAGGTGAGAGAAGAAGGCTGGGGAGGCCTGCTTTACTTGCTGGTTTCAAACCTTTCCAGCTTTTTGAAAAGAGCAACTTAAAAAAATTTTTGCCTGCATTGCAGATTTTTGGCAGGGTAACGTGTCCTATTTCAAAAGCTTTGCTGAATCTGAAAAACTACAATTACTGTTTTCATCCTGTCATGTCAAAAATTCTTAGGAACTATTAAGGCTGCTCTTCATTCCCTATGCACACCAACTCTGACACGCTTAAAGGGTTCAGATTTGGCATTTAGTCACAAAAGACACCAAGAGACATAAAAGGGAGGAACTCAACTAAATCCTCACATAGCTCAGGATAAGGCTTCAGTGATTAAAATCCTGTGACCTGATTTTCATAAGGTAAAAAACCAAATACTTCTCTGAACAAATATTTTATCCGCCTTTAATTTTTTTGTTAGCAGGATTATCCTAATGGCAGCCAAAAAATGCAGCTGCTTTCAGTTTTGTTTAGCAAAAAGTAATCTGGGAAGTTAAAGTATCAGAAGTGCTTTTTAAACAAGGTAAAATTGCTCTGCTTTGTAAGGTAAAGCATAAAATTTTATTTTATGCAAGGAAAACTGTAAATATCTAATTACAAACACCAAATTATTTTGAATTTTAGGTAAGACAGAGAGAAAATAGTTGCCCATCACTATGCAAAGAACAAGACAAAGAAGTATTCTTTGCTGTTTGAAATTCAGAAAGAACAGGCAGCTGCAAACACAATCAGCTTATGATTTTGCTCAAGAAAAATATTCTGTCTTCAAAACAATTAATGGAAAAAAGAGAACTGGCCCACAAATAAGTCTTTGTATTACAGTTTCATATACAACATAACTTGAGAAAAAATTTAAATCCTTTTACATTTTTTTACCCAATGAACCAGGTAACCCACTTCTACAAGGCCATGTCAGAATAGTATAGGACCTGTATTTTACAACTGAATAAAAATAAAACTATTCAAGTCAGTTAATTTTCAAGTTCCTCTTGGTTTGCTTCAATCTTAAGTAAAAGGAGCAAAGGAAGGGGGGGCTCAGAAGAGATGATCCTTTGAAACAGAGCTGTTAGGTCAGATGTATATGCAAATTAAAATCTTACAGTAAAAAGAATAACAACTCTGTCGTCAGAACAGCAATGTTTTCCCTGAGCCAAAACCGACTGCTTGGACAGTTTTTGGTATCCTTACTGACTCAAACAAAACTACCTTTTTAGAAAATTAAAGACTGCATTTCTGAAATACAGTGAAGACTCTCCTACGGAATCATGTTACAATGTTTGAGTTACTATGGTAAGCACAATAAGGGCCCTCCAAAGATGCCCATGTTCTATTCTTTGGAATTTGTAAATATACTACCTTACATGGCAAAGAAGGTTTTGCAGATGTGATTAAGGCTAAAGAGTTTAAGGTGGGGAGATTACTCTGGATTATCTGGGTGGGCTCAATTAAATCACACACATCCTTAAAAGCAAAGAACCTGTCCCTGCTGTGGCCAGAGAGAGAGATATGTAACAGATTGAGGGTCAAACAGATGCAACATTGTTAGTTTTGAAGATGGAGGAAGGAGGCTACTAGCCAAGTACTGTGGGTGGCCTCTAAATCAGGACTTTAAAGACAAGGAAATAGATTCTTCCCTAGAGCCTCCAGAAAGGAACACAACCCTGCCAGTAACTTGATTTTAGCCCAGTGAAACCCCTATCAGATTTCTGCCCCACAGAAATGTAAGATTATAAATTTGTGTTATTTTAAGCCACCAAGGTTGTAGTAATGTGTTACAGCAGCACAGAAAACTAATACAGTAGCCTATACTCTTCTATAGATAATGAAGAGAATTTCCTTTTTGAGAAAAGAATGGGATGTCCTGGTTAAAGAACAAAATTTGCCAACTGAACTGGTAAAATTTAAGGTAGAGCCTTTCCACACAAATCTGTAAATATATGCTTTAAATCCATTTTAAACCTTTTAGACAATAATCCAATGTTAAGTGTTACAAATGGGTGAGAAAACAAATTTTGTTCCCATGTCACCCAGCTCCCTAGTCCAAAAACAAGTCTGTGATACCAGAAAGAAGCCAGTACAGGGTGACCACCCTTCCCCACTCCTGTGGATTACTCACTCAATGAATTCCTCTTTACACTGCTGTAGCATCTCACATGTCTGCTGGATCTCATGCTCACTCAAAAGCACCAACATCCCAATAGTTAGGTGAAGCTTTTTAGGATTCTGGAAAATGGTGCTATCAACCCCGTGATCCTATTATCAAAGGGAGAAAAACAAGAAACTCAGCCCATACAAAAGTACATGGTAGGAACTGTAAGGCCAACTGGCCGAGGCAGGGGAACGCAATCAGACTCACAGGTTGAAACTGACCTGGAGACTTTCCGGACCACCCAGTTCCAGGAACTGACCCGGGGACTTTCCACCCGGCCCGGCCCTCCCGCCTTTAGAGGGCCGGGACTAACGGTCCCCCACGATACCCGAAAAGACCACCAAATAAGGAATACCCTGCGCCCTCCCGGATTCACCATACCCCTTTCCCTTCTTCCCCTATAAATTCTGCCCAAACCCTTGCCCGGGCGCGACTTCTCTGGCCCCTTTCTCTCAGACCAGTGAACCTCGCCCTGGAGCGTTCCCAAATAAAGCTTGTTTAAGCTCTCCCCCGTTTCTTGGTGCCGTTCCTTACAGGAACAGAATTGAGTGCAGAGAAATAAACCCACACATTCATGACCAACTGATTTTCAACCAGGCTTCCAGGACAATTTAATGAGGAAAGAAGAGTCTCTTCAACAAATGATTTTGGGACAACTGAATATCTACATGCAAGAGAATGATGTGAACCCATACCGTATACTATACACAAAACCTATGTCAAAATGGATCAATGATATAAGAGTTAAAACCATAAAATCATAAAATTCTTAGAAGAAAAAGAGAGGAAAATCTCGATGACCTTGGATTTGGCAATGGATTCTTAGATATGACACCAATAGTATGGTAACAAAAGAAAAATCAGATTAGACTTCAAACTTTAAAACTTTTGTGTATCAAAGGACTACCAAGAAAGTGAAAAAGACACCATCACAACACTGTTAATCAACTATACTCCAATAGAAAGTAAAAAGTTAAAAAAAAAAAATGAAAAAGACAACCTACAGAATGGGAGAAATATTTGCAAACCATACATCTGACAAGGGTCATATTGTACCCATAATATATAAAGAGCATGTACAAAGCTCAACAACTAAAAGACAGCTCGATTTAAAGAAAGAAAAAGGGACTTCTCTGGTGGTGCAGTGGTTAAGAATCCACCTGCCAACGCAGGGCACACGGGTTCGAGCCCTGGTCCGGGAAGATCCCACATGCCACAGAGCAACTAAGCCCATGTGCCACAACTACTGAGCCTGTGCTCTAGAGCCCGTGAGCCACAACTACTCAGCCCACATGCCGCAACTACTGAAGCCTGCATGCCTAGAGCCCGAGCTCTGAAACAAGAGAAGCTACCACAATGAAAAGCCCACGCACAACGAAGACCCCGCTCACCACAATTAGAGAAAGCTTGCACGCAGCAACATAGACTCATCAACAAAGACCCAACACAGCCAAAAATTAATTAATTAATTTTTTTTTTTTAAAAGAGAAAAAGAAAAAGGACTTGAGTAGATATTTCTCCAAAGAAGAAACACAAATGGCCAACAGGCAGATGACGATGTTCAACTTCTTCAGTCATTAAGAGAAATGCAAATCAAAGCCACAATGAGGTACCATTTCACACCGATCAGGCTGCCTATAATCAAAAAAGTGGAAAACAAGTGCTGGCAAGGATGTGCTTCATGGGTATGGGATTCCCCTTTGAGGTGATGAAAACATGTGGAATGATACAGAGTTGGTACTTACACAACACTGCTAATGCACAAAAGTCTACTGAATCATTCATTTTAAAATGGTTAATTTTATGTTAGGCGAATTTCACTTCAAGAAATATTTTTTAAAAAAATGAACTGGTAGCCTGACAAAATGTTATGCCCAGGAAAAACAGAATGCTACCTAATTACAGGTTCTAAGAATAGCTTCTGTTCCTCATCAGCTTTATTAGTTCCAGAGCAACTGGGCCTCTTATAGGCTTCCCCAAAGATAATATACTCTTTATAAAAAAGTTTCTATCTTAGCAGACACTGCAGTATTTTCAGGTAAAATATTTTGTGTAAGAACAAACTGCCCCAGGCTTCCCTGGTGGGGCAGTGGTTGAGAATCCACCTGCCAATGCAGGGGACATGGGTTCAAGCCCTGGTCCGGGAAGATCCCACATGCCACGGAGCAACTAAGCCCGTGCACCACAACTACTTAGCCTGCCCTCTAGAGCCCGCACGCCTAGAACCTGTGCTCTGCAATGAGAAGCCACCACAATGAGAAGCCAGAGCACCTCAATGAAGAGTAGCCCCCTCTCGCCACAACTAGACAAAGCCCGCGTGCAGCAATGCAGAAAGAGAGAGAGAGAGAGAGAGAGAAAGAGAGAGAAAAAGAGAAAGAAAGAAAGAAAGAGAGAAAGAGAGAGAGAAAGAAAGAAACTAACTTATTAAAAAAAGAATTAACTGTCCCAAGCAAAGATGAGTGAAAAATGAATTTGGAGAGGTATCCAGACACTGGAGTAGCCACATCAAATATGGTCATCCTTTTCTAGCATAATCATTCCTTGCACTTTAAAACTTGTCTCCCCCACTTTTAAACTGACAAGAAATTCACTTAGCACACAATTAACCATTTTAGAGTATACAAAATTTAATGGTATTTAGTGTATTCACAATTTTGTACAACCACCATCTCTCTTTAGTTTGAAAACTTTTTCAGCACCCCATAAAAACACTTCATACTTATTAAATAATCACTCCCTATTTCCCATTGCTCATCCCCTGGTAACCTCTAGTTTGCTTTCTGTCTCTTCGGATTTGCCTACAATGGATATGGCAAATAAAAGGAATCATACTATATATGACCTTTGTGTCTGGCTTCTTTCACTTAGCATGTTCTCAAACTTCATTCAAGTTGCAGCATATATCAGTACTTCATCCTTTTTCATGGCTCAATAATATTCCACTGTATGCATATAACACAGTTTGTTTATCCATTTATCCCTTGATGGTCATTTGGATTGATTCCATCTTTTGGCTATTATTAATAATGCAGCTTTAAAAAACATCTGTGTCAACATCCATGTTGACGTATGTTTTCAACTCTTTTGGATATATACTAAGGTGTGGAATTGCTGGGTCCTATGATGACTCTATGTTTAACTTACTGAGGAAGCACCAAACTGTTTTCCACAGGAAATGAACCATTTTACATTCCAAGCAGCAATGTACAAGGGTTCCTATTTCTCTACACTTTCACCAACACTTAATATTTTCCTTTTTAAATTTTACTGTAGTCATCCTAGTAGGTGTAAAGTGATATCACATTGTGGTTTTGATTTGCTTCTCACTGTTGACCAATGATGCTGAACATCTTTTCATGTCCCTGTTGGACATTTGTACATCCCCTTTGGAGAAATGTCTATTTAAATCCTTTGCCCATTTTCTGTCTTTTTACTGTTGAGTTATAAGGATTCTTTATATATTCTGATAGTAGTCCCATATCAGATCATGAATCCCTTTTGAAGATAATTAGGTCTCAAATTTCATTAAACTCATTTTTCAAATGAAGACAAGAAAAAAAAAGTTGTGAACCTTATCCTCCAACAGGAGCAAAGCAGGAATTCTTCTATCTCTGAATTACAAGTTCTTATCCCATAATCTGATCCCTGGACTAATAAACCACCCCAAAAGCAGAAAAATGTATTTATCAAATGCAGATAGCTTATATCCTGCTCTTGGTTTGCCTAAGACTGCCTGATTTTTGCCTTGGCAAGAGGAATTAATAGATTATTCATTTTCTAAGTGTTAATGGAGCTTGAGCTATTTTTACATCTGATGAAGAGTTTTATAATTCTACACATCAACCCAAACTGCCTCATTTAATGAAAGTGATTTTAAGGAACAATCAACTTTAAATGTGTCAAGGAAGGCTACGTGCAATACTTATCATCCCAGCTGCTGTAACCCATGGCGGAATCTGTCACTTTAGAAAGGCATGCAAAGCCCCACAAATGATTCCAATATGCACAACCCCACCCCAAACTACAGTTGAGAATTGCTCCCCTAATAATAAGAGCTAATATTTCTTGAGCCTTACTCTGCCCCAGGCATTTCTTATGAACTTTATATACACAAACACCCTACGAGCAAAGTACTGGGCTGGCCAAAAAGTTTTTCCGTAAGATCTTACGGAAAAAAGCAAATGAACTTTTTGGCCAACCCAATAGTATTATCCCCATTTTACAGATGAGGAAACTGAGGCACAGAGAAATAAAGCCACTTTCCCAAAGTAACACTGTTAGGAAGGGATGAAGTTAAAATTCAAACCCAGGTAGTCAGGCCCCAAAGCCTACACTTTTGATCAATATTACTCTGCCTCTCTAGTAATAGTTGCCCAAAGGACTCTGGAACAATGAGGCCATCACCCAGAGGCAAGGCATTATACATTTCAACAAAACTCACACAATAGTCTGATCACCAGACTAGTCCTGAAAATAAGGCAAATATCACAATTCCATGAAAAGTAGTTTTAATCCTTGTCTTTTCTGAGATACGAGCATCAGAAGCATAAGCATAACCATAAAGAAGAAAAAAAGGATTAACTGAAGTTGATCAAAGTTAAAAACTTGTGCTTCAAAAGATACATTAAGAAAGTGAGAAGAAAAGCCACAGGGAAAAAATTATTCGGGAGATAAATATTTGCAAATCATATATCTGATAAATATAAACATTTTTAAATTTTTAAAAATTCAATAATAAAATGATACACAATCCAATTTAAAAATGAGCAGAGTATCTGAACAGACATTTCACCAAAGAAGTTATACTAATGGCTAATAAACATATGAAAAGGTGTTGAACATCATTAGTCTTTTAGGAAATGCAAATCAACACCAAAATGAGACATCACTTCATGCTCACTAGAATGACTATAATCAAAAAGACAGACAATAACAAGCACTGGTGAGGATATGGAGAAACTGAACTGCTGAATACATTGCTGGGAGGAATGGAAAATGGTGCAGTCCCTTTGGAAAACAGTTTGGCAGTTCCTCAAAAAGTTAAACGTGAATTTTCAGTACAACCCAGACGTTTCATTCCTAGGACTCTACTCAAGAGAAATGAAGATGTAGGTCCACATAAAAACTTGTAAGTGAATGTCACAACAGTATTATTTATAGGAACCGAAAAGTGGAAGTAATCCAAATATCAACTAGTGAAGGGATAAACAAAATTTAGTATAGTCATACAACGAAATACTACTAGGCAACATACACATGTAATAATATGAATTAACTACAAAAACAATAAGTAAAAGAAGCCAGATGCAAAAACTACATATTATATGATTCCATTTATGTGAAATATTCAGAAGAGGCAGATCTGTAGAGACTGAAAGCCAGAAGGTTGCCTGGGGTTAGGGCTGGGACTGCAAATAGGCATAAGGGACATTTCTGGAGTGACAGAAATGTTCTAGAAATACAATTAGATTATGGTTATGACTGCACAACTCCGTAAATTTACTAAAAATGATTGAACTGTACACTTGAAATGGGTGGGTTTTTTGGTATGTAAACTGTACCTCAATAAAGCTGTTAAATATAAAAATGTGTATGCCGGGCTTCCCTGGTGGCGCAGGGGTTGAGAGTCTGCCTGCCGATTCAGGGGATGCGGGTTCGAGCCCCGGTCCGGGAAGATCCCACATGCCGTGGAGTGGCTGGGCCTGTGAGCCATGGCCACTGAGCCTGCACGTCCGGAGCCTGTGCTCCGCAACGGGAGAGGCCACAACAATGAGAGGCCCACGTACCGCAAAAAAAAAAAAAAAAAGTTGTATGCCTTTTCTTTTTAAGGGCATCTTAGCAATCCTGAAACAAGTTTTCACCTATAACTCAACCTGCTGAGAGCTATCCTCATGCAATAGTTTACTTGACCTCTGATCAACACTTATTTGACCTTTTGTATTTGATGACTTCCCAAAGGTCTTTCAACATATAATGTTAAAAACACCATGTACACACAGAAATCTTTGTGGATGGCAAAGCTGTTATCTCAAACCACTGAGGCAAATATGATTTTTGTTAATAAATGATACTGGGGCAACTGGACAGCCATTTGGAAAAAGAATAAAATTATATTCATTCATTACACCACACACAAGAATAAACTCCAAATTAAAGACTGAAACGTAAAAAAACAAACTATACAAGAAAACAAGATGGGTAAATTCCTCTTTAACCTGGATGTAGAAAAAGGCTGTCAAACTAAGACTAGCGATCCAGATGCAATAAGACCAATAAATTTGATTACTTAAAAAGAGAAAACTTTTACATGGCAAAAAATATAAGCAAAGTTAAAAGACAATACACTAGAAGAAAATACTTGCAACATATATCACAGATAAAGGGTTAATATCTCTAATATATAAAGAACTTTTAAAAATCAAAGGAAAATGACTAAAAATGCTACTGAGCAATAGACAAAAGACATAAAGAGACACTTCACAAAAATAAAAATGACTCAAACATGGGAAGATGTACATGGTTATTACATTAAAAAAATTCCAATTCTCAGGAAATATATATTGAGGTGTTAGGGGTAAAGGGTCATGACATATGCAATGCACTTTAAAGTAGTTCAGAAAGGATGAAAAAAGAAAGAGAGAATGATAAAACAAAATATTAACAAGTGAATCTGAGTAGAGTACTATCCTTAGTCTTATAACTTTTCTGTGAGTTTAAAATTATTAGTATCCTACTGTTACTATAACAAATTACCACAAACTTAGTGGTTTAAACCAACATAAATTTATTATCTTACTATCTAGAAAAAAGAAGCTCTAGAACTTTTCTTCCCTTACCTTTTTCTTTGGGAGCCTACCACTTCAGTCAACTTGAGTTCCCTGGCCACAAAAATAGTAAATACTTGGAAACAAAACAGAGAGAACACAAAAGAGCAAGGAAAGGAACACATGGGATACCTAAAGGCAACATAAACTGAAGTCTTTGGGGGAATTGTCAGTCATAAGAGCTCAGACAGGCTTTAACTGTATTGTAGATTATATATATAATGCATATGAAACCCTACTGGACAGTCTTTTAATAAATGGAGAAACACCCTAAATTTTACCCTGCCTAGGAATGCCATCTACCAAGAAAAGTTTTTCTCTTACTGAACTATCTAAATTTAATGTGGAACCAAACAATCTTCAAGGCAATGGCATAGATCTCTAGAGCCACTATTTTTCTTTGCTTGGAATATATCATATTTCTACCTGCAAGCTTCTTCACTGTAATGAACACAGGCCAACAACAAATTCTTTTCTCCAGGGATTTAATTACACTGGGCCCTGCTCCAAGTTCACCATTACTCGGAGCCAGAACTATTTTACTTTGTTAGGTTGGCCACCCAGGCTGGCGCCTGAAAATTCTGACGGTGGTGACCTTCCACCCAGCAAGCAGAAGCAAAGGGTGAAGTAACAAGAATTCCCTAGGGTGGTTCTATCTAGATTGGGGGGTTGGGTTCTTTATGGCTAAGTCATATCTATGAGCCTCAGTTTCTTTATTTGTTAAATAAGACCTCATCTAAGGAAAAAATGCATGCAAAAGCTACCTCCACAGAAAGCTTATGTGCAGGCCTAAGCCCCAGTTCAGAGTTCAAAGTCGAGTTCTAACTCAGCAGTCCTAGGTGCAAGACCTTAACCCTCTCATTCAAACTGCAGCTCCATGATTTATCAGCAGTCACCACATGATCACAGTGCCTTCACTGATTTCACTTTTAATCCAGCTCTCGGGGTCCACGGGGGCAGAACTGCTGGCAGTGCTATCAGAATGAACAATTAAGAAGGAATAGTGAAATCTAAAAATGTCATGCTTGGGGAAAAGGCCAGTAGAGAGAAGTATGGATTAGCCCACTTCTTTTTCCTTAAAGCCCCAGTAAGAACTCAAACCATTCTGTCCACACAGTTGGGATATAACATAGGTACATCTGCCAGAGCTATCAGCTGGCAGAAGTGAAGCCTCTCTTCAGACTCAGAACCCAAAGGTCATGCTCCATTACATGAGAGTTAAGAAAAGAATGCCTATGAATCTGATCCAAATGTGTAGCACCCAGAACATATATAATGTACAGCACTTGGCCTTGACAGTACGTGCTGAGAGCCAGAAACAAAAAAAATAATCCTCAAATTATATTCACAGATATCATCTTCCAGGAATTCCAGGCATAACAAAGGTTTGGGATTTAGCTACAAAAGGCTTCTAACCTGGAATACAGAGTTTAGGGTCCTAATTCCAACTCTGCTATAAACCAGCTATGATCAGGCAAACCATCTCACTTCTTTAGACCTTGGTTTCCTTCTCTGTAAGATGAGGGAGATGGCCCAGTTTACCTCTAACTCAAAGGTCCTATAGATTTTTTACATGCTCTCACAAAACCTATAAATAAGTACGAAACAGGTATTTGTGAGGGGTCTACCAATTCACTTCCTGATATTCTATGCAAAGAAAGAGAAGAAATAAGTACGGAAGCCTTCCCCTACGCTCATTATATCTTCTTTCTTTTTTATGGCCAAATCCCAGACAATCACTCCTGGGTGGGTGATATATACCTACCTCATTCACATAGAAAAGTTATTCATATAAGACTGGTGAAAAGAGCATTTGGCTTTGCAACCAGATGGGCCTGGTTTCAAATTCTATTTCTGCTACCTATCCATAGTATTACTTGAGGTGAGTTACTCACTGCTCTGAAAATCAATTTCATCATCTCTAAAACACACATTTCCTTCCCAGGGTTGTTCCGAAGCCTCTGGCACATAGTAGTATGGAATAAATACAGGCTTTCCCCCTTCTTGCTTTTTATATGACTAGGCTACACTCTAAACAAATGCCATCTTTACTCTTCCTTTTAAAGCACCCTCAAGAGCTAATTAGGCTCTGCTGAGTCATTTCTATCCTTTAAGACTGTTCACAGATGCTGACTTTGATTTGAGAATCTCTGTATGTTATTAATCAAATAATTGTTATGCTGAATAAGCTTCAGAAAACAGGGTTTTGACTCTTCTATCTTATAAATTCTATCCAGCCATAATTACAGGAAAGTGGAGAGGTTCTTAAAAACAAAGGACAAATATTCAAGGATCAGCTTTTACAGTGACCAGAAAAAATGAGTGTTCTCACGCATGGTCTAAATATCCTTACCCACCTGAAAAGGAGCAAAAAGCATCTCCCCTTAACTAAAGGATACAACTCTCTTATGTTGATAAGCACAATGAATAGTTAAACATACTTTTCTAAAAACTTAACTATTCCTCTATAAGTTACTTGTAAGCACTAGCTGGCAATCCATCTACCAACCTACATTTATTCCCAAAGACAGACAATGATCACTTAAACATTAGTGATGACTTAATGGTACACCTCCTATTCAAGTCAGACCCTCAGCTCCTTCTTGATGCTACACTTACCCTCATCTCCTATATGGTAATCCGTGCTATTATTACAAGAGCAAACACAATACTAACTATGCACCATGCTCTGCTCTAAACACCTTAAATTTATTAACTCATTTACTCTTCACATCAACACTAAAGGTAGGTACCATTATTATCCCCACTTTAGAGAGATCTCTAAAATATCTCTGGAACATATCCCCTCCTGAATATGCCACAGGCCTTTGTCCTTTTTTTTTAAATTTATTTTTGGCTGCATTGGGTCTCTGTTGCTGTGCGCGGACTTTCTCTAGTTGTGGAGAGCAGGGGCTACTCTTTGTTGCAGTGCACGGGCTTCTCACTGAAGTGGCTTCTCTTGCTGTGGAGCATGGGCTCTAGGAGCGCAGGCTTCAGTAGTTGCAGCATGTGGTCTCAGTGGTTGTGGCTCGCGGGCTCTAGAAGCACAGGCTCAGTAGTTGTGGCGCATAGGCTTAGTTGCCCCGTGGCATGTGGGATCTTCCTGGAGCAGAGATCGAACCCATGTCCCCTGCATTGGCAGGCAGATTCTTAACCACTGCACCGCCAGGGAAGCCCTTAGTCTTTTTTTAATAGACGGTATCAATAGTCTCTAACTGGTAGCTGCCTCTCGTACCCCACTCCTTAACTCTCAATCCATCCTCCACACTGCCTTCAGAGGCAACTACAATGCTAAGTTAATCACATTAGTCCCTACTTAAAATCTTTGCCGGTTCCTGACTATAAAATACATTCAAAATCCTTAATCCACACATGACCTTTCACAACCTGGATACCATTCACCTTTCCACTCTTGACTCCTACCTCTTCCCCACCCTACTCACTTTCCAGGTTGCAGTCTTAACATACTGCTAACTCTTCCCTGAACACAGCAGACTAGAACACCTCCATACCTTGCAAGTGCCAGTTCCTCTGCCCAGAATGCTCATCCCCCTTTGCCAGAACTCTTGTTCTTCTTTCAAGACTCAATTCAAGTGTCACCTCCCTTAATAAGCCTTCTCCAACCACTGGAGAATCTCTCCTCTGTGCACCCACTGCACTCCCTCTAATAGCACTTAACTCACAGTACTCTTAACTATTTCTATAAGAACACTGTTTCCCCCCAGTAGAGTATGGGATCCATAGGGTAGAGTCCATTGTTAGCACAAAATATATAGCCTGGACAATGGTAGACATTTAAAAAATAGTGAATGGGGCTTCCCTGGTGGCGCAGTGGTTGAGGGTCCGCCTGCCGATGCAGGGGACACGGGGGACACGGGTTCGTGCCCCGGTCCGGGAAGATCCCACATGCCGTGGAGCGGCTGGGCCTGTGAGCCATGGCCGCTGAGCCTGCACGTCTGGAGCCTGTGCTCCGCAATGGGAGAGGCCACAACAGTGAGAGGCCCGCGTACCGCAAAAAAAAAAAAAAAATAGTGAATGAATGAATAAAAGATAAACACTTATTCACAACAATCATCTCTATCCAAATGGTACACTATATGAATCTTGTAACATCTCCTTTTCTTACTTTCTCACCTAACATTAGAACTCAGGAGTTCACAACTTTTATTACAACCAAAGACGACTACAGGCACACATTGTTTAATTGTGCTTCGCAGATATTATGTTTTTTACAAATTGAAGTTTTGTGGCAACTCTGAGTGGAGCAAGTCTACTGCTGCCATTTTTCCAACAGCATTATTTTAAATTAAGGTATATACATTTTTTAGACACAATAGTATTGCACACTTAATAGACTATAGTAAAGTGTAAACATAACTTTCATATGCACTGGGAAACCAAAAAATTCATATGTCTCACTTTATTGCAGTGGTCCGGAACCAAATGCGCAATATCTCCAAGGTATGCCTGTATCCGTCTTCATTCTAAGTTAGTTCACAAGATAATTACAAATCCTACAACTCCCCTTACACATGAAAAATCCTAAATTATCCACTGAAGATTTTATATATAAATTTTCTTCTTCAGTGAATAATACTAAATGGAAAAAAATAATCCTAACTTGGGGTGAGGGGATGGACCACAAATCCATTAGCCATTTCTGCCCAGTGTCAGCCTTCACACCACAGTATGAGCAGGACGATGTAGTTTTTATTCTATAACCTGTTCAGGTTCTCCAGGCAGCCTGAGAAATCCCCTGTTGCTTCAGACAGATCTACAAAGCCTTCAGAATGCTCCACCAAACACAGTTTTGAATTACTATTTTTCATTACTGATGTGCTTTTCTACTGGACCCTGCTGTGAGATAAATTGGAATTATATTAGCATTACTAGCTATAGATAGATTGAGAGATATACAGGGTTTTAACATACTTCTTGAACTTACAGACAGTGAGACATCTTTGAATCTTAATGCAAGAGAGGAAAG
>NW_006781396.1:1244340-1264941 GCF_000442215.2 Lipotes vexillifer | reverse complement strand
GAAAGAGTGAAAAAATAATGTGCAGTTCATCTGCAGATCACACAGATGAAAAAACACCTTGCTGGTGTCTGTGAGCAGCTAAATCCTACATTAAATACTCAGGCTTAGGGAGCTGAAGCACAAGGATGAAGATGATGATGTCTGTAGTCAAACATTTCTTATATAATTGATCAGCACAAAGAAAAGTGATTTCAGGAAATGTTATTCTAAAAGGTAAATCCAGGGTTTCCTTAGAGAGTCAAAGATGAGGTCAAGGACAAGAATGCTACCAAATAAAGAGCGAAAAGGGGCCCACTATTTTAAAGGAAGAAAAGAGTTCAAGAAAGGGTGAGGGAAGGATAGGATGAGAGCCGGGAGTAGAAAAGTCAGCTGTATCAAAAATGTGACCCTCACAACAATGTTTTAAAATGAACATTAATAGCTATGGTAGGCAGAATTCTAAGAATGACCCTCAAAGACCCTTAACCTCATATAATCCCCTCTCCTTTGACTGTGGGTGGAACCCGTGAATGTGATATCACGGCTGTGATTATACTCAGTTATATGGCACAGCTGACCTTAATCAGGCAGATTATCCCAGTAAGCCTGACCTATACACATGAGCTCTTTAAAAAGCAGAGTTTTCTCTGGCTGGTGGCAAAGTCAGAGACTCAAAGCACAAGCAGGATTTGACAGAAGTGAGAAGGGCCCCATGTCAGGGAAACAGGGACTTCAGACCTACAGCCACAAGGAACTGAATTCTGCCAACAATGTGAATGAACTTGGAAGTGGATTCTCCTCCAGGTCCTCCAGATAAGAGACCGGTCTGGCCAATACCTTGATTTTGGCCTTGTGAGACCCAAAGCAGAGAACCCCCTCGAGGCCACCAGGTCTTCTAATCTACAGAGCTACTACAATACTGTGAGATGATAAATGCGTGTTGTTTTTAAGCTGCTAAGATTGTGGTAATTTATTACACAGCAACAGAAAACTAATAGAGTAGGGTACAAATGTAACCTAATAAATTCCTTTTCCAATATTACTTTTCACCTCAGAGATCCCAAAAGGACTTCTTTTATTTGACATAAGCTGCAAAGGAGGATAAATTTACCTTCTCAAAGAAAGAAAAAAAAATTAATATTATTAATGAATTTTTAAAAGATAAAGAATCTCACCTCCTTCAGTCCTAATACAGGAGTGAAGATGGATATCCCTAATGAACGAAAGTCCTTCTTAAATAATATCATATCCACATGATATCTTTTAACTATCTTTTAACTATTAGGGAACAGAATATGATTTGGAGTTGAAAAACCCAAGCACAACTGGGAAGGCTCTGCTGCTGTTTTTTGAATACTCAAATACTGTACAAATTACTACCTAATTCTACTCAAGGCTAGTCCCAAGGAAAATACCTGCTGAAAGATTGGTACAAGTGGTTAACAAACAAGCAACCATCAAAAGATCTTCAATTTAAACAGTTATTTTTTGGTAGGGTTGTTTTTTGGGGGGTTTTTTTGGCCATGCCATGCAGCATGTGGGATCCTAGTTCCTCAGCCAGGCATTGAAACTGTGCCCCCTGCACTGGCAGCACCGAGTCTTAACTGGGGAAGTCCCTAAACAGTCTGTTTTTTTTTTTTTCCTGTTCAAATAATTTCCCACAGGGACTCCCAGGACTAATTTCAGCTATTTGTTCTATTAGATTGTATAAATTACAGCCATTACTAGCTCCTACACAACTCTGTATCATCTATCTGACTTAGCATGGTGGCAACCACTAGCTGTGGTACCCTGTAGTACCTTGGGAAAATTATCCTCTCTAAACTTCACTTTCTTAATCAGTAAAATGGAAAATCAGTATCTACCTCATAGGGATGGACTGAAGATTAAACAAAATAAGCATAGGAGGCACTTAGAACACTGTCTAGCACAACACAACAGCTATTTTTTATCAGATCAAGGTCAATTAAGTAAATAAAAATAATGGTAAACTCAGCCTTGTTTACAATATTACAAATTACTATAAGAAAACATGTATGGATAGCAGCATTACTCATAAAAGCCCAAAAGTAGAAACAACCCAAACATCCATCAAGTGATGAATGCATAAACAAAATGTGGTAGAGCCACACAATGGAATATTGCTTGGCCATAAAAAGAAAATGAAGTAGCGTTACATGATAAAACATGGATAAACCTTAAAAACATTGTTAAGTGAAAGATGCCCAGAGACAAGAGGCCACATATTGTATGATTCCATTTATATGGAATATTCAGAATAGGCAAATTAACAGAGACAGAAAGTAGATTAGTGGTTGTTAGGGGCTGGGAAAAGGGGGCAATAGGAACTGACAACTTAATGAGTATGAGCTATCTTTACGGGGTGATGGAAATATTCTAGAATTAGATGGTGGCAATGGTTGCATAATGTAGTGAATATACTAAAAACCACCGAACTGTGCACCTATATTCATGAATTATATCCTAATTTTAAAATGTATGTCTCCTTTTGCCCATGAAGAATTAACTCCTACAGGACTTGCCTCCTGCCATCAATAACTAGAAAACTAGGGCTTCCCTGGTGGCACAGTGGTTGAGAGTCCGCCTGCCAATGCCGGGGACACGGGTTCGTGCCCCAGTCCAGGAAGATCCCACATACCGCGGAGCGGCTTGGCCCGTGAGCCATGGCCGCTGAGCCTGCACGTCTAGAGCCTGTGCTCCACAACGGGAGAGGCCGCAACAGTGAGAGGCCTGCGTACCGCAAAGAAAAAAAAAAACTAGAAAACTAGATAAAACACATAAAACAAATGTTTTCAGACACTGGATAACAGATGGTGCTAGACAGACTGAGCCCCATCTTGGCTTTCTGAATGGAGACAATTTCCACACAGGGGCACAGAGTGGGGACCCCAAACAGAGCCCAATGATCCCAATGAACTGAGGGGACAATTCAATTCAATTCTGGAATTTGGTGATGCAAAGGCAAATAAAATTTGTAGGACCAAGCACTGAAGACGAGGAAGCCAAAAAAAAAGGACTTCAGAAATCAGCATAAAACTCTCTTTGAGACTTTGGCTGAAGGACAATCTGCACATGCACAGGGTGAAATCCACAAGACCAGATGAAAAACAACTACTGGGGAGCTGTAAGCCTAACACTACCCAAAGCTCAAACAGCATGCTAACATTCAAGTTCCCACCAGCCAGAGTGGAGACACCACGCTTGAATACACACAGCACTGAATAGAGATTCCAGGAGGGACACACCTTAGGAGTGAAGCTAAACTAGCCCTAGAGAAAGGAATACTCCAGATCTGCCCTTAAAAGGCTTAAATACAAGCTTTGGAATGATTATGCTGATCCACAAGTAGCTATTTTCCAGAACCAAGGTTCAGACTCTCTAAAGAGAAAAAACAAAATTTGCTCTCAACGGAGTAAATTCACAATGTTCACCACCCAATAAAAAATAAACAGATATACAAGAAGCAGAAAAATGTGACCCATAAGCAGGTAAAAAATCCATCAATAGAGGGCAGACAGCAGAAGCAAGAACTACAATCCTGCAGCCTGTGGAACAAGAACCACATTCACAAAAAGACAGACAAGGCGAAAAGGCAGAGGGCTATGTACCAGATGAAGGAACAAGATAAAACCCCAGAAAAAGAACTAAATGAAGTGGAGACAGGCAACCTTCCAGAAAAGGAATTCAGAATAATGATAGTGAAGATGATCCAGGACCTCGGAAAAAGAATGGAGGCAAAGATTGAGAAGATGCAAGAAGTGTTTAACAAAGACCTAGAAGAATTAAAGAACAAACAAACAGAGATGAACAATACAATAACTGAAATGAAAACTACACTAGAAGGAATCAATAGCAGAATAACTGAGGCAGAAGAATGGATAAGTAACCTGGAAGACAGAATGGTGGAATTCACTGCCATGGAAGAGAATAAAGAAAAAAGAATGAAAAGAAATGAAGACAGCCTAAGAGACCTCTGGGACAACATTAAATGCAACAACATTCGCATTATAGGGGTCACAGAAGAAGAGAAAGAGAAAGGACCAGAGAAAATATCTGAAGAGATTACAGTCGAAAACTTCCCTAACATGGGAAAGGAAATAGTCACCCAAGTCCAGGAAGCACAGCGAATCCCATACAGGATAAACCCAAGAAGAAACACACCAAGACACATAGTAATCACATTGGAAAAAATTAAAGACAAAGAAAAATTACTGAAAGCAGCAAGGGAAAAACGACAAATAACATACAAGGGAACTCCCATAAGGTTAACAACTGATTTCTCAGCAGAAACTCTACAAGCCAGAAGGGAGTGGCATGATATACTTAAAGTGATGAAAGGGAAGATCCTACAACCAAGATTACTCTACCCAGCAAGGATCTCATTCAGATTGGATGGAGAAATCAAAAGCTTTACAGACAAGCAAAAGCTAAAAGAATTCAGCACCACCAAACCAGCTCTACCACAAATGCTAAAGGAACTTCTCTAAGTGGGAAACACAAGAGAAGAAAAGGACCTACAAAAACAAACCCAAAACAATTAAGAAAATGGTAATAGGAACATACATATGAATAATTACCTTAAACGTGAATGGATTAAATGCTCCAACCAAAAGATACAGGCTTGCTGAATGGATATAAAAACAAGACCCATATATATGCTGTCTACAAGAGACCCACTTCAGACATAGGGACACATATCAACTGAAAGTGAGGGGATGGAAAAAGATATTCCATGCAAATGGAAATCGAAAGAAAGCTGGAGCAGCAATACTTATATCAGATAAAATAGACTTTAAAATAAAGAATGTTACAAGAGACAAGGAAGGACACTACATAATTATCAAGGGATCAATCCAAGAAGAAGATATAACAATTATAAATATATATCCAACCAACATAGGAACACCTCAATACATAAGGCAACTGCTAACAGCTCTAAAAGAGAAAATCGACAGTAACACAATAATAGTGGGGGACTTTAACACCTCACTTACACCAATGGACAGATCATCCAAAATGAAAACAAATAAGGAAAGAGAAGCTTTAAATGACACAATAGACCAGATAGATTTAATTGATATTTATAGGACATTCCATCTAAAAACAACAGATTACACTTTCTTCTCAAGTGTGCACAGAATATTCTCAGGATAGATCACATCTTGGGTCACAAATCAAGCCTCAGTAAATTTAAGAAAATTGAAATCATATCAATCATCTTTTCTGACCACAGTGCTATGAGATTAGAAATGAATTACAGGGAAAAAAACGTAAAAAACACAAACACATGGAGGCTAAACAATAAGTTACTAAATAACCAAGAGATCACTGAAGAAATCAAAGAGGAAATCAAAAAAACCTAGAGACAAATGAAAACACGATGATACAAAACCTACGGGATGCAGCAAAAGCAGTTCTAAGAGGGAAGTTATAGCTATACAAGCCTACCTCAAGAAACAAGAAAAATCTCAAATAAACAATCTAACCTTACACCTAAAGGAACTAGAGAAAGAAGAACAAACAAAACCCAAAGTTAGCAGAAGGAAAGAAATCATAAAGATCAAATCAGAAATAAATGAAATAGAAACAAAACAACAGGAAAGGTCAATAAAACTAAAATCTGGTTCTTTGAGAAGATAAACAAAATTGATAAAATATTACCCAGACTCATCAAGAAAAAGAGGGAGAGGACTCAAATCAATAAAATTAGAAATGAAAAAGGAGAAGTTACAACAGAAACTGCAGAAATACAAAGCATCCTAAGAGACTACTACAAGCAACTCTATGCCAATAAAATGGACAACCTGCAAGAAATGGACAAATTCTTAGAAAGGTATAACCTTCCAAGACTGAACCAGGAAGAAACAGAAAATATGAACAGACCAATCACAAGTAATGAAATTGAAACTGTGATTAAAAATCTTCCAACAAACAAAAGGCCAGGACCAGATGGCTTCACAGGTGAATTCTACCAAACATTTAGAGACGAGCTAACACCCATCCTTCTCAAACTCTTCCAAAAAATTGCAGAGGGGGCTTCCCTGGTGGCGCAGTGCTTGAGAGTCCACCTGCCGATGCAGGAGACGCGGGTTCGTGCCCCGTTTCGGGAAGATCCCACGTGCCGCGGAGCGGCTGGGCCCGTGAGCCATGGCCGCTGAGCCTGCGCGTCCGGAGCCTGTGCTCCGCAAATGGGAGAGGCCACAACAGTGAGAGGCCCGCATAACGCAAGGAAAAAAAAAAAAAAAAATATTGCAGAGGCAGGAACACTCCCAAACTCATTCTATGAGGCCACCATCACCCTGAAACCAAAACCAGACAAAGATACTACAAAAAAAGAAAATTACAGACCAATATCACTGATGAATATAGATGCAAAAGTCCTCAACAAAATACTAGCAAACAGAATCCAACAACACATTAAAAGGATCATACACCACGATCAAGTGGGATTTATCCCAGGGATGAAAGGATTCTTCAATATATGGAAATAAATCAATGTGATACACCATATTAACAAATTGAAGAATAAAAACCATACGATCATCTCATTAGATGCAGAAAAACCTTCTGACGAAATTCAACACCCATTTATGATAAAGACTCTCCAGAAAGTGGGCAAAGAGGGAACCTACCTCAACATAATAAAGGCCATAGAAGACAAACCCACAGCAAACATCATTCTCAATGGTGAAAAACTGAAAGCATTTCCTCTAAGATCAGGAACAAGACAAGGATGTCCACTCTCACCACTATTATTCAACATAGTTTTGGAAGTCCTAGCCACAGCAATCAGAGAAGAAAAAGAAATAAAAGAAATACAAATTGGAAAAGAAGAAGTAAAACTGTCACTGTTTGCAGATGACATGATATTATACATAGAGAATCCTATAAATGCCACCAGAAAACTACTACAGCTAATCAATGAATCTGGTAAAGTTGCAGGATACAAAATTAACGCACAGAAATCTTTTGCATTCCTATACACTAACGATGAAAAGTCTGAAAGAGAAATTAAGGAAACACTCCCATTTACCATTGCAACAAAAAGAATAAAATACCTAGGAATAAACCTACCTAGGGAGACAAAAGACCTGTATGCAGAAAACTATAAGACAATGATGAAAGAAATTAAAGATGATACCAACAGATGGAGAGATATACCATGTTTTGGATTGGAAGAATCAGCATTGTGAAAATGACTATACTACCCAAAGCAATCTACAGATTCAATGCAATCCCTATCAAATTACCAATGGCATTTTTTACGGAACTAGAACAAAAAAATCTTAAAATTTGTATGGAGACACAAAAGATCCCGAATAGCCAAAGCAGTCTTGAGGGAAAAAAACGGAGCTGGAGGAATCAGACTCCCTGACTTCAGACTATACTACAAAGCTACAGTAATCAAGACAATATGGTACTGGCACAAAAACAGAAATATAGATCAATGGAACAAGATAGAACACCCAGAGATAAACCCACGCACATATGGTCAACTAATCTATGACAAAGGAGGCAAGAATATACAATGGAGAAAAGACAGTCTCTTCAATAAGTGGTGCTGGAAAACTGGACAGCTACATGTGTAAAAATGAAATTGGAACACTCCCTAACACCATACACAAAAAAAACTCAAAATGGATTAGAGACCTAAATGTAAGACTGGACACTATAAAACTCTTAGAGGAAAACATAGGAAGAACACTCTTTGACATAAATCACAGCAAGATCCTTTTTGATCCACCTCCTAGAGTAATGGAAATAAAAACAAAATAAACAAATGGGACCTAATGAAACTTAAAAGCTTTTGCACAGCAAAGGAAACCACAAACAAGACAAAAAGACAACCCTCAGAATGGTACAGAATATTTGCAAATTAATCAACGGACAAAGGATTAATCTCCAAAATATATAAACAGCTCATGCAGCTCAGTATTAAAGAAACAAACAACCCAATCCAAAAATGGGCAGAAGACCTAAATAGACATTTCTCCAAAGAAGACATACAGATGGCCAAGAAGCACATGAAAAGCTGCTCAACATCACTAATTATTAGAGAAATGCAAATCAAAACTACAATGAGGTATCACCTCACACCAGTTAGAATGGGCATCATCAGAAAATCTACAAACAACAAATGCTGGAGAGGGTGTGGAGAAAAGGGAACCCTCTTGCACTGTTGGTGGGAATGTAAATTGATACAGCCACTATGGAGAACAGTACGGAGGTTCCTTAAAAAACTAAAAATAGAATTACCATATGATCCAGCAATCCCACTACTGGGCATATACCCAGAGAAAACCATAATTCAAAAAGACACATGCACCCCAATGTTCACTGCAGCACTATTTACAATAGCCAGGTCATGGAAGCAACCTAAATGCCCAGCGAAAGACGAATGGATAAAGAAGATGCGGTACATATATACAATGGAATATTACTCAGCCATAAAAAGGAACAAAACTGAGCCATTTGTTGAGACGTGGACGGATCTAGAGAGTGCCATACAGAGTAAAGTAAGTCAGAAAGAGAAAAACAAATATCATACATTAATGCATGTATGTGGAACCTAGAAAAATGGTACAGATGAACCAGTTTGCAGGGCAGAAGTTGAGACACAGATGTAGAGAACAAACGTATGGACACCAAGGGGGGAAAGCCGCGGGGGAGGTGGGGATGGTGGTGTGCTAAACTGGGCGATTGGGATTGACATGTGTACACTGATGTGTATAAAATTGATGACTAATAAGAACCTGCTGTATAAAAAAATAAATAAAATAAAATTCAAAAAAAAAAACCTAATACTAAACTTTCTTTGGGTTATTTGTATGGAAATATGTTAATATAAATGTTTCAGACATTACATGGCAAAAAATAATCCATCAACAGATATAGATCTAGAATGCTATAATATTATACTAATGGATTAGCAGTTAATGACTTTAAATAGCTATTATTTATAAGCTTAACTATTTTAAGGAAAACATGAGGATACTGAAGAGGAAAAAGGACAATATCAAAAAGAAACAAATGGAACTTCAAGAGATTAAAAAAATAAGTGCAAAAATGAAAATCCCATTTGATGGGATTAACAACAGATTAGACACTTCAGAAAAAAATAGTGAATTTGAATACGCAGCCACAGAAACTATCCAAACTGAAGCAGAGAGAGGAAAAAAAATGTCTGGAAAGCAAATGAACAGAGCTTCAGTAATCTGTACACCAACATCAATTAGTCTAATACAGGTGAAATTAGAGTTACAGAGATGAGGAAAAGGGAAGAAAAAAGATATTTGAGAAAATAATGCCTTAAAATTATACAAACTTGGAGCAACATTAGCAAGATGGCACACTAAGAAGATCCAGGCCCTTATTCCCCGACAGAAACAGCAAATAAACAATAGCATACAGACCAAAGCAGCTTTGGGAAAACTCCAGAAACCAGTTAAAAACCAGCAACAACCAAGCAAATGCCTAACCAAAGGAAAGCTGCACTCAAAATGGTAGGAAATTTCATCTATCCTTTGCCCTACACCCCTTCCCTAGGACATTACAAGAGGTCAGAAGGAAGCCACACAACTGCTCCTCCATCAGGGCAGAAGGAAGAGTGAAAGTTGTTTGCAATGTTCTGGCTTGTTAGGAGGCTGCCTGAGGAACTGGTTTCTGTCTTGCCTAACTTGGAGCGCAGTTTGGAACAGTAGTATAATCTGGTTATCAGGTTGGAGGCCACTATAAGAAATGTTAATTACCTGCAGAGAGAGAGAAGGAACTACAGGAGACAGCAGATCTTCAGGTGCCTGGGGACAAGAGATTACAGGCAGAGGAATACAAGAGAACAACTAAAGCTCTAAGAGGAAGCACTGGGGTGAGACCTTAGAGAAATTAAGGCATTTAAAAGCAGCCGTGTGTGTGTGTGTGTGTGTGTGTGTGTGTGTGTGTGTGTGTGTGTACACACACACACACATACACATATAGGAAAACTGGAACAAAAGCACAAATACAGGCCAAGGAAGATGCATCCCCAGAAAAGGTTTGAGAGGACGCTGAGATAAATCTGAGACAATTTAAGCATCAAAATAATTAAGCACAACAGTAAATTATAAGCCCTTGAGAAAAAAATATAATTTATGAAATCACACGAATAACAAATAAATTTAAAAGTAAGGGGAGGGGCTTCCCTGGTGGCACAGTGGTTAAGAATCCACCTGCCAATGCAGAGGACATAGGTTAGAGCCCTAGTCCAGGAAGATCCCACATGCCACGGAGCAACTAAGCCCGTGTGCCGCGACTACTGAGCCTGTGCTCTAGAGCCCATGCTCTGCAACAAGAGAAGCCACTTCAATGAGAAGAAGCCTGTGAACCGCAAGGAAGAGTAGCCCCTGCTCGCTGCAACTAGAGAAAGACCGTGCGCAGCAATAAAGACCCAACACAGGCAAAAATTAAAAAAATAAATTTATAAAAAATAAAAAAAGATTTTAATTAAAAAATAAAAGGGGAGAAGGAAGGTCCCCTGCTTACAATAGAATGTAGAAAGCTGAATACTAAATGTAGAGCAAGCGCTAGAAAAATTTTGCAACCATCATAGTAAAGATCAGATAAGGAGCTTCCCTCGTGGCACAGTGGCTGAGAACCCGCCTGCCAATGCAAGAGACACAGGTTCGAGCCCTGGTCCAGGAAGATCCCACATGCCGCAGAGCAGCTAAGCCCATGTGCCACAACTACTGAGCCTGCACTCTAGAGCCTGCGAGGCACCACTACTGAGCCTGCGTGCCACAACTAAAGCCCATGAGCCTAGAGCCCATGCTCCACAACAAGAGAAGTCACTGCAATGAGAAGCCCGTGCACCACAACGAAGAGTAGCCCCTGTTCACCGCAACTAGAGAAAAGCCCACGTGCAGCAACGAAGACCCAGTGCAGCCAAAAATAAATAAATTAATTAATTAACGAATTAATTTTTAAAAAATCAGGTAAGAATCACCAGTGGATGCTAAGCCTGGGGAATTTTTTTTTTTTAATTCCAGAGGTTCTAAAAAGCAAAACTTGTATTTGCCACATACTGGCAACTATTTTCATAGCATTTGCACTGTACTAGATATTATAAGTAAGCTAGAGATGATTTAAAGTATACAAGAGGATGTGCATAGGTTATATGCAAATACTATGCCATTTTATATGTGACTTGACCGCCTGTGGATTTTGGTATCCACAGGGGATCCTGGAACCACCACCTACAGATACCAAGACACAACTATATTTTCATGTTCTTAAAGTATCTCCCTGCAGACTGCTTATTAGTTGCAAGGAAGATATAAAATACAGTTATTATACTTAGAAGCAATTTGGGCAATATCTTGACTAGATGTAACATCACGTACGAAAAACAGATGAATGCTGTATGTCCCCAGGTGTGATATCCTCAGAAGGACACAACATCACCTATGCAGTACTCTAACTGAGAAAACATAATATCAACTTAAACATGAGGACACATAAGACAAATGCAAAAAAGAATGCTCTGTTGTTTAAAAAAGGATGGAAGGGATGCATTCTTCAAATATGTCAATAACATAAAAGTCAGAACAGCTATGAAATATTCCACATAAGAGGTTAAAGGGGGCTTCCCTGGTGGCACAGGGGTTGAGAGTCCGCCTGCCCATGCAGGGGACACGGGTTCGTGCCCCGGTCCGGGAAGATCCCACATGCCGCGGAGTGGCTGGGCCCATGAGCCATGGCCGCTGAGCCTGCGCGTCCGGAGCCTGTGCTCCGCAACAGGAGAGGCCACAACAGTAAGAGGCCCGCGTACCACAAAAAAAAAAAAAAAAAAAAAAAAAAAAAGAGGTTAAAGGGACATAAAAATTAAATGCAATTCCTGACCTTACCCTGGAACTTGTATTGGAAATATTATAAAGGACATTATTAGATAATACAGCACTACTGCATGAGTATTCCTCATATTATTTTTTTATACTTTTTATAAATTTGAAAACATTTCCAATAAAAAAGGTAGCCAAACATATTACACACAGAAGAAAAAAGAATTACAATAGATTTCTTATCAGAAACTGTACAAGCCATAAGACAACAGAATAATGTCTTTATGGTGTTGAAAGAAAAAACTATCAACTTAGAATCCTATAACCAGTTAAAATTATCTTTCAAAAAAGAAGATGAATTAAAGATTTTTTTCGGACAAAAGCTGAGAGAAACTGTATCCAGCATCAGCAAACTTGAACTGTAAGAAATCTTACAGAAAGCTGTTTATATATAGAAGCAAGATTAATGACAATTAAACAAAGGACAGGAGGGAGGAAATAGATGATACATTGTGAGGTTCTTAAATTATATGTAAAGTGGTGTAATATTATTTGAAGGTGATGGATTAAATACATATTGTAAACCTAACAACATTTACTTAAAAAATAAAACAAACAGGTGTAGCTAAGAAGCCAACAGCGTCAAGAAAATGAAATTTCAAAAAACCCTAAATCTAAAAAATGATAGGAAAAAACAAAGGAAAGATAGGACAAAAAGTATCACAAAATGGTAGATTTAAACCCACCTATATCTATAGTTACATTAAAAGTAAACAATCTAGTCATTCCAGTTAAAAGGAAGAGATGACAGACCAGATGTTTTAAAATTCAACTATATGCTGTCTTTAAGAAACATATTTAGAATACAAAGATACACATATGCTAAAAGAATAAAAATATATATATAATGAAAAATACTAATCAAAAGAAAGCTGGAAATGGCTACATTAATATCTAAAAAACTACACCTCAGAATAAGAAATCTTGTCAGGGATAAAGAGGGATGTTTCATAATTATAAAGGAACTGATTTTCCAAGAAGATATGAAAAAAAATGGCAGAACTGAAAGGAGGAATAGATGAATCCACAATTACAGTTGGAGATTTCAACAGTCCTCTCGCAGTAATTAACAGAATAAGTAGACAGAAAATCAATATGGATATAGATGACAATGATCACTAACACTCAGACAGCATATATAACATTTATAGATCAACCAAAAAACATCAGAATGTACATCCTTTTAAATGTACACAGAACATTTACCAAGATAGATAATATTCTGTAACAGAAAACAGGTACAAATTCATTTAAAAGAATTGGAATCATACAGAATATGTTATCTGACCAAGAAAATTAAGTTAGAAATCAGTAATGGAAAGATATCTGTAACAGTAACAAAAAAAATCCCCAAAAGTAGAAAACTAAACAACAAACTTATAAATAACATGGGTGAAATAAGAAATCACAAGACTTAAAACCACATATGAATCAACAATTATCTCAAAAATGTTTACTTAAAATACTTAAAACACAAATACTAAGAAAGGTCTCAAATCAATGATTTAAGTTTCTACATTAAGAAGCCAAAAAACCAAGAGCAAATTAAACCCAAAGCTAAGCAGAAGAAATGCAACAATAAAGATAAAAGCAGAAATCAATGAAACAGAAATGGACAAACAATAGAGAAAAATCAATGGAACCAAAAGCTTTTTTTTTTTTTTAAAGACCAATACAATTGATAAACCTCTAGCCAGACAGATCAGGAATAAGAGAGTAGACACAAATTACCAATATCATCAACGAAAGAGGGACTATCACTTCAGGGCTTACAGACATGAAAAGGATAATAAAATATTATGAACACCTTTATTCTAATAAAATTCAAAAACTTTAGATGAAATGGACAAATTCAAAGATACAAACTACAAAAACACACTCAAGAAGTAAATAACCTGGATAGTTCTAACGACTAAATAAATTTAATTCAAAATTTAACTTAAAAACTTCTCAGAAAACTAAAGATCTAGATGGCTTCACTGGTGAATTCCATTAAACATTTAAGGAAAAAAGATACCTACACAAACTTACACAAACTCAGAAAATAAGAAGGGAACCCTTCCCAACTCACTTTACTCATTTGGTATTGAATCATATGGTCAGTATTACCCTGATATCAAAACCAGATGAAGACTAAGAAAATGATATAAATGAACTTATTTACAAAACAGAAATAGACTCAGACATAGAAAACATACATGTTTACCAGAGGGGATAGCAAGGGGTGGGGGGGAGTGTGTGTGATAAATTAGCAGTTTGGGATTAACATATACACACTACTATGTATGAAATAAACAACAAGGACCTACTGTATAGTACAGGGAACTATATTCAATGTCTTGTAATAACCAATAATGGAAAAGAATCTGAAAAAGCATACACACATAACTGTACACCTTGAATCACTCTGCTGTACACCTGAAGCTAACACACACACACACAAGAAAAAAAAAGATGAAGACATCACAAGAAAGCTAAAACCAATACTTCTCATGAACACAGATATAAAACTCCTTAATAATTAAGTTCTAGTAAATCAAATCCAACAATATATAAAAATGATAAAACATCAAGACCAAGTGAGGGACTTCCCTGGTAGTCCAGTGGTTAAGAATCCGCCTTCCAATGCAGGGGACGTGGGTTTGATCCCTCATCAGGGAACTAAGGCCCTCATGTTGCAACTACTGAGCCCTTGCACCAACTAGAAAGAAGCCTGAGTGCCACAACTGCGCACCGCAATGAAAGATCCCACATGCTGCAACTAAGACCCGAAGCAGCTGAAAATAAATAAATATATTTTTTTAAAAAGACCAAGTGAGGTTATCTAAGGAGCAAGATTAGTTTTAACATTACAAAATCAATTATGTAATAAAGCATATTTACACTATGAAGAAAAATACATAAATCTCATAAATATTAAAAAAAGATTAACAGGGCTTCCCTGGTGGTGCAGTGGTTGGGAGTCCGCCTGCCGATGCAGGGGACACGGGTTTGTGCCCCGGTCTGGGAAGATCCCACATGCCGCGGAGCAGCTGGGCCCGTGAGCCATGGCCGTTGGGCTTGCGCATCTGGAGCCTGTGCTCCACAATGGGAGAGGCCACAGCAGTGAGAGGCCCACGTACCGCAAAAACAAACAAACAAAAAAAGATTAACTAAATTTAATACCTAGCTGCGATTTTTTTTTAATTCTCAGCAAACTAGGAACAGAATGGAATTTCCTCAACCAGATAAAGGGCATCGGTAAAAAACCTACAGCTTACATTAAACTTAATGATAAAAGATTGAATACTTTCCCCCTACGATGATCAAGAACAAGGAAAGAATGTCCCCTCTCACCACTTCTATTCAACACTATATTGGAGGTCCTAGCCATACTAAGTGAAGTAAGTCAGAAAGAGAAAGACAAATATCATATGATATCACTTACATATGGAATCTAAAATGTGATACAAATTAACTTATTTATAAAACAAACTCACAGACACAGAAAACAAATTTATGATTACCAAAGGGAAAAGGTGATTGGGGAGAAATAAATTAGGAGTTTGGGATTAGCATATACAAACTACTATATACAAAATAAATAAACAGAAAGGTCCTACTGTATAGCACAGGGAACTATATTCAATATCCTGTAATAAACCATAATGGAAAAGAATATGAAAAAGAATATGTATATGTATGTATAAATGAATTACTTTGCTGCACACCAGAAACTAACAAAACACTGTAAATCAACTACACTTCAATTTAAAAAAATAAAAAAGACACCACCAAATGTTGGCAAGAATGTGGAACAACCTAAACTCTCATATATCATTTGTGGTAGGAAGAGGCACCACCACTCTGGGAATAGTTCTAAGTTTTCTATAAAACTAAACATATATCTGCACTTGATCCAACAATTATACTCCTAAGTACTTGCCCAAGAGGAATAAAAACATATACTTAACACAAAGATTTTTGTACAAATCATTAAAATAGCTTCATTTATAAGAGCCAAAGACTAGAAACCACCCAAATAGTTGAATGGATAAACAAATTTTGGTACATTCATGCAAAGGAATATACTTCATAATAAAAAGAAATGAACTACTGTAACACACACCAACATGAATGATGCTCAAAAATGTTATGCTGAACAAAAAAAAAAGCCACACAAAACACTATATACTGGAGACTTCCCTGGTGGTCCAGTGGTTAAGACTCTGTGCTTCCAATGCAAGGCGCGTGGGTTTGATCCCTGGTTGGGGAACTAAGATCCTACATGCTGCACAGTGCGATCAAAGAATTAAAAAAAAAAATTAAAATTATACTGCATAATTCCATTTATATGAAATTCTAACAAAGGGAAATCCAGTAGTAACACAGCAGATAAGTGGTTGCCTGGAATCACTAGTAGGAGATGAGATAGCAGGAAGCGGAAGTGGCTGCAAAGAGGTAGTGTAAGGGAACTTTTTGGGGTGATGGAAATGTTCTACATTTGTTTTTGATGGTTGTTGCACTGCTGTATATGTCTGTCAAAATTCATCAAAGCATACTCTTAAAATGGGTGCATTATATTATTTGTAAGTTGTAACTCAAAAAGGCAGATTTTTAAAATAAAATGGAAACAACTATCAAAAATTTATAAGTTTACATTCCCTTAACCCATGTATTCCAGTTCTAAGAATTTATCCCAAAATGTACCTCAAAGAAACCATCAGCCAAGAACACAAAGATGCATTTACAAAAATGTTCTTTATAGCATTATTTAATAGAAATAATTTCTTTCAATGGTCCATCAATAGGGTATTAATTAAATAAGTTAGGGTACATTCATAGACTAGGATACTTCATAGCAATTAGAAGCAGCAATTAGATTTACTTATATTGACCTGAAACATGTTGTTAAATCGAAAAAGTAGGGAGGTTCCTAGTGGCTTAGTGGTTAGGATTCCAGGCTCTCACTGCTGGGGCCCGGGTTCAGTCCCTGGTCAGGGAACTGAGATTCCACAAGCTGCGTGGCGTGGCCAAAAAAAAAAAAAATCGAAAAGGTAGTTACAAAACAGTGTGTGTAACTTAATTTTAATAAATGTATGTAATACATACATATGTAAATTCAAATATGTATGCGCCAACTTTATACCAAGAGATGTCATCTTTTTCTTATATGTAAGAGAATGTTGAGACCACTCCTATTTTAGAGATGAAGAAACTCTCAACAGAGATGTCAAATGAGTGTCAGAGAAATCAAAACAAGACTGAGGGCCACATAGTCTTTCAGGAAACAACTGCTATCTCAATGAACAGGCATACATTCTTCAAAGTTTCTACAAAGGAACTCTGCTAAGTTGGAAAAATAAAAGCAGAGTACCAGGGACTTCCCTGGTGGCGAAGTGGTTGAGAATCCGCCTGCCAATGCAGGGGACATGGGTTTGAGCCCTCGCCCGGGAAGATCCCACATGCCCTGGAGCAACTAAGCCCATGCACCACAGCTACTGAGCCTGCGCTCTACAGCCTTCTAACCACAACTACTGAGCCTGCGTGCTACAACTACTGAAGCCCACGTGCCTAGACCCAATGCTCCGCAACAAGAGAAGCAACGCAATGAGAAACCCATGCACCGCAACAAAGAGTAGCCCCCACTCGCCGCGACTAGAGAAAGCCACGTACAGCAACAAAGACCCAATGCAGCCAAAAATAAATAATAAATAAATTTATATTTAAAAAAAAAAAGCAGAGTACCAGTGGAAAACACCTACATGGTTTTACAGTCATCTGTCGTTCGAACATCAGAATGAAATTCAGTAAAAACCTTCTTCCATATAATAAGTAGATAGGGCTTTCCTGGTGGCGCAGTGGTTGAGAGTCCGCCTGCCGATGCAGGGGACGTGGGTTCGTGCCCCGGTCCAAGAGGATCCCACGTGCCGCGGAGCGGCTGGGCCAGTGAGCCATGGCCGCTGAGCCTGCACGTCCAGAGCCTGTGCTCCACAACGGGCGAGGCCACAACAGTGAGAGGCCCGTGAACCGCAAATAAATAAATAAATAAATAAATAAGTAGATAATGGTCCCTTATTAACTCTTTTATGCTGTGCTTACTTCCCTGCTGTTAGCAGGACTTGATTTAAAAGCAGGAAGGCATACCCTGAGAAAAACCGTAATTCAAAAAGAGTCATGTACCAAAATGTTCATTGTAGCTCTATTTACAACAGCTAGGACATGGAAGCAACCTAAGTGTCCATCATCGGATGAATGGATAAAGAAGATGTGGCACATATATACAATGGAATATTACTCAGCCATAAAAAGAAACAAAATTGAGATATTTGTAGTGAGGTGGATGGACCCAGAGTCTGTCATATAGAGTGAAGTTAAGTCAGAAAGAGAAAAACAAATACCATATGCTAACACATACATATGGAACCTAAGGAAAAAAAAAAAAAAGGTCATGAAGAACCTAGGGGTAAGACAGGAATAAAGACACAGACATACTAGAGAATGGACTTGATGATATGGGGAGGGGGGAGGGTAAGCTGTGACAAAGTGAGAGAGTGGCATGGACATATATATACTACCAAACGTAAAATAGATAGCTAGTGGGAAGCAGCCACATAGCACAGGGAGATCAGCTCGGTGGTTTGTGACCACCTAGAGGGGTGGGATAGGGAGGGTGGGAGGGAGGGAGACGCAAGAGGGAAGAGATATGGGAACATATGTATATGTATAACTGATTCACTTTGTTATAAAGCAGAAACTAACACACCATTGTAAAGCAATTATACTCCAATAAAGATGTTTAAAAAAATAAATAAATAAAAAATAAAATAAAATAAAAGCAGGAAGAAGACAATGTCAGTATGGAGTCTCCCTGAAAGCAGGAAGGAAGTACTTTGGACTGATTAAGGCCAGCATGACATTCATAGTGGCCAATCTCATTCCAGCTGAGTTAAAGTAATCATTCCAATATTTGCTCCCTGTCAGCCCTTGTCAGGATCCAAAAGAAAACTGAGAAACTGTTCACACATATACACACACACACAGAAAGAAAAAGGCTAATTTATTGTAATCTGTTTGTCAAATATCAGGTATTTGTAATACTCCAAAAAATAAATAATCACTGAGCTTCAGTAAGTGGTATTTACAAGGCAGAACAACTCCAAAACTTACCAGCACCACCCCCACAAAATTTACCAGACCATACTGAAACTTCCACTTTTTTTTTTTAACACCTTTATTGGAGTATAATTGCTTTACATTGTTGTTAGTTGCTACTGTATAACAAAGTGAATCAGCTATATGTATACATATATCCTCATGTCCCCTCCCTCTTGCGTCTCCCTCCCACCCTCCCTAACGCACCCCTCTAGGTGGTCACAAAGCACCGAGCTGATCTCCCTGTGCTATGAGGCTGCTTCCCACTAGCTATCTATTTTACATTTGGTAGTGTACATATGTCCATGCCACTCTCTCACTTCGTCCCAGCTTACCCTTCCCCCACCCCGTTCTCAAGTCCATTCTCTACATCTGCGTCTTTATAACTTCAGCGTTCTTGATCTTCTCCTACCCGACCCTCCACTCCCACTGAGAATGAAATCATCTTGCTATGAAATGTTAAGAGGAAAAAAGATACTGATGGTTTACTAATGACAATTAGTAATATTCTGATGGTTTACTAATCATATATATGTATGCATACACATATATATAGTATTTGTGTATTGAACTTATAAATGTACCTTTGTTCAAGTACATAAATGCCAAAAAAGTCATCTAAAAATAGATTATACAATTCTATACTGTCTACTCACATTTGCCCAGTCTGAATCTTCTCACCATCATAGCCTCCTTCTTAAATAATTAAGTTGACCAACTGTCACCCCCTGTCCCATAAAAGTACTTGGATTCTAATACTTCTGTATCTGCATACCTATATCTCACTATATTCTAACACCTAAGACCCAGCTTGAGCAATGTGGACAGGACAAACAAGAGAAGGGAAAAAGAGAAGGAAGAAAGGATTTTGTAAAAATTTTCACCAAAAACATTTTCACTGACCTTGCCCACAGCTATCAAATATAGCACTCACCTACTCTGAATACTCCAAGTAATACTAACAATTTTAACCTAACCAGCCATAAAAATATCAGGAGTAGCAGTCACCATTTACTAAATGCTTATTCTGTATCAAGCACCATGCTGAGTACTATATGTTATCTCATTTAATCCTTCCTGCAACTCTCCAAAGCAGGCTGTAAAAATTTGGAGAGGTTCACTTGCTCAAGTCTACACAGATTGAGGAACCCAGAATCAGATGTATGTCCATCTGCCTCAAGAACCAAAAAAAATAAAATAAAAAATACTAACCACACTTCTATTTTATTCCACATGCTTTTATTCCTCTCTTTATTACAAGATTAAGAAAACACAGCATGGGGCTTCCCTGGTGGCACAGTGGTTAAAAATCTGCCTGCCAATGCAGGGAACACAGGTTCGAGCCCTGGCCTGGGAATATCCCACATGCCGCAGAGCAACTAAGCCTGTGTCCCACAACTACTGAGCCTGTGCTCTAGAGCCCGTGAGCCACAACTACTGCGCCTGCATGCCACGACTACTGAAGCCCGGGGGGCCCAGAGCCTGTGCTCCACAACAAGAGAAGCCTGCGCACCGCAAGGAAGAGTAGCCCCCGCTCGCAGCAACTAGAGAAAGCCCGCGTGCAGCAACAAAGACCCAATGCAGCCAAAAAAAA
>NW_006781396.1:1231144-1244247 GCF_000442215.2 Lipotes vexillifer | reverse complement strand
ACCAAAAAAAAAAAAAAAAAAACCCCACAATAACATATCACTACACACTTATTAGAATGGCTAAAATGAAAATGACAACACCACCAAATGCTGGCAAGGATGCAGAACAATTGAAATTCTCTTATGCTGTTGATGGGAATGCATAGTACAGGCACTCTGAGAAACAGTTTGGTAGTTTCTTATGAAGTTAAACATATACCTACCATATATCCCAGCAATCCCACTCCTGGATATTTACTTTAAAGAAATGAAAACTATGTTCACATAAAAACCTGTACACAGATGTTTATAGTAGTTCTATTCATAACTGCCAAAAACTGGAAACAAATTAATGAGAGGGGACAAACTAGTGAAACATACCACAACTCGGATGAACCTGAAAGCCAAAACCAATCTCAAAAGGTTACATACTGTATGATTCCACTTATATGACATTCTCAGGAAGACAACACTATAGTAACCAAGAAGAGATCAGTGATTGCCAAAGTATGGGGTGAGGAAGAGGTGACTGTAAGAGACAACATGAGGAAGTTTTGGGGGGGAGTAGAGCTGTTCTGTATCCTGATTGTGGTAGGTGGCTACAGAAATCTATACATGCGTTAAAATGCATAAAAATACACCCACAAAGTGCAGAATAGTGTGGATATTAGGATGATCCCTTTGTGTCTTCAACATCCTTTAAAGGATATTTCTGTAACATAGAAACTTACGTGCTGATATGTCTATATATTTTTTGCAGTTCAGAATTAAAAGAAACCGTTAGAAATGGTTCCCTTTTTCAGTGGGAGAAGAGACTTGTATCTTTCTACTATTTGAATTATGAGTCATTTTTGTACTCTTCTTTATATTTTTTCTTAAACTTTTTATTTTGTTCTGTTTGCTGCTTACCATGGAGCACTTCTCCAGTACTTCCTCCTGGAACTTCAGAAATCGCTCCTGAACCTCAGCTTCATTGAGGAAAAAGGCAAGGAAGTGAGTGAAGGGCTGCTTTCTTCTAAAAGTGAGCAAAAGAACATCAATCCGAGTTCGGGCTGAAATTACACCACTTCGATGCTGGCCAGTGATCACTGTAAGCAAAAAAAAAAAAAGGCAAATATTAAAATGCTCAAGGACCACCAAATGGTTGTAAAATAGGTGACCTCTTGAAACTGTCAGCTCTAGAGAATAAAACTGTCATGAATGTGTACATAATTCTGAACAGGGGACAGTAGCAAGGGTAAGAAAGCTGTTAATGAATTCAGTCTAAGCAGAATGAGGTTTAAAAACAGAATAACCTCAAGGCCATCTGATGAAGTAGAGAAATGAGTTCAAAAGCTACAAGCAATCCCTCATACCTTGCTGGTGTGAATGTAAAATGGTACAGCTGCTATGGAAAAGTTTGGCAGTTCTTTGAAAAGGTACACAGAAAAATACCATGTGACCCAGGAATTCACTCCTGGATAGAAACTCAAAGGAAGTAAAAACAGGTGTTCAAAGAAAAAACCTGTACAGGGACTTCCCTGGTGGCACAGCAGTTAAGAATCCATCTGCCAATGCAGGGGACACGGGTTCGAGCCCTGGTTTAGGAAGATCCCACATGCCACAGAGCAACTAAGCCTGTGCACCACAACTAATAAGCCTGTGCTCTAGAGCCCTTGAACCACAACTACTGAGCCTGCGTGCCACAACTACTGAAGCCCATGTGCCTAGAGACCATGCTCTGCAACAAGAGAAGCCACTGCAATGAGAAGCCCACACACCTCAATGAAGAGTAGCCCCCACTCGCTGCAACTAGAGAAAGACTGTGCACAGCAACGAAGACACAATGCAGCCAAAAATAAATTAATTAATTTTTAAAACCTGTACAAATGTTCATAGCAGCTCTGTTCACGAGAGCCAAAAGGTGGAAAAACACAAATGTCCATTAACCAATAAAGGAATACATAACATGTGGTATTTCCATACACTGAAATACTACTCAGCCAAAAAAAGAGGAGTGAAGTATTGATACACGCAAAAACATAGATCAATCCTGAAAACATTATGCTAAGTTAAAGATGCCAGACACAAAGGCCACGTATTCTATGTTTCCACATATAGTAAATACCTAAACAGACAAATTCAGAGAGTCAGAAAGCAGATTAGTGGTAGCCAAGAGCTGGGGAGTAGTGAGGAATGGAGAGCGATTGCTTAATGGGTATGGGGTTTTCTTTTTGGGTGATAAAATGTTCTGGAACTAGACAGTGGTGAAGGTTGCACAACACTGTAAATATATTAAATGCCACTGAATTCAACACTTTAAAGTGGTCTAAATGGTAAATTTTACGTTGTATACATTCTACCATTTAAAAAAAGAACAATATATCACACAGAAATTAAAATAACAATAAAAAATTAAGAACAAAAAGAGTGGAGCTTTCTGTCATGTAAATTTTACCTCAATTTTTAAAAATACTGTGGCAGAATTTTTAGTGATTCACTATAGTAAAAGAGCAGAAGAGAGTCTACTACAGTATATACAATCCTACCCTAACTGTATGAAAATATAAGGTTAAAGTAAAAGTTTTATCTATATCTGTATTGTATGTATGAATATCAAATTTCCACGCCTTGGTATAATTTGGTCTTCTTTGGTCTGGGCTGTCTTTACACATATGTAAACGAAAATAGGGGGAAAAGCCACAAAGCCTTAACACCACTGTCTGCAAAGAAAAAAAATCATTTAGGGATTACACAACCTCTGTTTAAGCAGAGATTAAACTTCTAGGTTCCAGAACTGGCAGTGCTTGGTCCAAAACAGAAACTAAGGAAAGGTGCAGAAGATAGGAACAATGAACAAAACTGGCATTTTAACAGACTATTTATTAAAGAGGAAAGGACAGACTCCTGAACATAAAATATTGAAGTATTAACTCTAATAATAGCAAAATGTGCTATGTACTTTCAAGACCACAAAGCTTGTTCCTTCCAAGCAACTGCAGAAGTTAGGACAAACAAATGGAATTATTTCTTTAATACTTCCCATTAAAGCACCTGAAACTTTCTAAAGAACAACCTATCTATTTCTTAATAAGAATGAAATTATCACACCCATTTTGTTGTAGAGAAACAAGATGGAAATTTCTAAGAAAAGAAGTAAACTATGAATGAATTAATTAACAGAAAGCCTAAAAACTGTTTGCCTAAGTAAAAAATTGACATAAGTAATAACCAAAAAATGTAAGAAGCTGAGATATGATATTTTCTAATGACGTTATTGATATTTTCAAATAGGATACTTTGAGAATCCAAAAGACTCAGATGCCCAGTGAAGGGAAGTATCCTAGCAGGCATTCAAATAATGTGCTATAGAAATACTGACAAAGGAGGATTCAATGGTAAACTGGGACAAAATTAAAGGAAAGTAGAAATTATAATTATTTCTGCAAGAGACAAAATATGGTGAGAAAATAAAAGGAAAAGGGATGGAGGAGATGGAAGCTTAAAATTCATGTTTATGTTTTATTTCTGTAAAAATTTAGTACAATATGCTAAATCTATTATTTTCCATTAAGAAGGTGGTTCAGTAGAGAATAAGACTAATAAGACATTTTCATTTTTTAACATAGAAAACTGAAAAGGGCACTTCAAAGGTGCTCAGGCTGATTTCCAGAAAAAGATTCAAAGTTGAGCAAACAATTACTAAAAAGCAAATATGATGAGGTTAGAAATATTCTAAAATATTAGAATATTATATCTGAGAGGACCAGAATTTACATGGCATGGGTCTAAAGACTACAATAAGGGATACAGAGAAAGAAAACAATTAAAGGCATTGATGTGAAACTTTAAAAAAAACCAATTGCCTAACTACAATGACAACAACACTTTAAAAGCATCTTCTTACATCCCATTGCCTGAGACTTCAAAACAAGACTAGACCAGATCCTTATCTAGAGGACAAATTAAAACCTACTAAATCATTTTCTTCTCTAGTTTCTCTAATTTAGAAGAGGCAAAAGAAAATAACTAATTACAGCATATACCACACCAATGCACTGGCAGTCGTGATTTCACATTACAACCCAATTTACTGCAAGCAATAAATTTGATTTTTCTATATACTTTACTTCCCTACAAGACCAATAAGCCAGTTTATCCTCTTCTTTTTCAGTTAAATTAGTTCCACTAAATTCTTACTTTTAATGATTAGTCACACTTATTTTTCACACTTAAATATTTGTGCTTTCTAAGTCAAAATGGAATCTTAACAACCTGTCTAACCTTTTCTGGAGAAGTTTTGGAATGACTCCAGTATCTTAAAATGGCTAAGGTCTCTACATTTATAGCATGTTATAATTTTTACCAAAATAAAAATTATTATCCATCTGTTGCTATATGCATAGAAAAAATGCAGAACAGATTCAACTATTAACAGCAATTATGGCTGAGGTTCATAACACAAGAGACTTCCCTTTATACTTTATATATAATTGCTACAAGTTTTTGTTTTTGAAAGCATGTATTAATTTTTAAATCAGGAAATAAAAATAAGCTTTAATGCAATTAATAAAATTACTTCAATATTTGTAACTTGAACTTTAACACTTAAGGAAAGACCCAAGTTTTTTTAACTGTAATTCTAAATATTTATTTCAGTGAGAGTCCTTCAAAAATGTCATTAGGGACTTCCCTGGTGGCACAGTGGTTAAGAATCCACCTGCCAATGCAGGGGACACAGGTTCGAGCCCTGGTCCAGGAAGATCCCACATGCCACGAAGCAACTAAGCCCGTGCGCCACAACTACCGAGCCTGTGCTCTAGAGCCCATGAGCCACAACTACTGAGCCCACGTGCCACAACTACTGAAGCCCGCGTGCCTAGAGCCCGTGCTCCACAACAAGAGAAGTCACTGCAACGAGAAGCCCGCGCACCGCAACGAAGAGTAGCCCCTGCTGCTCACTGCAACTAGAGAAAAGCCCGTATGCAGCAACGAAGACCCAACGCAGCCAAAAATAAATTAATTAATAAATTAATTAATTTTTTTAAAATGTCACTAAAGTCCTAAAGCTAAAGTTTGCTGAAGTTACCAAGGGGCTGGGGAAAATTCTAGCACTTCATTGTCCAAAACAGGAGCCCACACGCAGCTAGTTAAATTAAAAGTTAAATGAATTAGAATGAAGCAGTATTCAAAATTCAGTTCCTCAGTCACACTAGCCACATTTCAAGTAATCACAGTCCCGTGTGGCTAGTGGCTCCTGTACTGGACAGTGCAGATACACAACATTTTCACAATCACAGAAAGTTCTCCTGGACAGCACTGCTCTAAAGTCAACTGCTACTTATCTGCCACAGTGATTATTCTCACACAGCACAAAATGAAAAGAGTACTTATTATTTTTTTCTCCTAAAACTTAATACAACCTATGAGTGATTATGGAAAATGGGTTATTGGAGGCTGCTGCACTTATTCGACATTGAAGAAGTCCTACTGCTTTAGGATGAGTTTTTTAAAATTCTGTCCCTCCAGTGCCTCTCACTCAAAGCCACTTTACAACACAAGCCTATGCCCTTGGTTCACATTGTTGCTTTAGTACAGACACTTTCTGACGTGATTTCTATTGCTAAACTACTCTTCCTCACCTGACCAGTTATTTGAATCAGGTTGTTGTTTTAATTATTACTCTTACTATTTCCTTCCTAGTCTACAAAGCAAGATAAAAACAAGAGAACAATATGGAAAGGTCTGAACTTTATTTCAAATTTGCTGATCCCACTGGTTTTCTCTAATTCTAACTTGAAATAATTCACAACTTCATTTCAAGCTACTGAAGCATGAAAGAAATCTTCTCGTCCACAACAAAATCTGGAAGCTTTATTCCATCAGTGCGTGGTGAAGTATAAAATTAAGGCCCAGGTACTCAATCAAGATAAGGTTGTATGACTACATCTTTCTTCATTTGGGAGACTGACACTTATATAAAAAGGCCAATCGCTACAGAACCACATAAAGAATATAGTCACCAAACACCTCAGTTGGGTCACATTATTCCATACACACACACAAGTGATTCCAAATATAACATATATATTGGGTCTCACCAATTTCTCCTTCTTGTCCAGGCTTAGGAATGCTTATGGAAGTTTTGGTCTCCACTTCTAGTTTCTTCCTAGTGTCGCCCCTCTTTCCAACTATATGCCTATAATATAAAGAAAATTAATTAACGTAAATCAAAATGTTCAAGAATAAAGAACTCCATCATGTTTAAATCATATGTGGCCAGACACTCCCTCATAGAAAGGTGCTTCAGTAAAAAATCAGTATCTGTAGGGGAAATTACAGATCATACAGCTTTATAGAACATACCGCATTACACTCATTGGCAAAATGATATCCTACAGCCAATTCAACCACACAGAAAGAATAACTATGCTCAATGCCTGCTTGCTTCTCAAAACTATATTCAGAGACTCCCCTGGTGGTGCAGTGGTTAAGAATCCGCCTGCCAATGCAGGGGACACGGGTTTGGGCCCTGGTCCAGGAAGATCCCATATGCCGCGGAGCAACCAAGCCTGTGCACCACAACTAATGAGCCTGGGCTCTAGAGCCCGCGAGCCACAACTAATGAAGCCCACACGCCACAACTACCAAAGCCCACGTGCCTAGAGCCCATGCTCCACAACAAGAGAAGCCACCGCAACGAAAAGTAGCCCCCGCTCGCCACAACTAGAGAAAGCCCACGCACATCAACAAAGACCTAACACAGCCATAAATAAATAAATAAATAAATAACTATATTCAAAACGTGGGTCTGCAGTTCAGTGAAAGGAAAGCTGGCACAGTCTCACAGGGCACTTGACTGGGTCTATAGTTTGAAGGGGGAAAACCTTGTTCTCTTAGAGAGCAAATTAACTACATTATGAGTTCATCCTAAGGGAATTATCCTTGATTAATTAAATAAAGGTAAAGAGCTTAGCAAAGAGCAGGGTTCACCAGTCAGGACAGAATCAAGCAAAGAGAGTAAAGAGGTAATCCTCAGGTTGAATTCAAACACATAGGCATGTTTTGTTTGGGAGATTTCACCTAAAAATTGGGAAATTTTACCTAAAAATATAGATTTCTAAGTTCTTTTGAAAAATTGGGAGATCTGACTACTCATGGCAAAAATAGGCTGGAATGTGAGCGTGTTCCTAAAAATGGAATATGAGCTCATCACAAACCCTGGCCCTCCCTACTGTCGTTCACTGACTGCACCTCAATCATCTGCTGGCTCATTAGCATTACTTGTCTGGGCCTCCTAGCATAAATAATTCTGACAATCCAAGGTTATCTTCTGAAACCCATAGTAATTAGATGTGTTAAAGCAAATGAGACTACCGGATCCCAGGAGAAAAGTTTCAGAGTCTATAAGGCACTAAGAGACCATCACAGGACCATAAAGTTAAGAGATAAAACTTCCTCATCAACAGTATTTCAGCTTCTATGATTTCAATTACAGTATCCAACAGCACGGGTGACTATGTCTAAAACTCTGCATTTGTTTTTTACATGGGGCTAACCAAGCCCGGTTATTTCCATTAAGATTTACGGCAGTAAGCCAGTTTTTTATAAAACAGGATGTTTAGAAGAGGACGAGAACTCCACAGTTTCAATGTGGTTTTTCTCTGTGTTGGGCTAGGGACTGTGCAGCACCAACTCCATCAGGCCTTTGCCTTTCCAGGCCTTATCAACAAGGGGAGCTTTCAACCAGGCTCCTGTTTGTTAGCACATGGCTAGTGGACAAACTTACCCTAAGTAGTTGGCTCAAAGTGTTATTAATAGTCCAGGCACCTTAGGGAAGTGGTTGAGGTTAAAGACGCTTTAGAATCAAACCTTGGGCAAGTCATTTAACCACTCTAAGCCTATTTCCTCACTTATAAAAATGGAGTGAATAATACCTAAGCAACATAAGTTTGCTTTAAGGATTAAATGTGATCATATATAAAAGGGCTTCCTAGTGACTGACACATAGCTCAGTGCAGCCCATGTCATCCTCATTAAGCCCATGACGGCATCCTTCCAGTTAAGAGTACCAGACCCAAAAGAGGTTTACATGGAAAGTCTAAAACACTCACAATAAAAGATATGCAGTGAAAGGGTGACTCCTTTATTGAATATGTAAGTGGAAATTCCTGCCAGATCAAGTGGTTCTCAATCTTGGCTACACACTGGAATCACCTGGGGGGCTACAAAAACTAATGATGCCTGGGTTCAGCTCCCAGAGATTTGGACTCAGCTGGTCTGGGGTGCACCTAGGTATCAGGAATTTTTAAAGCTCCCCAGGAGCTTTAAATGTGCACCTGAAGTTGAGAACCACAGTATTAGATCCAGTCCGTGGACACGTGTATCACCATTAGGCTTTGATTATAAATTACTTTGGTTAAAGTAATCTCTTCCTTGATCCAAATAACCTTACATAAATGATTCATAAGAAAGAAATCTTCCTTGTATGACAATTGTTTCTCAATAAGACAGGAAGGGAGGGAGGGAGGAAGGAGTCTTCCTAGTAAATACTGTCTATTAATTAGGATTTAGCAGAACCAATACCTCATCTAAATTGCAAGTCATCTGGAACAAAATGAGTACTTAGAATATAAAGAATTCAAAAGGTCATCAAGTTAGAATCAGATATTTAAGGAATCTTTACACACCTTACCAGTAGCAAATATATACATTAAGGAAGACATGTTGCATTGATTTTATCAGGAACCTGAGCCACAACTTTCTAAAATCATGTTTCTTAGAAGAAAATGTCACCGAACCTGAGAGAAAAGTGAGCTGTCAGGATTAACATTTGGTTTCGCATTCAGCCACATTCCATAAGAATTTCATCCTTAATAGGTGTTTCAGGAGATTCTCAAGCTTGACAAAAATGAAACTACTTGCCTCTTGGAGCTTAAAGGTATATGATTCCATATTTGTAGATCTCCTCTCATAGAGGATCAAGGACAGACTTTATTCATCTGGTACAACACAGAAAAAAAATCTATGACTTCCCAGACCCGCCTATCTCCAGAGGCACAAGCCCAAAAGAAGCCAGTCAGCCACATAAGCTAACTGTATTAGTGGTTAATAAGAGACAGAATGTGGTCCATCATGCAAGCAAGCAAGCACAGACTGAAGTGATGGCAAAGCTTCCAAGCAATTTACATATAACGATAACTCTGGAAAAAGCACATCAGTATTTGACAAGCATTGGAGAATAACAGGACACATTCCTACCTTCAAGAAGCTTCCCATCTAGTGGGAAAAATATCAAATAGCACACAAATAAATATAAACATAAGACTGAGAAATGCAACAAAGGAAAAGTAGAGGGTGTTATGAAAACATATAGTAGGGTAATCAATGTGGCGGTGGGGATGTCGGTGTCAAAGCAAGCTTCCCTAAGGAAGGAGAATAAAACTAGCTAAGGAACAGGAGAGATTAAAAGGCAAAGGGGGGCTTCCCAGGTGGCGCAGTGGTTGAGAGTCCGCCTGCCGATGCAGGGGACGCGGGTTCGTGCCCCGGTCCGGGAAGATCACACATGCCGCGGAGCGGCTGGGCCCGTGAGCCATGGCCACTGAGCCTGCGCGTCTGGAGCCTGTGCTCCGCAACGGGAGAGGCCACAGCAGTGAGAGGCCCGCGTACCGCAAAAAATAAAAAAAAAATAAAATAAAAAAAAGGCAAAGGGAACAGCATATGCCAAGGCTCAAAGGCAGGAAGGAACACGGCACATGTGAAGAACTGAAGAAAACCAGTTAAGCTTAAGTGCGAAGCCAGGGAAACAGTGATGTGAACTGAGACTGAAAAATCAAGGCTGGCTAACTCATGTTCAAGATTTTGGCCACTGCTCTAATGGAAGAGAATTCCATCTTCAGAGGAAGGATGTTAATGGATTTCAAGCAAAGGTAGTAAAATAATCAGGTTTGCCTTTTAAAAAGATCATTCCACCCTCAATGTGAAGAACTGATTGGAAGAGAGAGCAAGAATCAATGTGGAGAGACCAGTAAGTAGGCTACTTGAAGTAATTCACAGACAAGGCAGCAGGGTGGCTGTAAAGAAAGAGAGAAGTAGATTCAAAAGATATTTAAGAAGCAAAATCAACAGGACTTGGTGACACATGTGAAATGATGAAACTGATCTACAATCAGTCCTTAGAAATTCTAGGACATTAAACACTAAACCATTTTATCACTAGTAATCAAGCATTGCAATAAGTGTGAAAAAGAGAAGAATCCACTTCCTGCTATGTTTCCTAGAAATGCCTTCCCATGAAGCTGCCGGGGGCCTCACTCACTTGTAGAGCAGGCTGGGGGCCTTCACAGTACACCGGAAACCTTGCGGGGTCTGCACCACCTCATAGGCTTCACAGGACTCTTCTGCACACTCCACGAGACCTGTAGAGAAATGGTAACATCTCGCTCAGAGCTGCTGCTCTATGGACAACAGTCTGCTTTCTCACCAGCTGTCCAACCACTCTCAAGGTTTAAAAAAAGCAATACACACACAAAAAAAACAGTCATACACTTTACACTACAGAACACTGCTCTGATATTCCTTCTGACCTGCTCTTAGAAGAAAAATAAAGAATAAAAAACATATGACTATTTTAAATCTTCCAATCTTGGAACCGTGGAAAAGGAGTATTTACATATCACTATTTAACTGTTTTCTCCCAGAAAGCTAAGACAGTAAAATTTTTTGTACTGTTTTTTCTTTTGGAGATGTGTTTCATGTAACATAAAACTCATCCTCTTAAAATGTACAACTCAGGCTTCCCTGGTGGCGCAGTGGTTGAGAGTCCGCCTGCCGATGCAGGGGACACAAGTTCGTGCCCCAGTCCGGGAAGATCCCACATGCCGCGAAGCGGCTGGGCCTGTGAGCCGTGGCCGCTGAGCCTGCGCGTCCGGAGCCTGTGCTCCGCAACGGGAGAGGCCACAACAATGAAAGGCCCGCGTACCAAAAAAAAAAAAAAAAAAAAAAATGTACAACTCAGTGGTTTTTAGTATTAAAACACAAAATCACTTCAGTGAATGAGGTAGGAGTGATACTGGAGAACTTACTCCATACAGCCAAGACAAAGAGAAAGGAGGAGGGTGAAATAAAGGAGCTCAAGGCCCCAAGGCAAAAGGGAAACAGCAGGGAGGACCAAGGGGAAGACTATTCCCCAAGGCTTAGGGCCTAATGGAAAAGCTTACAAACCAAAAGGAAAAGGAAGCAGAGAACCTGAAAGGCCCTATTTGTGCATTAAACCCAAGTCCAAGTTAATCAGCCTGAAAATATTGCCCATCTCAACAGTTTAGTTTACTTCTTAAAAATTATCCCTATTTTAGGTAGTAATAATGTTGGTTGTGTATTTGAAACTGCCTGTATATGACTGCAAAGAAGAAAAGAAAAATTACAACACAACAATAATAATAACAACAGCTAACACTGGGCACATGTTCATTTATTTCAATAATTTATAGAAATTACTTCATAGCTTTACAGATAAAAGAACTTCATTTTGCCACAGATTATTAATGGTTAATATTAATAGTTAACTAAAATTACCCCATATTACATTTAAGCCTCTGCACAAAGATGAGACACAACCTGATGTATGAACTGAGAACACCTCATCAAACTCACTCATCTGTCCCCTCAGACGTCAACACAAAGGGAGCTATAAGAGGCCAAACATCTCAAATTTCAGTGCTCGCACAGAAATACACTGAAACAAAAAATTGCTTCTACAATACGAAGAACATTTTACTTCTAATCTGACCAAAGATCAACCAGGATTACCTTGATAACAGTCATCATCTTCGTCTTCATGTTGATAAGTCTGCTCTTGGATGGGATTCTTCCTGTAAACCCGTCCACCAATTCTTATAAGCTGTGGACGCAGAACTTCCATGATACTTTCTCCAAACAACAGTCCTGTGGAATACTGAAAAATAAACCATCACCTTACCTTTTGTTTTAATCATAAATAAAACCCTACCTCTATTATGTGGATCTTTATGTAGGCCTAAAAGGACATAATTGGGCATCAGTTCACAGTACATCCTAAGCAAATGCAGCATTGCTTCCACTAGATTTCCCCTATCTAGAAGCTGTTTTAAATCAATTGCTGCATTTTCCACTACACTACTCCACTCCTGGCACACTCTAGATAGTAATTTGTAAGCTATTCAGCATTCCCCCCAAAAATGATTAAAAGATACTGAGCCCATCCATGACTTTGAAAGAGAAACTAGAGATCTCTTCATTACTTTAACCTAAAGAGAGTAAAATGCAACCTTCTGTGCTTATCTAAACATTTGCAAAGTGTCTTACCCTCACTATTTAGCACGACCTTTAAGAGAATTAGGGATACTTAAAACACTTATCCTCAAGGGGAGGACAAAAAAACCCCTAAATTCTTTTAGAGGTGCTAGAAATATATACCCAACAATTAGATCCAGTTGCCTATCAAAACAAAGTTAAAATATGACTTAACCAACATGGTTCTCTAAACCAACACATTGCTGAGGGGAGGAATCCGATTTCCGTAGGTAACTGCTCAAAAACTGTACATCACTCACAAAGAAGCCAAGTTTCCAGTCACCATTTAATGAATCACTAATTTAGGAAACAAAGGCTCCTTACGGGTTAGCTGTGGTTATGTTTAACCAGTGTTTCTACCACGTATGTTAGATGGTCTTGAAGCCCAAAATAACTTAAGAGTTCCCCCCCGCCAAAATCAATCCTTACTAAATACACTAATGCTCAATCCAATCTCAGCAAGTAAATCACTTTAATTGGTAATCTGCTTAGAGAACCAAGAGGAGATTTCGTGTTGTGAGAAATAACAATATAAAAGGAAAACAGACTTGAATGTCCGAAGAGGGGGCATAATTAGCAATAGTTTAATGACATTATACCCTAGTGCCCAATTTCCCAGGACCTCTCACACACAAAAAAAAACTCTCCACAGAAACAGACTTTAGGGCTTCCAGGGCTTCCCTGGTGGCGCAGTGTTTAAGAGTCCGCCTGCCGATGCAGGGGACGCGGGTTCTTGCCCCGGTCCGCGGCGGGCCCCTTGAGCCATGGCCGCTGGGCCTGCGCGTCCGGAGCCTGTGCTCCGCAGCGGGAGAGGC
>NW_006781396.1:1229443-1230942 GCF_000442215.2 Lipotes vexillifer | reverse complement strand
GCCGCGGGGAGAGCCCGTCGTACCCCAAAAAAAAAAAAAAAAAAAAACCAGACTTTAATGTTAAGGTCGGGCCTCAGACTGAGCTCTGGGGGGAGATAGGGCTGTCTCAGAGACAGGAAACCCTTCATCTGCCTTTCCTCTACGGCCCTGGGCTACGAGACTGCTCATTAGGAATGACGGGAAAATAACCAATTTCACCCTGCTTCGCGGTGGTTTGGAGACAGAAAGAGAGAGGAAAGCAGAAGGCCTGCAATGTAGTGGGGGGGAGATGAAACCCTGAATCATAAAAGCGAGCAAAATAAAACGAGTACGTCAAAGCGAGCGAAGAGAAACTGGCTCCACTGCGGTAGGAAAACCTCCGTAGTCACAGCAAGCGAAAGACCCGGAAGGCCTCTTCGAGAACGCGTTCCCAGCGCCTCTCCGCCCCGACCACGCCCACCATTGCACGGGCACGCGCACGCCGCGGCCTCGAGCACGCCGCCGCTCTCGTCGCAGTAAACGCGGCCGCTCCGGTTGGCCTTGGGGGCGGGGCTGTAGAGGAACTTGCCAAAGCCGTAGAGGTAAGTGGTCGAGGGCTCAGGGACCCTCGGGAGCTTGGTGGAAAGGGAGTTGATCCCTGGGATCCTACCTGCAGGGACTAGTAAAATGGAGAAAGTAGGTGGAGAAACAGGAGCCTGCCGCAGAGGGCGTGTAAGAGGAAATTTCCTCAGGCCGCACCAGACTAGTGCGCATGCGGGCCGAAGGTTGGCGCCTGCGCAGTGGGGCGGCGCCGATATCGCCCCCTGGGGACCGGGGTGGGGGTGGGGGTGAGGCTCGGAGTTAGCTTGGGAACCGCTGGCATTCTGACCCCTCCGCTCTTCTGCCCCTTTCTTTCCACCCGACCTGTTTTTAGCTGCAGCATCTTTTTGAATGGTAATCCAGCTCTATTGGAATGACTTCTTGATGATGGAGTTTAATGATTGCTTGTAATAATTTGCCATTGTACCAGGGTACTTCCTTCAGCGTCTTTTTGATACGGCGACTTTTTCAAAAGGAACGATTATTTTTAAGAACATAAGCTTGTATCTGCTAGGAAGGAAAGTAGTTTATGAATACGAGGTCATCCTTATCATACATGAAGTAAATGTGTTGATCATCTTATCACTGTCAACATAACCATGCTGTGTCTCCCCAAATAGCATTGCTCTCCTATAAGAATCTCTACTGGCAATAGTTCTGACTTCTTGATAGGGTCAAATACTTCATCATCAGTATTTAAACATTCAAAAAAATTTTACTGAGCACCTACCTTAGGCTTGGCAGCCTAATGGGAGAAACAGTTGTGTAAATAGATCCGCAGAATAAGGAAGAAAAAGAAAACGGTAATGGACCAACCCTCATGACACCAACCTTTGCTGAGCTGCTAGCTCTGTGTTCTGTTATTTGTTCATCATTCATTCAGGAAACATTGTGATCCACGTTCTGTGCTAGGCTTTGAGGGTAGAAAGACAACTCTTTCC
>NW_006781396.1:1226110-1229373 GCF_000442215.2 Lipotes vexillifer | reverse complement strand
CTCTTTCCCCTTTTCCTAAGAAAGGGGTTCTTCCTAAGATCTTGAACCTTAAAGTGAAAGTGTGGAGTGCATTTTCCCTCTTCCTGAGCAGGCCCTTTCTCCTCTAGGATTCATTTGACATTGACACTCTATGTCAAATGGAAAGAATTAGGACTTTTCCCATGAGTAAGTGTGTTGAAACATAAGTATGAAAAACTGGGATCTGCAGAGGAAAAAAAAGATTCAGGAGTAAATATCCATCAGTGATTTTGGGTAGCTAATATTAAGTATTTACTGTCCCTATAACTGTTCCAAATGCTTTAGCTATATTAACCTTCCTGACACCTCTGGTGTAGGTACTATCATTATCCCCATTTTAGAGATGAGGCAATTGAGAAGCAGAGAGGTTAAGTGATTTGTCCAAAGTCATACAGCAAGTTAAGTAAAAAAACCAGGACATGAACCTAGGCCAAGAGGCTTCAGAGTCTGAGCCCTTAACCAGTATGCTATTTTACCTCTCACATAGCACATGACATGCCAATAAAGCCATTGCTTAAAAAATGGCACGGCAAATAAGCTTAAAGTCCCTACACCTCAGTTTTGTTTTGTCATCTATAAAATGGGGGAATCGGATTAGATGACCTTTAAGGAATCTTGTGATTCCTGTGAAATGTTTAATTCATTTAGCAAACATTTATTTAAATCAGCAGCTACTTAGTATAGGCCAAGCATAATGTTTGGTTCTGGTGATCAGAATGCCTGCCTTCATAGAGAAGTTACAAACTAGTGTTTATTGTTGGTTTCACTTTAATTCCTGTTACCACCTGCTGGTAGCATGCAAAATTTAACCTAAATCTTTAAAGCTAGAAATTACTTAGGTGTATCTTTCCACCTCAGCAGAAAACTGTTTATTTATATTAAAGTTAGTGCTAATTCTGCACTCCACTTTTCAACCCTGGCTGTTTTGTGTATTTTTTTTTTATATCTTCTAATTCCTGTACCTTTTTTTAAAATAAATTTATTTATTTTATTTATGGCTGCGCTGGGTCTTCGTTGCTGCACGCAGGCTTTCTCTAGTCGCGTTGAGTGGGCTTCTCACCACGGTGGCTTCTCTTGTTGCAGAGCATGGACTCTGGGCACGTGGGCTCAGTAGCTGTGGCTCAAGGGCTCTAGAGCGCAGGCTCAGTAGTTGTGGCGCATGGGCTTACTTACTCCATGGCATGTGGTATCTTCCAGGACCAGGGCTCAAACCCATGTCCCCTGCATTGGCAGGTGGATTCTTAACCACTGTGGCACCAGGGAAGCCCTGTTTTTTGTATTGAATGTTAGTAGTTCTGAGTTTGCAGGAAGACTACAGTATTCTTTTTAGAAAACATAAACTTTTTAGAATCTTTTGTAAATGTGTAGTATAAGCTTCTGTTTTGAACTTCTTTAAGGAGTTGTGTATTTGGTACAGATTTTTCTCATTTACATTTGGACTTTTTGATTTTTTGATGTGACATAATATTAAACACTCACCATTCCTCTAATTCCTAATAGGCCTTGAATTCTAAGATCATTCCTGAACTATTAATATTTTCTTCCAGTTTTGGGACGCCATCAAGTGATCAATTTGGGTATTACATTTGAATGAAAAAGTTGGGTTTTTTTTTTGTTTGGGGGGTTTTTTTTAAATGAAAGGGCCAATATGTATCTCCTAACCAATTCCCCTTCCTTGGGAACAGAACACACTGTTATTCTGGAATTTTATTTGGAAAATTTTATAAGTGAATTTCTTGGTGTGGTTGGATCAGGATGTGTCCAAGACAAACTATCCTATGAGGCATGGTTGTTTTATCCTTATATAATTCATTTCCTCAGTTAAATTGCTACCTTGGCACTGCCGTATCACCACTTCATAACCCATAAATCACCCACAGTCAATCCCAAGTGACATAAACAGTTTGCTAATGGTAGGAAGTAGTGTTTCGAGTAGAAAAACTAAGAATAAACATATTTTCACTTAAAATCCTGAGTGACATTTTGGCCTGAGGCATCAGTAAAAGATCGTGGAGTACAGAGGGTAGAAAATATTGGAGCTAATTCTTGACTAAACTGTATGCTGGCTTTTATGGCAGCTAGAATGAAATGTTGTCAATCTCACTTCCATAAACTTGCCAATTGCTGTTTTTCTTTCTCTGTAGTGAAGTGAGAATTCTACTAGAGAGGAGATGGCTGCCTCTTCATCATCCTCCTCAGCTGGTGGGGTCAGTGGAAGTTCTGTCACTGGATCTGGTTTCAGTGTCTCAGACCTTGCCCCACCACGGAAAGCACTTTTCACCTACCCCAAAGGAGCTGGAGAGATGTTAGAAGGTGATCTTATGCTGCTTTTTGCTGAATAATTGGATTCAGACCTGCTATGAATATTAATTGTAAAGAAGCTATTAAGTGGATTAGAGATAAGTTTGCCCTGATTTCAGCTCCACAGTTCATTTCTTGTCCCCATTTCAAAATAATATCTTTAAAACATAAATCTTTCTCTAGAATCAGAATTTTGGAGCTGAAAATGACTTTGGAAATCAAGGAGGTCATCTAGTTATTTAGACCCAGAAAAGATAAAGTAATTTGACCATGTGAAAGGACAAATTCAGCACTGGAACCAGGAATTCTGTTGACCTCCTGCTCCAGTTTGCTTTATCTTGGCACCAGTCTGCTTCCCTATGGTTGGTAGGTTTGATATATTTTTTTCTAATATAATTCATCAACAGATAGATTAAGAGATTCTGAGAGGAAATAAAAACCAATTTACTACTCTTGTATGTGAAGATGACTCTCCTGGCCCTGGCCCAGGCCCACTGCAGGACAGTGCTGTGTGGTTTTTCTAGCACTGGAGCTGGATTTGCATCAAATCATCCCCCATCTTATTCAGCACACATTTGCAAACTGGCTGGCCAAGATCGGGGCACAGGCTATAAGCATGAAACAGCATTGGTACCGAGAATTTATCAGATTCATGTCAGTTTAGGATCTGGACCAATAAATTCTTAATAAAAGCATAAAAATCACCAGAAGAGCTTATTTAAAGTGTACCTTTCTTGGGCTTCCCTGGTGGCGCAGTGGTTGAGAATCTGCCTGCCAATGCAGGGGACACGGGTTCGAGCCCTGGTCTGGGAAGATCCCACGTGCCGCGGAGCAGCTAGGCCCGTGAGCCACAACTACTGAGCCTGCGCGTCTGGAGCCTGTGCTCCGCAACAAGAGAGGCCGCGATAGTGAGAGGCCCGCGCACCGCGATGAAGAGTGGCCCC
>NW_006781396.1:1218063-1226053 GCF_000442215.2 Lipotes vexillifer | reverse complement strand
GTCCGGGAAGATCCCACATGCCGCGGAGCGGCTGGACCCGTGAGCCATGGCCGCTGGGCCTGCATGTCCAGAGCCTGTGCTCTGCAACGGGAGAGGCCACAACAATGAGAGGCCCGCGTACCACAAAAAAAAAAAAGAGTGGCCCCTGCTTGCTGCAACTAGAGAAAGCCCTCGCACAGAAACGAAGACCCAGCACAGCCAAAAATAAATAAATAAAATACTGAATACATAACTACTTTAAAAAATAATAATAAAAAATAGGGCTTCCCTGGTGGCACAGTGGTTGAGAGTCCTCCTGCCGATGCAGGGGACACGGGTTCGTGCCCCGGTCCGGGAAGATCCCACGTGCCGCGGAGCGGCTGGGCCTGTGAGCCATTGGCTGCTGAGCCTGCGCATCCGGAACCTGTGCTCCGCAGCGGGAGAGGCCACAACAGTGAGAGGCCCGCGTACCGCAAAAAAATAAAAATAAAAAATAAAAAAGTGTACCTTTCTGGCTCACCTTAGAGATTCCAAATCAGTGTAGGTTACAGCACAGGAATCTCCATTTTGACCAACATCCAGGGGATTCTCATGAAAATGGTCCTTAACTGTTAAACTATTCATCATACCTTGAAAAAAATTAGCAAAGAACCTATCAAGGATTCAAAATCTACTTGATTCTAGCACATCTGTGCTTAATTATATATTGATCTTTTTTGCTTTAAATATTGCAAATTTCAGTGAGTATATTTAAAAATCTGGAAATGTCTGAGAAAGGTACAAACTAGTTAAGAGTCGGCTTTATGGGGTAATCTTTATTCATTTATATCAGGTATAATAAAAAGCAGAGGTTTGGATTAAGCCAGGACAAACAGAAGAATCATTTGTGACAGGAAAACATGGGAAGACTGGAACCATAAGGCTTTTTAGAATTGGTTCAAGCCATGATTAGTAGACAGTCAGTTAGTGATACATCTGAGGTGTGTGTACTTCTGTCTTTGCGCTTTTGTTTTCTTCAATTGTGTTAACTGAATACTCAAGTTAGCATCACTGAGTCTGGAGGTAGCGAATATTTGGTGCCTTGTTTACCATATTTGGCGCTAAAAATAAACTATGACTTCAGTTATATGCAGCACAAACCTGGTATTAAGGATGCTTCCCACAAAACAAACCGGAAGTTGGAGGAACTTAAATTGCTTAATGAGTTTTGTAGCAGCAGAAGAGGAATCATCGTTTAACAATGGACCCTAAGATTGAAGTCATTTAAATTCTAGCTACAGGAGGAATTTAATACAGGAGGTACCTCCTTGGTCTCAAAGCTATCAGCATTCTTGGTCAGTGTACACCAGATTACTTGGAAACACTAAAGAAGAAAGGCTTCTAAAATTACTCTAAATGTTGATATTCTAACAAGTTATAGTTCTATCCACTTCTATTCCATCCCATTATGCTTCATGGGGGACTGTGTTGCCTTTCTGTTGTAGAATGAATTTAAATTAAGTTTAAATTCACAGTGCACAGTTTTGATTCTCTTCCTTGGGTTTAAAGTTTCCCCTGCATTTTAAAGCTGCTTACATTTAAGGACAGACTATGAAAACTTAGAGATGGTAGTCCTTGAACTATCCTGGTCAAATGAAGAATGTTAAATTGAAAAGAGTGCCCTTAAATGTGAGTTAATAAGGATGCTAGTTTGGAAGCATCATCTACCATGTTTATAGGTGATACTATTGTGCAAGTAATCTAACACACACGAACCTGACCATTTTTCTTACAGTAGTTTAATCGAATACAGGCAAAGCGTGTTTTGTTGGGCTTCGCAGAAACTGTTTTTTTTACAAATTGAAGGTTTGTGGCAACCTTGCTTTGAACAAGTCTGTTGGCGCCATTTTTTCAACAGCACTTACTTCGTGTCTCTGTGTCACATTTTGGTAATTCTCACAATATTTCAAACCCCCCATCAGCAGAAAGATTACAATTCACTGAAGGCTTAATGATGGTTAGCATGTTTTAGCAATAAAGTATTTTTTAATTAAGGTACGTACATTGTTTTTTAGACATAATGCTGTTACACACTTAATAGACTACAGTATGGTATAAACATAACTTTTCTATGCAATGGGAAACCAAAAAATTAGTGTGACTTGCTTTATTGGCGGTTGTCTGGAACCGAGCCCACAATATCTCTGAGATATGCCTGTATGAAAATAGAGAAGGAATAGTTGCCTCTTCAGAGTAAGGAACAAAAGCAATTAGGAATCAAGGTTGAATGCTGTCTATAATCTTAACAGGTTAATCTGATCTTGCATCCTCCTAAGTCTAGGATAATAAACCCAAATAACCTGTACTTAACCTTGTGAATTAACTTTTTTGTGTACCTGCTCTCTGATAACAGACATCTCACATAAGCAGTATACTGTACAGGACTTTTCCGCGTTCCCCTGCCCTTGGCTAGGATTGTCCTCACCCAGTTATTAGTAAGCAAATTAGAGACTGCCTTCCAGCCCAAAAGTGGCTGAATTTTAGTAACATTGTAGGCCACTGACGCATAAATTATCTGCCATTGTCTGTTTTCCTGCTGTGAGGTAATATTCTTTTAAATGAATTTGTTAGCATCCTATTTATTGGAGTTGGCAGTGGTGTTAGATTTGGACAATTTACTGAACTTTTCACCATTTATAACCTTTACTTGTCCCTTAAGAGAAAAGCTGATGTATTGCTACTTGGTGTGTTACAAAGGGTTTGATTACAATTTCTAAATGGAAGACAGATTGCGCCAGGCTGACTCCTCTGGAGAAATTCCAGGCTTTAGATTGGTACAGATATCACATCTAATAGGATGTGGCTAAGAAGCAGTAGACTTTGTGGTTAACACAGAGCTGCAAATCAGCAAAAGTGTGTTCCGTAGACATATAGAGTGGAAAAGTGATATGCACGTGCCTTTTTGAAAGATTAGCTTACATCCTTTTGCTTTGAAGTTCATTACCAAGGGAAATATGCAAATGTTATAATTTAAGCATTTATCCTAATAACACCTGTGATTAAATGTAAGTGGGAGGTAGCACTTGCAAGAGCTTCCAAACAAATCTTGGCCTGGTCCTAACAGCCAGAATCCCCGCTGCCTTGTGTGAGATCCTAAAGTTCAGGATCAAACCACCTGAGAAGTGAGCTCTAATTCTCTATGCTTTGCTCTTCCTAAAATAAAACAAAGTATAATTTGATCCTTTAAGCAAGGGTATGAATGCTGGCATATTTACACAAAAGAGGCATAATAAGTTGCATCATTAGTGTCAAATGTTCACACAGTCCCTCTTCCCATAGTGGGATTCATAAGTTATTTTCTGGCCATTGCCCTTATCTAAAAAACTCAGTAATATCATTAGCTTACCTAGATCTTTGAACTGGACAGCCAGTATAGTATTTATTTAATAGAAGATAAAAAATTTTTTGCTCAATTTAGATGATATGCTCACAAATGACTTACATTCAGCCAGAGGAATGGGGGTGGGAGGAGGGAATAGGATCATATCCCATGTAGCACAGTATTTAGAAAAGAGGTTGGGTTTAAAGAGTAACACTCTCCCCAAAGTCTACATCTCTATATGAAAGAAACTATATTTTGAAATATTATACAATATGTATATATCAATGCATAATATATTTCCATGCATATGTATGGAAGTAATTATATATATTATTTTTGTATCAGTTTTGAAGATAATATTAGAAGCCCTCTTGGTTGTATATTCAAGCTATTTGGATACAGTATCTATAGTTTTTCTTATTTTTTTTACCATGAGCTTCTGAAATAAGGTCTGCCTTGTGTGAAACTCAGCATGAAGCTAGGATGTGTTTAGTCCTATCTCCTTGTCACTTAATACCTGGCTGACGCACCAACCCATGATTGATGAGTGAGTGCGTGACACCCAGTAGTGCTGGCATGAACTACCGCCTAAAAAAAGACAGCTGTGTCCCCTCCCTCCATTTGTTTTAGGATTTTTGCAATAAGATCTCTTCACCGAATGGTTTCAGCTACCCCTTTAAAAGTCACATTTTCCTACATGAGTTCTTTGTCTTTGGGGGTATGTTTTGCTGTATCAGCCCTTGCCTGACAAGGAAAAACATGAACTAGCTTATGTTTCACAGTCATCTTTCAAGTACTGGGGTGACTGAGTTAGCTACCTTCTTGTAGCCAGTTCTTGGCACCAGTACAATGCTAGGTTCTGAAGTTGTACCATACCCTTATGGCCATGCAAATTGCAGTGTTTTGATTCAGCTGGAAAATCAAGGTTACAGTTGGCGTTTACAGAATGAAGCTTCCCAGCAGTGTTTTGTGATGGCCATAGTGATGTAATTTGAAATATAAAATATCAACAATAGCTATTTTTCCTCAGCTTTACTTTTTAGAATGAAAATGATTAAGAGTTTTGGTGTACCTTTATATTTTGAAAGCATGGGAGCCACATGGCCAAATGTGTCAGCTGTCAGTGTTTGCTTGACATACACAATAGGAGAACATTAAGAAATTGTCAGGTTAGGATGGGGGAAATGTTGACCAGGACATCAAACTGGGGTTTCTTGTTTTTGTTTTTTTAACACTATTTTTAAACTCTTTTAACAAGTGGAGGGACTATTTTAATATTCTGGGTATAGAAGAAGTAGCTTTTATAACACAACAGTGTTAATTCTAAGTGAAACAGAAGCCCTCTTCATAAACACTAAAAACTAGACCCCGATTGTAAAAGCAGGGAAAAGAATGGATACGTTTACTAGGTTTATCAGAGGCACCATTAGATTAAAATGGATTAGAGCAGAGTAAAACTTTTCCTCTTCTCTTTGTAGATGGCTCTGAGAGGTTCCTCTGTGAATCCGTTTTCAGCTATCAAGTGGCATCTACGCTTAAACAGGTGAAACATGGTAAGCACATGAGTGTTGTGTACTTAACTATGAGAATAAATTTATTGGGGGGTGGGAGAGGGGGACTTAGAAAGGTCAGAGTGCTGTGTAACAAAAACTCAGCAAGGCTATTTAAGTGGACTTTCCAAATTACCTGCAGACAAGAACATTCTACGGTCTTAATCCAGACATAATGACCACATTGAGGCTTAAAGTTGAAGTCAAAGGGGTTAGTGTTCTAGGGGAGTTAATGCTTCCTACTCCGCTTGTATTGCTTTTTCCTCTCCTTTCTGAAACCTTCTTTTACTGTTGTCCTCCATTGGTTACCATCATTATCTGCATCTTTGGGTATTTATGTATTACCTCTTGGTCTAACTGGACTCTTAAGATCCTGGTAGTACCTTTTCTGTTCCATCATCCCTCACCAGGTTTCATTTATGCATCAGGAAACTCTGTTCCCCCACCAAATCAGACCATTTCTCCATAGAGAGCATAATGTTGAGGGGGGAAAGCTTCAATTGCCTGTAACCCTAGGTTTTTAGTATACAAATCACAAATTTGGTACACAAATGGAATGGAGGATAAGTACTACTTTTTTTTTTTTTTTTTAAGATTAAGTCTTCTGACCAACATAGGGTAAGACCCCATTACTAGAATCTTGAGGGGGAAATCCTTTTAGAAATTATTTTTAAATCAGCCATCATGTTGGTGGTTGATATATTACCTCCTTGATTCCTTACAGATCAGCAAGTTGCTCGGATGGAAAAACTAGCTGGTCTGGTAGAAGAGCTGGAGGCAGATGAGTGGCGATTTAAACCCATCGAGCAGCTGCTGGGGTTCACACCCTCTTCAAGCTGACCTTGCCTGGACAGTCACCTCTGGGGCACAGCAAGTGCAGGTCCAGTGAGGAACTTTTCTTACAGCTTACATAGCCATCCAGAGGTTCACAGCTCCATCACTGAATTGTTAATTCACATCCATACTTGGTTTCTCTGTATCTATCCACAAGCAACAAATACTTAAATGTGTGATCTTACAAGGAAATTTTTTGTTTATTTGTTTAAAAAAGTATTGAGAATCAGATTTAGGCAACTGGCATCACAGAACCAGGAGGTCTGGGTTTAAGAGAGATTAATAAAACTTCACAAGCCAGGACACATGCCAGAATTGGCCAACAGAATGGCATCCCTCCTGTCAATTCATGCAGTTCCTAGAATCCTCACCAGTCAAGTCCGAGGTCAGGATCTGGAGTTATAAAATACAGCATTTCTTTTTTTTTTCTTTTTTTTGCGGTATGCGGGCCTCTCACCGTTGTGGCCTCTCCCATTGTGCCGGACGCGCAGGCTCAGCGGCCATGGCTCACGGGCCCAGCCGTTCCACAGCATGTGGGATCTTCCCGGACCGGGGCACGAACCCGTGTCCCCTGCATCGGCAGGCGGACTCCCAACCACTGCGCCACCAGGGAAGCCCAAAAAATACAGCATTTCTGACCTAAAACCGTTCTTTTTGCAGGTGAATGTGATTTCAACTCAGGACCTGTCCAAATTAGGAATTTTTTAATGTTTGGGATTTTTTTTCTATTTTTAGACATCTAATTCTATAGATTCTATCTTTTTCTAACCTCTAGGCATGCCAAATGCTGACAAAAAGAATTGCTTTTTTTTTTTTTTTTTTTTTTTTTGCGGTTCGCGGGCCCCTCACTGTTGTGGCCTCTCCCGTTGCGGAGCACAGGCTCCAGACGTGCAGGCCCAAGCGGCCATGGCTCACGGGCCCAGCCGCTCCGCGGCATGTGGGATCCTCCCGGACCAGGGCACAGACCCACGTCCCCTGCATTAGCAGGCAGACAGACTCTCAACAACTGCGCCACCAGGGAAGCCCAAAGAATTGCTTTTTGAATGTTGAAGTTCTGGTAAAAATAAAGCAGTGAGCAAAATCCTTTTAAACACAGAAATCCTGAGTTCATCTTGTTGGTGGGCTCAGGCAATTCTGTAGCAAATAAATCCTTTGAAAGAGCTCCAAATTGGTTTCTTTATCCTTTCGAAGCCTCAGGGATTTGGGATAGGGGAAAGAGGTCAAATTACTTTTTATAAGAAGGGAATGTAAAAACCATTTCTCCTAAGTAAATGGTAGATTTGCTTTCTCTCAGGGATATTTGTCTTTTTCGAAGTATATGAATTTATCATCAATATCTAAGTAGGTTTTTTACCATGAAAAGGAAAAACCTGGAAAGCTAAGAGGTGTCTTCTGTTTTCCCTCATGGGACCCCAGGGTCCACACTGCACAGTTAGGAGAATCAATTATTAAATTGTATGCAAATTTTGCCTCAGACAGCATTTGCCTTTCTCCTCATTAATAACTTGTACCTGACCTGCTTAGAGTTGGTTAATTATGAATAAATAAGATGCCAGTAGCAGTTGGCCTTAATCTCAGGAGTTCAGAATGTTTTAACACATAGTATATAACAGGCAGGTGGTGACCTCATTGCATCGAAAAGGAATCTGAGCACAGGGAAGTTAAAGACCTGCTCATGGCCACGTAGCCCAGACAGAAGAAAATCTTGGCACTTGGAATAGATTGCAGTTGATTGACAGTTCAGCCCACTAACCTTGTCTCTGAAGCACATCAGAACACAAAAATTACCAGTCCTCAAACTCATCTATTTCCATATTAATACTTCTTAACCTAAACTAGTTCCATATTTGAAAGCCATCGAGTTTCCTAACATTGTCCTTTTTGGCATCAACCATCTTTATGATTACCAAAGGAAAAATTTTAAATACGTAGTCTGCAATAAACCTTTAAATCATATTTTCAGTGACAGTTCAGAAGCAATCAGTAACTTTCTCTCATTTGATTTATGTAACTGTACAGCAAAGACACTGTATTACCTCATCGTTACCCTTTGGTATTTGAACTTACAGAATTTTTTTCTCGGGCTTCCCTGGTGGCGCAGTGGTTAAGAATCCGCCTGCCGGGGCTTCCCTGGTGGCGCAGTGGTTGAGAGTCCGCCTGCCGATGCAGGGGGCGCGGGTTCGGGCCCCGGTCCGGGAGGATCCCACGTGCCGCGGAGCGGCTGGGCCCGTGAGCCATGGCTGCGGAGCCTGTGCGTCCGGAGGCT
>NW_006781396.1:1199056-1216205 GCF_000442215.2 Lipotes vexillifer | reverse complement strand
GGGCTTCCCTGGTGGCGCAGTGGTTAAGAATCCGCCTGCCAATACAGGGGACACGGGTTCAAGCCCTGGTCCGGGAAGATCCCACATGCCGCGGAGCAACTAAGCCCGTGTACCACAACTACTGAGCCTGCGCTCTAGAGCCTGTGAGCCACAACTACTGAGCCTGCGCTCTAGAGCCCGTGAGCCACAACTACTGAGCCCACGCGCCACATCTACTGAAGCTTGCGCACTCTATAGCCCGTGCTCTGCAACAAGAGGAGCTACCACAGTGAGAAGCCCGCGCACCGCAATGAAGAGTAGCCCCTGCTCGCGGCAACTAGAGAAAGCCTGCACACAGCAACGAAGACCCAACACAGCCAAAACTAATAAATAAATAAACAAAAATAATAAAATAAATAAATAAATACATTTATATTGTGTAGGGATTTTATAGCTTCATAGCTTTCCTTAATTTCTCCCAGATATACAATTACATTAGCATAGTTCATTAAAAAAAAATTTTTTTTCTCTTTAAGTTGGACATTTCCTTTTATGACCTTAGAAATTGAAGAGATCCTAGAGTTGAGCAGAAATACTTTCTGAAGCACCTTTTCCCAGTGATGATTCAGCTTCTACTTGAGTGCTGCCAGGAACGAGACCCTCACTATTTGAGGATGGCCCCTCCCTCTCTGCACCTTTCTGTTGGTTATTATGTCTCATCCACAACTCCTATTACCATGTTTTGGGCTTGAAAATGGACCTGTTGTTGCTCATCTTTCATCCCCTCTGCACTCATCATGTGCCAGCCACTCACAGACATTAATCATAATCCTTTCAGTAATGCCGTAAGATGTGTAACACCCCCTAATACAGAAGAGGAACTTGAAGCACAAAGCAGGCATTACTACGTGCTAAGGCTGTATAGCTAAGTAAATGGCCAAGTCTGGATTTGAACTCGAAGTCTGCCAGACTCCAAAGCTAAGATTATTTTAGTTGTATCACGTGGCATCCCATTGAGCCCAACCCAGGGCCTTGTACAAAGCAAAATCCTAAAACCTTCTTTTTTCTTTTTAATGATAAAATGAATTAACTACCTGGAGGAAATAAGCCTTGTCACTACCCTCCCTTCTTCCTCCCAGTGCTTGTTGATAGAGTCTTAAGTACAATGAAGGCCTCTTCCTTTAAGAACTGATAGGAATTAGGGGCTTCCCTGGTGGTGCAGAATCCACCTGCCAATGCAGGGGACACGGGTTCGAGCCCTGATCTGGGAATATCCCACATGCTGCAGAGCAACTAAGCCTATGTGCCACAACTACTGAGCCTGCCCTCTAGAGCCCGCGCGCCACAACTACTGAAGCCCATGCACCTAGAGCCCGTGCTCTGCAACAAGAGAAGCCACCGCAATGAGAAGCCTGCACACCACAACCAAGAGTAGCCCCCACTCACCGCAACTAGAGAAAGCCCGCACGCAGCAACGAAGACAAAACACAGCCAAAAATAAAAATAAATTTATTAAAAAAAAAAAAAAACAGGTAGGAGTTAGCTGTATGTTAGTATCTACCTAACCTTTTAAGATTCAGTATAATGAAATGTAGTTAGATGCTTAAGGGGTACCTACCCAAGTGAGCAAGGAGGAAGGCAAGAGGGCAGGTGGCAGCTAACAACCAGGACTGCACGGACAGCCATCCTAAGACAGCGGATGTTACCGGTGCCTCAGTGCACAAAACACTTTGCAGCTTGCAAAGCATTTTCATATATGTCGTGTCTTCAGTCCCTCATCAATGCTATGAGATAAATGAGGCAGGTAGTTTACAGTTGAAGAAACCAGTACAGAGAAGGTAAGGTACCAAGATTATTATCCAAATTATAGTTAATAATATAGGCCTTTCAAATCTTTGTCTCTGTGCCTTCTAGTTCATATACTAGAAAATCTGAGGGCAGAACTTGCTGCTAATAGAGAATTGTTCATGTCGGTTTGATACATAATTCCATGTAAGTGTTTTGTCTCATAGTAATGAGACATAAATAGTAGACTTAAATAAAGCTGGTTTGGGGACTTCCCTGGTGGTCCAGTGGTTAAGACTCCACACTCCCAATGCGGGGGGGTCCCGGGTTCAATCCCTGTTCAGGGAACTAGATCCTGCATGCTGCAGCTACAGATCCCGCATGCCACAACTAAGACCCAGCACGGCCAAATAAATAAATAATTTTGTTTTAAATAAATAAATCTGGCTTTACTTTTATGTAGTCAAAAATCTTACTTTCAGACTTTATCCAGGATCAGCATTAAAGTCCTGAGTTTTCACTGATAAGCTTTAATGTGTTAGTTATTAGTGCCATTGCATGGCTGATACTGACCTGGAATGACAGTGGTCTGGAACTCTAAATCACGTTCCTGACCCTAGGACCTCTCTGCTCTGTCCATTTGCTTGCAGCCTGTGGCTTCCCTTCCCCCAGATGGTTGGGAGGCTTTGAATCTCTTGTTCCCGATCAGAACACCAGACACTGAAGTGGTAGAAACTTTGGACCTTAAGGCCAAACCAAAGGTAGAAGAAAGGAGATAGGACCAGGAGATGCCTATCATTCACAACAAAGAGGAGGAACCTGCCCAAGGATGTGGTTCCCTTTCAGGAAAACCCAAGAGATACTACACGTGGAGGAGAAGGCCATTCTGCCTCTGCCTCTCCCTCTCCTTTTGCCAAAGCACCTAACTTTGCCTAAAATATCTTGCCTGGCCTCCTTGTAATTGCCCAAAGTTCCAACCAAGACAGATCCTTTCCACAAAAGAGAGAAAAGGCTTACCTAACAGATACATGGGAAAGTTTTGGGTTGCAGGCAGAGTACAGATGATACCAGATCTTCTCCTGTTTCCCAGAGCTGAGTTTGGGATGGAGATGGCACCAAGGACCAAGGATGGAGAAGAATGGGAGAAGGAGGCGGGAGCAGGATGCTTCGCCACCAGCCTGCCTTGTTCATTTGCATGTGGTCAAAGAGGGAGTCTGAGAATTTTAGAGCTGAATAGAACAGACCTTAGAGATCATCTAGTTCATCCCCCTGGTTGACAAACAGGACATTGGGACCCTGTCTGTGTCATTCATTGCTATATATTCAGTACCTAGAACACTACCTGGCACATAGTAGGTGTGCTACAGGTATTTACTGAGTGAATGTATGAATTTGTTGCATGTTTACCCTGTTTTAGAAACTGTGCTAGCTACTTACAGTGCAGCATCCATGGTGGAGAAAAGCCTAACGTAATTGAGATAGGTGGTGGGCAGAGCCAAGACAATAAGCCAGAGCTCAGCCCAGAGTTCTCTATAATGCTATACTGACAAGTGGAAGCTGTGGAACAAACAGAAACTATGTCCAAAACAGCCATGGTAGGAGCCTGGGCAAATGATGCTGGTGGCCCACTGCCCTTCTCATAGGCTCCTGCACATGGGCCCGATGGTAGTTCCACGTGTCAGCATCCATGAGCTGGTCTCCACCTCTCCAGATACTTTAATTTCTGCAGCCTGTCAAGTCTCCCTAGAGGAACTGTTTATCCAGAATCTGCTTACTTCATTTTTGTAATGCAAGCTCTTTAGGGAAGGTAATGAAACAATATAGTTTATTACCAGCAACAACAGAGAGGATATTTATTTCCAAATGTCTTTTACTCATTTCACAGACATTTCTTGAGCACTCACTATGTGTTTAGCATCTGCTAAATGCTGAGGATATGCTGTCAAACAAAACACAGTCATCAGCCTCAAGTTTATAAGTATATTAAGAAAGAGAAAAGAGCAATTTTCAGTGTAAAAACCTGTCTGATAACAGAAAGCAGGAAATGCTGTAAAATCAGAGACAGCTAATCCAGCTGAGCAGGGGTCAGAGAAGACTTCCTAGGAGGATGGTGTTTAGGCTGAGACCTGAAGAACAAGTAGGTGGGGTGGGAAGGAAAGACTTTCTAGATGGAAGGAACAAAATATGCAAAGGCTCCAGAGTGAGGAAGGACATCGTGCTTCTGTGGGGCTGCAGGTCTTTGTTATGGCTAATTCATAGAGTATAAGGACAAGATGATAGATTTTATCTGAGAGTTACTCAAGAAGTAGCATATATGGGACTTGGTGACTGGTCAAACTTGGAGAACTCAGGGAGGACACCCGGGTTTCTTGTGTCAGTAGCTGACGGACTGGATTCTATTCACTGAGACAGGAGTACAGGGAGAGGAGCAGGCTCAAGGAGATGTCCAGCAGGCAGGTGACTCTATGGTCTACATATAGTTCAGGAGAGTGAGCTGGGCTAGAGTTAGATTTGGGACTCACCCACCTAGAGACATGCAACCAAAGGTGGGCATGGATGGTATTGCCCAGGGAGAGAGCCCACAGAGTGAGAAGAGAATTGGAACCCTGGCATCTAAGGCAGCAGTCCCCAACCTTTTTGGCACCAAGGACCGGTTTCGTGGAAGACAGTTTTTCCACGGATGGCGGGGGGCAATGGTTCAGGCGGTAATGCGAGCGACGAGGAGCAGCAGATGAAGCTTCGCTTGTTCGCCCGCCGCTCATCTCCTGCTGTTGTCCTAACAGGCCACGGACCGGTACGGTGGCCCAGGGGTTGGGGACCCCTGATCTAAGGGACAGGAAGAGGAGGGGGAGGAGCCCAGGAAAGCAACTGGCAGGAAGTCACCAGAGACAGCCAGAAAATGAGGAATGTGGTATCAGGGAAACCAGGAGAAAGGATGTTTTAAGAAGGAGGCTGCTGGACTTCCCTGGTGGCGCGGTAGTTAAGAATCTGCCTGCCAGTGCAAGGGACACGGGTTCGGGCCCTGGTCTGGGAAGATCCCACATGCCGTGGAGCAGCTAAGCCCGTGAGCCACAACTACTGAGCCTGCGCTCTGGAGCCCGCGAGCCACAACTACTGAAGCCCGCGGGCCTAGAGCTTGTGCTCCTCAACAGGAGAGGCCACTGCAATGAGCGGCCTATGCACTGCAGCGAGGAATGGCCCCCACTCGCTGCAACTGGAGAAGGCCCGCGTGCAGCAACGAGGACCTGATGCAGCCATAAATAAATAAATAAACAAATAAGTAAATAAATAAATACATTTATTAAAAAAAAGAAGAAGGAGCCTGCTGCAAATACCAGTATCTGGTATAGCCAAGCAGTGAACTGACAGGGGTGGAGAAGGCCTTCGGATTTTACCTAGGAACTTGTTGGTGACCTTGTCTCAAGAGCAGCCACCTTTGTGGTACAGTGGGGGCAGAGCCAGACTGCTGTGGCTGGGAGGGTGAGTGGAAGGTGAAAATATGGGGCCAAATCTAGGCAACATCTTTAAGAAGTTCAGTGGGAGGCAGAGGCAAAAATGGGGGACAAAGATGGTTAAAGGAGGACACATAGTCAAGACGTTTGTTCTGGGGATAGGTCAAAGAGAAAGAGGGCATAATTGAGGGTGTAAGGTCCCTGAGGAAGTGGAAGAGATGGGATCCAGAGCCCAGCTGGAGTGATTACCCTTAGAGGGAAGGAGGGCAAAAGGATAGTGCTGCTGCGGGTAAATGTGTAGATGAGGCGGCAGGAAGTTAAGGGAGTTCCCATCAGATGGCTTCTATGCTCTCTGTGATGGAGGAGGCAAATTGGTGTATGGCCTGCGGCAGGGGCAGGACGAAGCGGGAACAGTGGGCTTGGGAATGGTCCCTGTGAAGAATGGGAGGGAGCTGACGAGGGTCAGAGGATTGCCAAGCACATTCAGGGGCCATTTCCAGTTTGAGTCCCTGAATTTTCAATGGCACCAATTGTTGGGGAAGTATACCAGCAGCTCCTAGCAGCCTGGCAGTAGGAATGGAAAAAATGAATAGTTAGTGGTTACAGTCTTACACGGTAAGGGCAAGGGGGTAAGCAAATTGTTGGTCTAGGGCTAGCAAGGGAAGGAAGTGAAAACAAGAAGAGGTTACCAGAGAGAAATTAGAAGGGCCAGACATTTCTTGAGGGCTTACTATGTCTCTGGTAATATGTAGGCAATAGAAATACAAAGATGGAGCAATAGTTCCCAAACCTAGCTGTGCCTCAGAACCAAGCTTAATAAAAATACTCCCTGGCCTCATTCCTGGGGTCCAATAGGTCTATGACTGGGGGTCTCGTGTGACCCTCCTGCAGCCAGTTTTGGAAACCACTTGGACCAATGAAAAAGCAGACAAGTAAACACATATGGAATCTATACAGCACCATAACTCCATGACTCTGGTCTATATGGGGTGCTGTGGAAGCCAAGAAGTCTGGGAGGTGGGAAAGAAGGGGAGATAACAAGGAAACTTTCCTAGAGAAGCTGAGCCTGGGCCTGAGCATGACTGCTCAATTGGGGTTAGAGGGGAATAAGCCAGAGAACCATTCCAAGTACAGGGAATAGCACGTGCATAGGCAGGGCCGCATTCATGGAACTCCAAGTCATTTGGTGTGGCTGGAGCTGAGCATGTAAACAGGGGAGGGGTGCGACCTCTCAGGAGAAGGAAGCAAGAACCAGATTGTTTTGAGCTTCATTCACCATGCTCTACTTTCCATCAAAAGAGCATTTCTCTGACACGGACAGGGTACACCTAAGAAAAAGGCCAGCAATCCTGACTTTTACAATAAGTAACTTAGGAAGCAGGCTCCTCAAGACCTGGAAGGGTTAGACCCTTAGGCTGGTATAACGCATCAGAGGTGATCTTTACAGACCACTAGGCAGTACTGTTCACAGTATTTTTGCTCTGGCTGGAAAGTAAATATTCACAGATTTGTATTTATTTACTTATTTTTAGGGAAAGGCAGATGTTCTAAGCTCAGAATTATTGAAGGAGCCTCCCTTCTGGGCTCTGAGCCAAACCAGGATAAGAGGCAGCTTGAAGGGATCAAATATAAAGTATATGGACATTGCGGAGAGATGCTTTTCCCCCCAGATGGTTTCTCCTCCTTCCTTCCCTGGCCCCGAAGGCCTGAAGTAAAATCCCACACCCTCTCTCCCCCTCCTTGTTCTCAGAAATCTCCAGGCATATATTTGAAGATAAACCACACAAGCATGGGCATTTCATCTGTTTAGCAAACCCAAAGGTCATGTTTGCGGGCTGTTGAAGTCAGACTCTACCCACGTAACTTTCTGCAGAGTCTCCAAAATATAGTAAATCTGGAATCTTCTGTGAAGTCAGGGCAACTTAGCTCTCCAACATAGTGCCTAGAGGACAACCTAGGACTTTCTATCCTGGACCAGTGTCACTGCCCAGAGAAGACTCAAGGCTCATTCTGTGATCCTGCTTCAATGCTCAAGGCTAGAGTGCTTTTTGAAAGCACTCCTGATCATGAAAAGGAAAATCAGACTCTCCCAGCCAGCCTGAGATTGCAGCTGGAGGACCAGGTGCTATGGCCTCCAGAGACCTATGGACTTAGGAGCCAGGAAGAAAGCAGGACATCGAGCCAGGAAGAAAGCAGGACATCATCCCCATGCCATCTCTCAGTACAGTGGAGTATTCATTCCGAGAGCTAGAAAAGAAGAAGGGGGGATGGCGGACCAAGGAGGGGGGCAGCGCCTTGTTGTCTGGGAGCATAAGCTCTGGCTGCGCCTGTAGTTAAGCCTTACCCACTATGCTGCAGCCAAGGGGCATCCTTATTAGGCAAATAGGAAAGCTGGGCCTTAACCTCAGAGTTCTGCAGCTCTTCATGACCCCGGGGATCACTGAGTCCAAGGACAGAGAAACCATCTCCCATTCTGAGCCTCTGCAGTCTCTTTTGCGTCCTGCTGGCTCTGTGGCCAAAATGAACTTTCCATGAAAAAAGAGTTAGGCTCCTGGAAGGTGCCAATTTAATACTCTTCAATTTAAAAGCTGCCAAGGGGGATGGGAAAGGCTTCAGTAATGAAGGCATGAGTGACCATGAGGGCCTGGGCTCAGCACCCACACCTCTCATTTTGGCACAGAGGCTCTCAAGGTAGGTACAAGTCATACCCAGGCACTGGGGACTCATCATGGTTAATATATAGTGAGGAGTAACTATGTGTGGGGCATTGTGCTAAGTACTTCACACACATGATGTCATTTACTCACTGGGAGAGGGCAACAGAAAGGCCATGTGGGGCAGAAGAAACCACCAAGGAATGGCAGGAAAGAATCCCATAGACTAAGAGCTGAAGGGCCTTAGCAACTGTATTCATTTGAGCTAGGGCTGCCATAAGAGCCTACTAGGGCGGCCATAACAAAGTACACAGACTGAGCAGCTTAAACAGAAACTTAATAGTCTCACAGTTCTGAGGTCTAGAAGTCCAAGATCAAGATGTCACCGTGGTTGGTTCCTGCTGGAGGCTGTGCAGGAAGGGATCTGTTCCAGGCCTCTCTCCTTGGCTTGTAGATGACCATCTTCTCCCAATGTCTCTTTACATCATCATCACGCTATGCATGTGTCTGTGTCCAAATTTCCCCTTTTTATAAAGATACCAGTCATATTAGATTAGGGTTCACCGTACTGAACCTCACTTTAACTCAACTACCTCTATTGAGTTCTATCCCCAGATAAGATCACATTCTAAGATACTGAAGTTAAGACTTCAACGTGTAAATTTTGAGGAGGGACACAATTCCACCTGTAACAGCAATGATGTCTAACCAAATCCTCTACTTTTATAAATGAGGGTATTGAAGCCTTGAGTAGGAAAGTGACTTGCACAGGGTCACACAGAAAATTGGAAAAACTAAGACTAGAACCCAGGTCTTTGGGGGCTGCAAGTTTTGTGCAGATTTCCCTGGAGTAGCCGCACTGCCAGCTTTGGGAAGCTCCTTCTCCAAGAAAGGAATCCCTGAGCTTGGATAAGTATGGGAAGCACCCAGTCAAATCTCTTTATAGGCATAGGGTGAGGACACACTAAAACTCTCTTACAAACCAATATTTGGGAAAAGACTCTGAAATGCCAGAGTGGAAAGAGCCCTATTAATAGAGCTTAATATAAGCACTGGGGTTTATTATCAATGGCCAGGCCCCTCATTAAGGAGGCAGATATGTGGTGTGTTATAAAAGAAGAGCTTTGCTCCTTACTTGTAGCCCCCAGTAGCGCAGGGAGCCAGAGCACAGCTGGGTGCTGGCTGCTCACAGACTCTCCACGACTGTTCACTCTCTCCGGGCTCGTCTCTGCCTCACGGCTGGCATCTGGCCTCCATACCTGGCCATTCTGCAATCAGTTGTGAGAACTCACTAAGAAAACTCTTTTGAAAGTCTCACGCAACGTGCAGGAGCAACATGGGTTTAAGAGCCTTGCTCTCGCAGCTTCAAAAACGAGGAGGCAAAAATTGAGATTGAATACAGTATGGAAGTGTGGGTGACACCAAACCGCAGATGAGTTGATAGGCTGCGGGGAAGGAAGTGAAAAGTTCACCTTGTCCTTCCCTGTAACGGAGGGCTGTTGGTTTTGCAGAGGTTTGCTTTTTAAACATTTTTTCATTCAATAAAAATAGCTCGGTGGGACAACATATTATAGCATTCGTGGAAATAAAAACTAGGAACCACATCATAGGATGTTCTGCTCCAAACTTGGCCCTGGTTCCCCAGGCAGCTCCCAGTTCCTTTTGATTTATGCAGCAGCCGTGGAGGCCCTCACCCCGTCCCAGGTGGGGCCTGGACTTCAGGGAGGAAGGGAGGAGGTGGTCCAGAGGCATCAGCTGTTTCCCTGCACGTGAGCCAAGACCCTCGCCTCAGCTAGAAACTCAGCTTTGTCCCCTGTGTCTGCCTTCCGCACTGTGAAAAGTTTCCATCACAAAGGGTTGATTCAGGAAACCAAGGTTAGAGGCAAACGGTCTTATTTGAAAACGGTGAAGGCCAGCCAGGCTTTGGGCTTCCGGCATTGATTGCTCTCCTGGGGCCTGGGACCAGCCCACCAGGGTGGGGCAGGCAGCTCTGCAGGTTACAGGATGTGAAAGTGGGGACTGAGGTTAGGAAAAAGAATAAAAGGCTAGGACCAGAACACACCCAGCAGAAGGCCATGTGCAGTTCTTCTCTTCAGGGTTTCCTGTGGGTACACTGAGAACATTGTGTTCTGGCGGTGAACTTACCAGGCTGAGCCGGCTCCAGACTCCGCCCCTGGGTCCTAGTGCTGCCTCTCGCTAGCCTGGGCCTTAGGTCACCTGCACCGCGTAAAGCCCACTGAAGGACCCCAGGAGGCCACTTCCATTGTGCCCTCCCTACTGGGTGAGCCTCCAGTGACCAGACTGTGGGCACTTACCTTCCCATTCATCCTGAAGCATCTTCGACTTGCTTGGCACTGTCACGTAATAGCATCTCATGTTCCTCATGACAAAACCTCCTTCAGATGACAAAACTGAGGCTCTGGGAAACTGGGAGGAACAACCAAGGTCAGTAATTCAAGGTTTTTGGACCCAGATCTCCTGACACTTTAGGGGTAACTATTTAAAGACCAGCACTTCAAACCCTTGAAATGAATGTAAGCCTTTACCTTCAAAGTTTCTCTCCAGATGAATTTGACAGTAAGGTGATTTCTTAATGAATTCTCCAAAACTGCTAAAAGCTCTGGCATGTGGTGTAGAGCTGACCAGAGGAAACTGGAGAGCCCAGTGCTCTGTCTGCCCTGTGCCTCAGCTCCCTGGACCTGCCACCAGACGCCTATGTGCAGCCCCACACTAGGCCTGGATTGTTCTGGGCCTGGGTAGGGTCCTGAAACTCAGAGGCAGACGCTGGGCTCTAACCCAAGTAGCCAAGGATCAATGGGCCAGGAGAGAGGGAAAGGGACTCAGGAAGGGGGTTGAACTCTCTGGTTAGAAGAGATTTTTGCAGTTTTTAAACTGGCTTCTGGATCATCAATTCCTCTACTAGACGGTGAGCCTCTTTTTCCAAGTCATCTTTGTATCCTGTGGGTATGCTTGTCCTTGATAAACGGTTGTTGAACGACCTGAGTGGAAGTCACTCACCAGAAGGCCTTGCCTGTAGCCATGGATCACAGTCTTTCCCAACTGCACATTGAGCACCTACTGTGTACTAAGTTAACAATGATTGAAAAAGGACACACAATTGCTAAAAACAAATGTACAAACAAAGGAAAGGCAGCCGTGGTGTCTACCCCTCCTAGAGATCACAGTCTAGTGGAAAGAAAGGCATTCAATAAGCAAGAACAATCCCAAGGGTCCAGGGTTATCCTAGGTGGAGTCCAGAGTGCTGTGGGTGAGCACAGAGCAGGGAGACCTAAGAACATTGGGGGCCCAGGAAAGTCCTCGAGGGACAGCTCTTCAAACCGAGACCCAAAGGGAAGTTAGGAATTAGCCAGACAGAGGAGCCTGGGAAAGGGAGCTTCGAGCAAAAGTAACAGTGCTTGTGAAGACCTGGAATTTAGAGATCAGGCGGCTCATTGATAAAACTGAGAAAAGTCTATGTCTTCTGAACCCCACCAGTGGGAAATCTAGTTCTCACTCCAGGGAGAACCCAGGCATTGTTACTGTCCATAAAAAAGGAACCCTACTACTTCTCTGTGGCCTTCCCCTAGGCCCTAGACTCCAAACCAGAGGAATCCTAAAAGCAGGAAGGCCATGACTGTGGCCAGAAGGGGCAGGTACTAGTCCAGGCACTGGGACCCTGGACTGAGATACTGGGCAAGTCACTTCCGACCTCCCTCTGGATCTCAGTTTCAGGCTTTATGTATTCTCAGTAGTTAGCCTGACAGTTAGACCTTCCTGAATTAATGAATGACTACAGTTTCCATCTGGAAAAAGACTTCTTCCAATGCTAAGATTCTGGGTTTGAGACCCAGAGTCAGTCATTCCCAGGATTCTTTTGGCAACAGAAGTGCCATGAAAGGAAGGAGGACAGTGCCCAGCACACCCACAGCAAATGTTTGTTGAATGAATGACTGCTCTCCCTGAAGTCACTCTAAAAGCTTTGACGGATCTTTGCTTCTCTCAACAGCTGCTTTGATCTCCATCACTCCTAACCCTGTGCAGTCATTATCACCCCCCTACTTCATAGGCAGACATCAGATTTAGTTGTGAAAATAAACCCTAGATCTTGCCTTTAGTGCTCCATCCTAGGGGAAGAAGATGGAAGATGACTGCAGGAAGCTGAGAGGCAGTGTAAGGAAGAAAGAGAAAGGCCTAAGATGGTCAGAGTCTGAAAATCAGTGCACATTCTCACGTAACACTCCCCGTCTTAGAAACCCCAAGCCTGCCAAGAGCTCTGCCCCCTCCGGTGAACAGCTAGAACTCACCAGGGCTTGCTGGAAGAGCTCTGGACATGGACAAGCGCTCCCTGAGCCACCACATTCCCTACTTGCCCTGAATCAGGCGTTATGGTAAGGGCAGGAGTTCCCAGCGGGGCACACCCTGAAATGCATTTTCCCTCTTCTGTGGGTTTCCAGGCTAGCCCGCAGAAGCCTGATTCATCCACAACCGCAGTGAAACATAGAATTAATTCCGGCTATACCCTGGGTGAGTTAGGCCATTATGGCAACCAAACCACTACTTACAGCATTATTTTGTTGGGAAAATGTGTTCTGAGCTCCAAGCAACCAAATTATAAGTGGGACATAGGCACACCCAGGTTCGAATCCCAGTTTTAACACTTCCTAACCATGTGGTCCTGGGCAAGGCACCATCCTCCCCAGCCTCAGTTTCCTGCTTTGTAAAAGAATACCTCCTTTAGGAGGTTGGAGTGCTGACTGAATAGACCCCCATGAAAGTGCCCCATGGCCCTGGGCAGACGTCTCGCTCCAGCCTTTCACAGGAACTTTTGGAGGGAGACCTGGAGATATGACTCCAAACACAGTGCCTCTGAGGAGGGTTTACCCAGCTTGCATGGTGGCAGCATTACCACTGGACTCAGGCTCAGAGCAAGTGTTTCTGAGATAAATGAGCTGCTGTCTTAGAAATCACAGAACATTCTTCATCTTTGACCTTCTCCAGGCTTGTATTGGCTTCTCTGAGCCAAGAAACTTCTCCTGCCCCAACTCAGCTCCCTCTCTCCCAATCTCTCCATGAACAGCATTGTTCTGGTTTCCTTTGCTCCTGATCCTAGTCAGGGGCTTCGCCTCCAGAAGGGGCCAGAAGCCCTGGCCTTTCACCTAAGCCTGGACGTGAGCCCACAAGAACAAGCAGGAGGGCAGAGTCCCAGGAGGCACCGCCGGGCCCTGCGAAAGGCAGACTCCCCCCGCCGCCTTTGGCTTTGGCCCCTCCTTGCTCTGTTTGTTTCCAAGCTGCAGCCAGAACGGTCTGTACCCAAAGGATGGTGAAACAGCCAAGGAATCCGTAGGGTCCTAAAGGTCGACCGCCTTCCTTTCCTTGCCCTTGTTCCCAAAAGTTAAGGTTTCCTGGTCTTGGGCTCCTTGTCCCCTACCCAGGGTCACAGGCACTGTGAAGGTCAGTCATCTTGAATGAGCCTCCCCTACACTGCCCTGTGCTTCCCACATTCCATTTCCACAGCCATCCTCACTTCTCCCCATTTGGAACCACAGAGCCTTCCCAGAACCTTCCCCCATCTGTCCAGGAGCTGCGGTACTTCTCACTGGGTCTCCACTGCTGCAGCCCCACCCCACCTCTTTATCCAACCCCCAACCCCATCCGCAATCCTGCAATAGCCAAAACACAAAAACCTCTTGTGAAAGTAATATGAGCTCATGGTAAAAATCCAATTTCCAGGGCTTCCTTGGTGGCACAGTGGTTGAGAATCCGCCTGCCAATGCAGGGGACACGGGTTCGAGCCCTGGTCCGGGAAGATCCCACATGTCGCGGAGCAACTAAGCCTGTGTGCCACAACTACTGAGCCTGTACTCTGGAGCCCGCGAGCCACAACTACTGAGCTTGAGTGCTGCAACTACTGAAGCCCGCATGCCTAGAGCCCGTGCTCCACAGTAAGAGAAGCCACCGCAATGAGAAGCCCGTGCACCACAACAGAGAGTAGCCCCCACTCGCCACAATTAGAGAAAGCCCGTGCATAGCAACGAAGACCCAACACAGCCAAAAAATAATAATAATAAATAAATAACATTTATTTTTTAAAAAAATCCTATTTCCAGTGTTTCTACAAAGCAAAATAAAGGTAACCTTACTTTTTAACCTGAAAAAAAAAAAATGAAATAAAGTGAAAAGCTAAAAGCCTCTCCCACCCCTCCATCCCTCAGAGATAACCTCTGGGGGCAGTTTTTCCAGTATCCTCCTAGATGTTTTCTCTGCACATGTAAGTGTGTGTCTGCAGGGGAATGTCCTCTGTTTTTCTTTCAAAGTGAGATTAGAGGTTACAAATTGTTCTGCAACTTGTTCTTTTTGCCTAACAACGTATCGGGCATTTTTCCAAAACTGACCTCACTCTTTTTAACACCCACATAATACTCCATGATTTGGATGTTCTATAGTTTATTTAACTGTTATCCTGCCACAGACACTCAAGGTGGTTTTTTTTTTCAGTTTTCTTCCATCACTATCTAACTGGTTCCTGGCCTCAGGTCTCAAACCTCTGATCTGCCTTCCATACCACTGCTTGATTGCAACACCAAGTCTGACTATCATTCCCAGCTCAGCTGTTTTCCTTGCGTTAGGGTTATTCACAAGGTGTCTTATCTCCCCTCCTAGGTCTTAAGCTCAGGACAGGGTGTTTGCCTTGGAGGTCCTGACACGGAGCAGTAGGCCTGTCAACTCCGCAGTTTTTGAGCCAATCTCAGTGCTGCCCTGGGGAAGAATAAGGAGGTTCTCAGGCCACATGGACACTCATTTTCTTTTTCATATATATGTGTTGGGAACTCTGGGGGCCTGGCTTTGTGCAGGGCACTGGAGCTCCGGGATGAAACAGATACAGACCTTGGCAAGCTTACAGTTTAATGGGAAAGACAGGCATTGTACATCCACACAGATAAATACATGGATGATTACATATGGGATGAGTACTTTGAAAGGAAACAACAGAGGAGAAGGGATGGGGCCACCAGGAGAGAGGGCCAGTGAAGCCAGCAGACCATGGGATCTGGTTCCCATTCCAGGCCACTTCCCCTTTAATCTTCTCATCTGACAAGAAGGGAAATACCTCTTTCAGTTTTAACTTTCTGTGATAATAATACACACTATCAGAGTTCAGGGCAAGTAGAGTTCCCCACTGCCTGATAGGGGTCAAGGGAGACTTCTCACTGACATCACATTGACCTTGAGTCACAGGCAAGCTCTACTGCCATTCGATTCCGGGCCAAATACTTGTTGAGCATATACCATATGTATCTAACATATAGAGGTTAGGGGTATGTGTGTGTTGGGGGTAGTTGTGGTGGTGAGTGTTTAAAGATTTAAAATAGGTGACCTCTGAAGGAGTTTACAAATTGATGGAGCATCAGACCCAGGATAGGATAATTTCAATATACATCAAGTGAGAAGAGAGCGACTCATCCACAGCTCTGGGAACTGAGCACTGGCTTCAAAGGCAAGCAGTTCTGGACTGGACTCCCTGGCCCTGCACTACCTGGCCAGGGAACATGGAGCTTCCCAAGTGTGCTCAAAAGGGGCTCCTGGAGGGCCCTGAGCTGAGACAAACTTGGAGTGTGAGTCAGAAGGAGCTAGCAGGGCACCTGGGAAAAGTAATCTGTGTGAAGATGGGAGCAAGCTGGAAGGGAAGACACTTGAGATCACAGAGGGAAAGCATCCCACGGGGCACAGAGCACCTATGCGAAGTCAATTATACCAGCCTGGAAAGAAAAGTCCAAGCCAAAAAGAGCATTTTAAGGAGGGCCAGCAGCCCCCATTCTCCTCCCCAGGGGCCAAGGATTTCATGCCCTAGAGAGGGCACCAGATGGGAGGAGGCGGAAATGTGCTGTCACCTCTGCCAGTCTCACTTCCACGTCTATGTGTCTGTTTCTCTTTAGAGTGATTAAAAATACTGTAAATTATATGCTTACACTTTGTTGATGTTCTCTTTATGATCCACTGTACATGGCTGTATATATTTTGCACATCTACATACATATAACTGTGCAAAGTTGTGTACACAAAGCCAGGCATACTGTACTTTATGGAAAATTTAAGGGCATTTCAGATGTAATTAGAACCATCTGTGATTTTCCCCTCCTGGCTTTGGGAGGGAGGTGCAGCTAGAGATAGTCAAGGGCCAGCCCTGGGGGTTTGTGAGGCCAAGGTAAGGAGCCAGACTTGCTCTAAAGGCAGTGGGGAGCTATTAAAAGGTTTGAGAGGGAGGCCTTAGTGAAGCTGAACAAAAGCAAAATAGAAAGTTCCAGGCTCTCCTTGTTTCTACTTAAGATAACAGAGTTACTTCCACAATCAAAGCAGGAAATCCCAAACCAGTTCTGTCCACAATTCATCTCTGCCTCAGCTTCTCCATCTGTGAAGGGAAGACCCACCTGCCATAGTGTGGGGCTGCAGGACCACAGGTCAACGTTGGCAAGCAATGAGGCCCATTTAGGCCGGCCTGGGCAAAACACAGGGACGTTGTTGCCAAATCTGAATATCATTCCTGGCCTCCAAGGCTAACAAGCTCTGGACATGGTGCATCCAGGTTCAGATCCCATTCCTTGGGGAAAGAACTTGGTGAAGCTTCTGCAGAGGCCTATTGATGTCCTTCTTCCCTGGGCCAGAGACTCTTAAAACTTCCGGGGAGAATGAGGCAACACGCCTCATTGTGCAGCCCTCAGCAAATGCAGCAGCTTCACCGAGTGCCAAAGAAAAGCTCCCATAATAACCATGTGTGATAATAAAAAGATAAAAAGGCAAATAGGTATGTAGGTCAGCTCAAAAATAGCCACCCACCCATTTGGCCTGGGTAACCATTTGTGCCAAGTAGGTCTAAAGGGTTTTCTTCCTTCCCCTCCCAAGCTGATAATTCCCTGCTTTTTTATAAGGCTGCCTTAAATAAAAGTCCCCGGAGGCTGCCCGGGCAGCTCTGACCTGCAGCCCTATAGGAGCAGGCACTGCTCCCTGCACTCCCTCCACCAAACAAATCCTGGGGTCAGAGGGCACAAGGGCTCTGCCTCTCTGACGTGGGTTCTTGGGCCTAAGTCAGGGTGTAGGGTGGTGACTCACAGACACTCCCCCGCCCACCCCCATAAGGTTCTGCGTGCACCCAGGAGGCCTCCCCCACCCCAACAGAGACGGCTTTGTTAGCGGACCCGGCCCGAGGAGAGCTACTGCCTCAGGGTTGTGAGGGCCTCCTCAGCCTCTCCTCCCTCCCCTTCTCCCCGCTCTTCTGCCCTCCCC
>NW_006781396.1:1196786-1198912 GCF_000442215.2 Lipotes vexillifer | reverse complement strand
CCAGCCAGCAGCCCAACGACTATAGCGCTGAGCTCAGCATCTCCGCAGCCTGGCGGCTTTCCGCTCGGACGGTGGGAGGAGTCTCCTTCCTCCCAGGAGTGGGCGGGGTCAACGCTAGCCCCGCCCTTCTCCCTGTCTCACTTTCCCTCCTTCCCCCCGACCTCGTCCCCAAGACGCACGTTCTCCAAGTCACGTCCCCGCTAGTCCCAACACACACCAGGGGGTCCGTGGAGACAGACCCCCCCACCTCCCTAGTCAGCTGCTCAGCATCTGTCACCTCCCCTGCCCGGCTCCCCTGAAGGCATACCTCGGCCGAGGGTGGGGGGCGGGAAGGGAGAGGAGAGGGAGCAGGGGGTCTTCCCTTCCCCCATCCCGGCTGGCCCCACTGCAGACCAGCCACAGCGGGGAAGTCAATTCAGCTCTTGTGTGCTCTTCCCAGAGCAGAAGCTAGAAATCTAGATTTTTTGTGTTTCTCTGCGTGTGATTTTTAAATACAAAAAGATTCAGCCGTAGCTTCTGGATTCCTACGCCAAAGTCTGTCCTTTGTGGGTTACAAACGTTACAGCTGGGGGCGGGGAGAGGCTCCTCTTTTGGCTCACCACTTCCCACATGGGCTCTCCTGAGCTCTCAGGGAGGATACCTGGAGGGAGGATGTGACAGAATCAGTGTCACTTCTGAGCTTGCGGTTGTCTAGCTGAAGGGGACCCCATGGCGACAGTGAGCTTTGCCATTGAGTCAGCACTGCTGGGCCCTGCTGAATTCTGCACGGGGAGGAAGAGCCTCATCAGATAAAATAGAGAGCCTAACCAGCAGAGAAAGTTTTCTGTCAATAGCTCCATATCGACTCCAGGTGTTCACTCCACCTGTTCTACACCATGGCTCCCCAACGTGTACTGCCCCCCTTCCTAGCCATACAGTCCCTTTGGCTCTCAACTAAGTGTCAGGGGCTTGGAATCAAGGAAATCAGCCTAGATCTAGAGTCACGGCTCCAGCCTGCTGACTGGCTATGTGACCTTAGGCAAGTCCCTGCACCTATCCGAACCTGTTTTCTTACCTGTACAATGGCACTGATGAGGCCTGTCTCATCTACGCTATGCAAATGTAAGCCTGGATTCAGGCTGTCCGCACTGTAGCAGCTTCTGATCATCCTTGTCATCCCCCCACCCCCGCCCCACCCCCACCTTGATGAACAAAGCTCATCCTGACCCTGCCTCCCCCCCTTTGATATATGGCAATTGGAAACCCTCAAAAAGCAAGAACACTGAAAGGGCTGGAACTGGGACGTCTGTTTCTACCTTCTCTGGCAGGCCTCCTCCAGATGGTCCACCACCCTATGGGCCACCCTCCACCCGGGGAGTTTTAGAAAAGGAGCTCCATAGAACTGAAATCTTTTTTTCTTTGTTATGATCTTTGTGGAGGTTGAATAGGCCCTTGAGATTCTCTGGTTCTGGGTTTTCAAAACTGGGGTATGAAAATCCCAACAGTGTCTGAAGCCACAGGATAAACGCAGTGTATCTTTTTTGTTAAAAAGGGTTTTTTGGGGGGCAGGGAAGATTAAGTAATTGAAGTATTAAGTCATTTTAAAGTTTGCTACCGAAATTAACACAAATTCCCATACACGGATAAAATAGAATGCACGATTGCATTATTTGTAATAAAAATAATAAAATAAAATAATAATTCGTAATGAAAATACTGGATTTCAAAGACACATTACGCTTCCTAGGTGCTGCTTCAGGCCACAGCTCGGAACCCTATTCATCTTTAGCAGCCAAATAGCCAAATAGCCTGAACTCAGGTCAGCTGACTCCGGTCCCCTCACAGGGCCTGGGCTTGCCTCGGAAAGCCAGTTAGCCTAGGCTTTGGGTACTAACTGGAGAGGGGTGTTACCTCAGCCTCCCTCCACTTCACTGTTTTCTTCCCTCATAAGAGTTCAGAAGCTAGGATGGAAGAGGGATTCTGAGAAGCTGGCCAAAAGCTGACCCCCCTGCAGATGGGATTCCTTCCTGAGAGGCAGTCCAGTGCACTAGTGAGAAAAGAGAGACAGTGCCCTGGAATCTGGATCCCTAGGACAACTCTGGCTGTGGGGGCGGGGGGGGTGGGGGAGGGATGCGGGGGGGGCAGTG
>NW_006781396.1:1188853-1195847 GCF_000442215.2 Lipotes vexillifer | reverse complement strand
CCCCCCCCCCAGCCAGCAGCCCAACGACTATAGCGCTGAGCTCAGCATCTCCGCAGCCTGGCGGCTTTCCGCTCGGACGGTGGGAGGAGTCTCCTTCCTCCCAGGAGTGGGCGGGGTCAACGCTAGCCCCGCCCTTCTCCCTGTCTCACTTTCCCTCCTTCCCCCCGACCTCGTCCCCAAGACGCACGTTCTCCAAGTCACGTCCCCGCTAGTCCCAACACACACCAGGGGGTCCGTGGAGACAGACCCCCCCACCTCCCTAGTCAGCTGCTCAGCATCTGTCACCTCCCCTGCCCGGCTCCCCTGAAGGCATACCTCGGCCGAGGGTGGGGGGCGGGAAGGGAGAGGAGAGGGAGCAGGGGGTCTTCCCTCCCCCCATCCCGGCTGGCCCCACTGCAGACCAGCCACAGCGGGGAAGTCAATTCAGCTCTTGTGTGCTCTTCCCAGAGCAGAAGCTAGAAATCTAGATTTTTTGTGTTTCTCTGCGTGTGATTTTTAAATACAAAAAGATTCAGCCGTAGCTTCTGGATTCCTACGCCAAAGTCTGTCCTTTGTGGGTTACAAACGTTACAGCTGGGGGCGGGGAGAGGCTCCTCTTTTGGCTCACCACTTCCCACATGGGCTCTCCTGAGCTCTCAGGGAGGATACCTGGAGGGAGGATGTGACAGAATCAGTGTCACTTCTGAGCTTGCGGTTGTCTAGCTGAAGGGGACCCCATGGCGACAGTGAGCTTTGCCATTGAGTCAGCACTGCTGGGCCCTGCTGAATTCTGCACGGGGAGGAAGAGCCTCATCAGATAAAATAGAGAGCCTAACCAGCAGAGAAAGTTTTCTGTCAATAGCTCCATATCGACTCCAGGTGTTCACTCCACCTGTTCTACACCATGGCTCCCCAACGTGTACTGCCCCCCTTCCTAGCCATACAGTCCCTTTGGCTCTCAACTAAGTGTCAGGGGCTTGGAATCAAGGAAATCAGCCTAGATCTAGAGTCACGGCTCCAGCCTGCTGACTGGCTATGTGACCTTAGGCAAGTCCCTGCACCTATCCGAACCTGTTTTCTTACCTGTACAATGGCACTGATGAGGCCTGTCTCATCTACGCTATGCAAATGTAAGCCTGGATTCAGGCTGTCCGCACTGTAGCAGCTTCTGATCATCCTTGTCATCCCCCCACCCCCGCCCCACCCCCACCTTGATGAACAAAGCTCATCCTGACCCTGCCTCCCCCCCTTTGATATATGGCAATTGGAAACCCTCAAAAAGCAAGAACACTGAAAGGGCTGGAACTGGGACGTCTGTTTCTACCTTCTCTGGCAGGCCTCCTCCAGATGGTCCACCACCCTATGGGCCACCCTCCACCCGGGGAGTTTTAGAAAAGGAGCTCCATAGAACTGAAATCTTTTTTTCTTTGTTATGATCTTTGTGGAGGTTGAATAGGCCCTTGAGATTCTCTGGTTCTGGGTTTTCAAAACTGGGGTATGAAAATCCCAACAGTGTCTGAAGCCACAGGATAAACGCAGTGTATCTTTTTTGTTAAAAAGGGTTTTTTGGGGGGCAGGGAAGATTAAGTAATTGAAGTATTAAGTCATTTTAAAGTTTGCTACCGAAATTAACACAAATTCCCATACACGGATAAAATAGAATGCACGATTGCATTATTTGTAATAAAAATAATAAAATAAAATAATAATTCGTAATGAAAATACTGGATTTCAAAGACACATTACGCTTCCTAGGTGCTGCTTCAGGCCACAGCTCGGAACCCTATTCATCTTTAGCAGCCAAATAGCCAAATAGCCTGAACTCAGGTCAGCTGACTCCGGTCCCCTCACAGGGCCTGGGCTTGCCTCGGAAAGCCAGTTAGCCTAGGCTTTGGGTACTAACTGGAGAGGGGTGTTACCTCAGCCTCCCTCCACTTCACTGTTTTCTTCCCTCATAAGAGTTCAGAAGCTAGGATGGAAGAGGGATTCTGAGAAGCTGGCCAAAAGCTGACCCCCCTGCAGATGGGATTCCTTCCTGAGAGGCAGTCCAGTGCACTAGTGAGAAAAGAGAGACAGTGCCCTGGAATCTGGATCCCTAGGACAACTCTGGCTGTGGGGGCGGGGGGGGTGGGGGAGGGATGCGGGGGGGGCAGTGCCCCCCTGCAGATGGGATTCCTTCCTGAGAGGCAGTCCAGTGCACTAGTGAGAAAAGAGAGACAGTGCCCTGGAATCTGGATCCCTAGGACAACTCTGGCTGTGGGGGCGGGGGGGGTGGGGGAGGGATGCGGGGGGAGCAGTGGAGGTCTGGCAGGCCGTCGTGCCTTTCACCACTGCAGGGGTAACCTGAGCTCCGGCAGGATACTCAGGCTACCCTTCTAGCTCCACCTTTGTCATGGTGGTTTAACAAGCCAGCCCTTGGTGGGGTTCCTTCTGCCCTTTGCCCTGTCCCCAGAGGAAATGACTTCTTGTGAAACCTAGGAGCCCATTAGAACTGGCTGGCTGTGAGCGTGCCATTACCACATGTGGGCCTAGTCTCCACAGCTGTGTGCCATCTCACCTGCCCCAAACCCACCCCCAACCCACAGAGAGTCTGGGAACCCAAGCCAGCGTTCCTTCCAAGGCCTACCTTTCTTCCTGACAGGTCAGTCTGCAGACATCCCGACTAAAGATAAGCATCAGGACCGCCCAGAGAGCTTTGTACAAAAGGGACCCATCCAGACCTACCAAATCAGAATGGGGATTGGGGAGGTGGGTTTCAAGCTCCACAGGAGATTCTAATTATGAATCAGGCTAGAAAGCCGCTAGTTGATGGTAGGATTCCAAGACACTCACTCTGGGCCTCAATTTGCTTTTCTGTAGAATGGCATTATATTCATTCCTTTGGGTGTAAGTAGATAATATAATTTAAAGGCTTCTTTGAAAGGCTGCACAATACAATGTATTGTTAGTATATCCATTTCAAAAAGTAGCTTCACTTGCAAAAAGACTCCCCACTGAATTTTTAACTCTCCCTCCAATAACACAGTCAAAATCCTGCTAAAGCCCTCAGCTGTCAACAGCTTTTCACAGCCTTCCTAGTAAACCAGGTGCACTTATAATCTTGCTATTCTGACCAAGTTGTTTTTCAAGTAAAAAAACCACAGGAGTCCTGGGAACACTTTTGCTGGCTTCATTGTCCCCACGTGCCACCACCACTCCACCCTCTCCCCACCACCCGGGCGCCTCCTGCCGCCTCCACTCCCCTCAATGACATGTTTCCAAAGGGCTGTGGAGGCAACCCAAGCAGAGCTGCGCAGGCATGCTGGCTGGCCTTCAGGGGTTCCCATCCTGAATTCTGGGGTTCCCAGAAACACACCCCCACCCCAAGATCTGGTTTAACTCCCCAAACCCGACTGGGGCAACTTGCCAGATTGAGGTCCTGGGAACCGGTGCACAGGACAGAAACCGCCAGAACAGGGAGGGGCAGGTGGCCTGGAGTGTGTGCTCACTGACTTGAAATTGCAGGCTGCTGTGAGTCCTATGGGAAGAGAGCAGAGGCTGAGAAGAGGCAGAGCTTCTGCACAAGCATGGCTCTGGCCACAGAGACTGGGACATGGGGCCTGGTTACCAACTTCAGAGTCCTGAGTCACTGGGGACATGACACTAGTCCACTCCTGCTGGGAGTTCAGCCATCTCCCCATCAGGGTCGTCTTGATACAGATTCCATGTTGCACATTGTGTCTATGTTAGGAGTGCTTTCCCCAGAAGACACATGTAAATGCACAGACTCGAATGGTAATGGTGCTATCTGGAGTTGTGCAAAGGGGCAACCCTACACCCACCAACAAGGGAATATAAACTTCAAAAGTATTTTGAATCCAAAAAAAAAATATTTTGAGGAGACTGACTGCTTGGTGAGTTCAGGGTCTCCTTTGGGATGATAAAGATGTTTTGGAATAGATAGAGGTGGTGGTTGTACAACACTGTGGATGTACTAAATGCCACTGACTTGTTCACTTTAAAAAGTTTAATTTTACATGTGAATTTCATCTCAATAAAAAAATTTTTGAGTATTTTAAGGCACTTGAAGGGGAAGTACTAATTGCTTTAAAAGATTTCCCACAAGTCAGCCCTCTGCACAATGAACCTCTATCCCCAACTTCCTGGGGTTGCCGACTATACCCAAACTGGAAGAATTAGGTTGCCTTAGAAGCCCACTTCCTGACCTGAGCTGAGGAAGAAGGGAAATATTCAGATACATCCAACACTCTTGGCAGCACTTGTGAGAAAGGGGGTAGAAAGGTAGCATGAAGTTCCTCTGAAGGCTCACCCCAAAGGCCACCCAGATCCTGAGAATCCAGATGTAGGTCTGCAGTTCTGGGAAAATCCACCTTCTTGCTTTATCCATTCATTCATTTATTCATCCAAGGAATATTCACTGAGACTCTACTATGTGCTAGCCACTGGAAGTTAAGAAGAGTAGAACTGGACCTCCCTGCTGGCGCAGTGGTTAAGAATCCGCCTGCCAATGCAGGGACACGGGTTCGAGCCCTGGTCCAGGAAGATCCCACATGCCCCGGAGCAACTAAGCCGGTGCGCCACAACTACTGATCCTGCACTCTAGAGCCTGTGAGCCACAACTACTGAGCCCACGTGCCCCCGTGCCACAACTAATGAAGCACGTGCGCCTAGAGCCCGTTCTCCACAACAAGAGAAGCCACTGCAATGAGAAGCGCACCACAAAGAGTGGCCCCCTGCTCGCCACAACTAGAGAAAGCCCGCATGCAGCAACGAAGACCCAACGCAGCCAAAAATAAAATAAATAAATTTAAAAAAAAAAGAGTAGAACTCACCCTCAGGAAGTTCATAGTCCGGTGAGAAGACTAAAGGGGAAACAGTTATTAACAGAGATGTGCATGGGGTGTGAGGATGACCTGAGGAGGGGCATCTAAGGGATGGTGTATTGGGTTGGGCACTGGGGAAGGCTTCCTGCAGGAAGGGATGCCACAGCTGGGTCTCCAAGGCTGCTAGCGGGAGCATGTCCAGGCAAGCCTGACCTGCAGCCAGCCTAAGCCTGAGGGGTAGAGAAGCAAATGCAGGGTTCATAGGATCTTTGAAGGATTTGAAGAGGCCTGGCTCAGAGACTAGGAGATGGAGCTGCCCCCTCCTTGCAAGTACCACTTTTGGGACCCCCCCCCCATCCCATCTCAATGCAGAGAGAGGTGTGTGAGATGGTAACCATGTCTTTCCAGCCCCAGCCATGTGGAAGGGAACCTGCCCTTCACCTCACAGGATGAACCAAGACCCTCCACCCTAGGTCCTCAGAGGGGCTAACAGGAAACTCCCCTTCTAGATCCAAAGGTTCTCCTGACAGACAATGGTATGGGGCCTTTTCCCCCCTCCTTCATAGGGGTGAAGAGTTTCAGTTGGGAAGCCCTTTAGCCCTCCACCCTCATCCCCCTGCAGCCAGGCCTCCTAGCAGGTGGTTGTTTACCCTATAGCCCACTCTCTCCTCTGGGAGAAACCTCCAGGGTTAAGACTGCCTGTCCTTTTCTGAAAATGATGAGACAACAACATTAATGGATTTCTTTTGAAAAGAAACAAAATTACCCAGTGCCCATTAACATAGCCCTTCCCCATTATAAAAAGCTGTTTTATTAACAGAATGAGACAGTGAATGAAAAAAGCTGCTTAGCACACTGCTTCCGTGATGGCTACTTATTGAATGAATGAATGATTCCTAGTAAACTGACCTTTCCAAAATGGCACTGGATTCTTTTGCTTCTGAAACCTCTATTTAAAAACCTCTATTTTTCTTAGTGTTCCACATTTTTCTGAATTTTTTTTTCATGTGGGGTCGGCGGAGAGAGAGAGAAGAAAAACACCCTAAGTCTATATCCTGCTGTCTCAGATGTCCCCAGCCCAGTCAGCCTGGGAGGAGTGAATGGTCTTGCTGGATTAATTCCCTGATCTTCAGTCCTGACAGAAAGACACACCCATACAGGTCACCCCAACTCTTTCCTTCCCACCTCAGTAAAAGGTGATTTCAAGAGGATGTCATCTACCCTCAGTCCTCCAAGCACTTCACCTAATTGCCAAGACCTGGTGTCTAAGGTTCCCAGCAAGTGACTAGAGCTTGGAGGATAGGAAGAAAGGGCCAGTGTTCAGGCCTTGAAAGCCCCAGCAGCTAACAGACTATTCTATTCTGCAGCAGTCTTTAAGATATCTCCTAATCTGAGTCGTCTAATTTATTTTTTATCCATAAATTTGTCTCCAGAGATGGTTCTCCCATCTGGAAAAAGGGGATGGGGTGCAGGGCTTGATTCTGGTCGTTCACAGTTCTAAGTCTTGGTTTGCCCAGAAGGCCCACGGGCCAGCCTCTTTCTTTTTTTTAACGGGAGGGGGTGTGGATGGCAGCGGCTGAACTCTTCCGGCGGCAAGTGTCTTCTGTCACGCGCAAGTCTGCCCCGAGGCGACGCCCGCCAGTCTGATCTGGTTAGGCTCTGGCCCTCCCAGGGACGGGAGCGTCTGATGTAAGTTTGGTTCTCTCTTCCATCAGGATCCTGTGACCCAGATTGATATACCTTTAAATAAATAAAGGTCGAATCCATCCGATCCCCTTCCCACCTTCAGCAATCTCTGTCAGTCTTCGAGCACCGCCGTCGGGTCACATTTTCTGTGGCCCCTCCTGAATGACGAAACAGGGGATAGCGATTTCACTCCGGGGCTTTTCCGGAGATCTAGGTCTTCGGTCCTGATGCAACTCTCCGGCTCTTTTACACAAAGCGTTTTGGCGGAGAGGGGCGCTAGGACCCGGCAGACGCCCGGGGCCTCTCGGCCGCAGCGGGCGGGGGAGGCACAGCCGCACCTCTGTCCGTCCTTAGGGCCGGCGGGTGGGTCAGTGTGTCCCTCTGATATGTCTCCCAGCTCCAGAACCAAGCGCTAGGAACCAGGGCCCATCAATAGTCTTTTAACCACGTGTCCCAAACCCCCTCCTTGGAGGCAGCTGGAGGCTGGGAGCGGACCCCCCCCCCCC
>NW_006781396.1:1169047-1188804 GCF_000442215.2 Lipotes vexillifer | reverse complement strand
CCCCCCCATTAATCCATCCCTTGGGGCTGTAGAGTAACAAGCGGGCGGGCAGGTGGGGCCGCCGGGAAAAGGGAGCACGGTGCCTGGAGCTGCCCAGTCTTTGGACCCCACCCCCATAACCCGACCCTTCTTAAGGAAGGGTTAGCGTGGGGTACGTGCGCGAGGGCCGGTGGATTAACGTCTGCTCCCCGCGCCGTCCCACTGGCATCCACTTGTGCGCCCAATTGTGCCCAGAGCTCGCAGGCTCTCTGACGCTGGGGGCAACCGTCTTCCCTGCTTGTCGTCCCCCTCAAGTTCCCCTGCCTCTTCCCCCGCGCGGCCGCGGCCTACCCCCTCCCCCAGCAATACGACCCTATAATAAACAAGTCTTTCCTAGATCCTCCCCTGCCGCGACCGCCCTCGGGGACCTTGGCAGCTGCAGCCGCCTCGGATCCCTTTCCAGAAAGGGGGCGTGACCGAGGCTCGCGGGTTTGGCCGGGTGCTTTCTGGGGCCCAAGGGGGGCGGGGCCAGGCGGCTGTCACCGGGCAGGAGAGAACGTTGCGAACGTGCGCCCAGAGTCCATTGGTCGAGGTGGGCCACACTCCCGGGTCTGGATTGGGCCGCGGCGCGGAAGGGGTGTGGCCTCTCCCCGCTAGTCCTTATAGGTCTCTCTGCGCTGGTACTAGGGACCGCGGCAGGCCGAGGGGGAGGTGCGGGTGGGGAGAAGGGACAGGTCCAGGCAGAGCTCGGGGGTTGGCACCAGTTCGCGCACGCACTTGTCCCAGTTCTAGCTGACCGCAGTAGCTGGTGAGTGTCCCTTCTCTGTGTGCTGATCGCTGCGCGGAGAGGCCTCAGCCGTGGGGGTCCTAGCGCTCTCAGTCTGGAGCAGCCCCCAGACTGACGCCGGGCCCGCGCCGCTCTTGTCTTACAGCGTCTTCTGCGCTCCAGCACCCTGAGCTCATCAGCAAACGTCCTGGCGTCCGTCCTCACCATGCCTAGCCTTTGGGATCGCTTCTCGTCGTCCTCTTCGTCCTCGTCCTTGTCCCGAACTCCCACCCCAGATCAGCCGCCACGCTCAGCCTGGGGGTCGGCGGCCCGAGAAGAGGCACTCGGCCGCTGCGCGAGCCTGGAGAGCTCGGACTGCGAGTCCCTGGACAGCAGCAACAGTGGCTTTGGGCCGGAGGAAGGTAAGCCGTGGGCGGGAGCCGGACGCGAATAGAGGGGCCGGGGAGGTGAGAAAGCACCGCGCTGGAAGGAGTCAAAAGCCACTTTGGCTTCCTATCCCATCAGAATCCGGATTGTGGAAAGAGGCGGGCAGAGGAGGGGCATTGAAGTATAGGGTACGAGAGTGGGGCGGAAACTGAGGCACAGAGTGGGAAGGAGTGCTGCTTTCTTAGCGAAACAGCACCTCCCCGTTCAGAGCTGCTCTAACTCCCTCCCCTACGTGCTTTCCCTTGCAGACTCTTCTTACCTGGATGGGGTGTCCCTGCCCGACTTCGAGCTGCTCAGCGATCCCGAGGATGAGCACCTGTGTGCCAACCTGATGCAGCTGCTGCAGGAGAGCCTGGCCCAGGCACGGCTGGGCTCGCGGCGCCCTGCACGCCTGCTGATGCCCGGCCAGCTGGTGAGCCAGGTGGGCAAAGAACTACTGCGCCTGGCCTACAGCGAGCCGTGCGGCCTGCGGGGGGCGCTGCTAGACGTCTGCGTAGAGCAGGGCAAGAGCTGCCACAGCGTGGGTCAACTGGCTCTCGACCCCAGCCTTGTACCCACCTTCCAGCTGACCCTCGTGCTGCGCCTGGACTCACGCCTCTGGCCCAAGATCCAGGGGTTGTTTAGCTCCGCCAACTCTCCCTTCGTCCCCGGCTTCAGCCAGTCCCTGACGCTGAGCACGGGCTTCAGAGTAATCAAAAAGAAGCTGTACAGCTCAGAGCAGCTGCTCATTGAGGAGTGTTGAACTTGGGTCTGGGGGGCCGATACTGACCCCATGACAGAGACAGTTGAACTTTTGGGGTGGACATTGGCAGGCAGAAGCTGAGGGACTGCTGCCTGTCATTAGAAAACTGACAACAGCCACCTGCTGGGAGGAAGGTCAAGGTGAGGGGAACACGGTGTTTCCCTAGGAAGCTCACTGAGGTGTGGACGGGTGGCTCCCACTTGGGCTCACACGCTGCCCTTCAGTACTGTAGCATGAAACAAAGGCTTAGGGGCCAACCAGGCTTCTGGCTGGATGTGTATGTAGCATGTACCTTATTATTTTTATTGTTACTGACAGTTAAGACAACAGTGATGTGACAGAGCCATGAGAGCAGCTGGGCTGCACTGGCATCTGCAAGGGATGTGTGCTCACGGTAGCCAGCTCTGGTGGGGGGGGAGGTCATCGAGGTGGTTTGTGTATCTCATGGTCTGAAGGGACCAAATGTTTGTTCTTTGTTGTTTTTGTATCTTTTTTTTTTTTTTTTTGATTGGAGCTTCACTACTGACCTGTTCTAGGCAGCTATCTTACAGACGCATGAATGTAAGAGGAGGAAGGGGTGGGTGTTGGGATCACTTGGGGATCTTTGACACTTGAAGAAAAAATACACCTGGGAGCTGCGTGTGGCCCATCCCCGGATGTGTAGTGAAGGGTTGAACTGTGAGGGGATGGGGCTGATTGGGGTGGGGGCTGGAACCCCTCCCCCAGAGGAGTACCATCTGGGTCTTCCATCTAGAACTGTTTACATGAGGATACTCGCTGTTCATGAATCCACTTGATGTTCAAGTATTAAGACCTATGCAATATTTTTTACTTTTCTAATAAAAAAAATCATGTTTGTTAAAACGGTTGCCTCTCATCAGTGCCATGAAATAAAAGGGAGGGGGATGGGTGCTGGAAAAGGTGGGTTTCATCACACTCTGGTGCAGCTGTGTGTTTCTCTGTCCCTTTCTGGGGCTGCCTGCCAGCTTGGTCATGGAGGTATGGAGACTGAGTGCCATCTGTGTCAAGAACGCAGGCTCCCTTGGCTCTGCTGGCTGAGGCTACCAAGGGAAAGCACTGGAAAGCTCTGGAAGATAGGGAGTGATTCAGACCTCTCAGAGCCACAGTCTCAGTAGAAAGAGCTCACCTGGCTGCCCTGGGTTAGAAGGGCCTGGTACAAAGGACTCCTGAGCCCAAGGTCCTTCCAGGCACTTAAAGGACGGCAAGAGGCTTTTTTCCTTGTGAAAAAAGGCACAGTTCTATTTGTTCTGCAGTGAAAATTACACATTTTATCTCTGGATATGAAAAGGCTAGGGAGCAGGAGCACTAAGAAACAGAGTTTGAAAAAGACTTGACTTGGTTCAAGCCTCTGACTAGACACAGAATCTAGGGCTCGGAGAGGGGCATGACCTCCAGGCAGGAGCAAAACACACAACATACGTAGGAGGTGTGGTGAGGGCTTCAAGAGCCCGGAGACTACAGGCCTGTCTTCATGAATGTTCTCGGTGACCTGGACTCATTGCACTCTCTGGGCCCCAATTTCATTATCGGTGAAATTGGGATTGGGCCAGATGAAGGCCAAGGCCCTTCCCACTCCTCCCTCCCAGTGACTCTCGGCCAGTCCTCCCACACCAGCCTCTGGAGAGTTGTTATCTCCCTTGTTTCTCTTTCTGGTCTCAGACAGGCCTTGTTTGCCCAACTGTGAAACAGTAGTTCTTCCACTTGATTGTATACTCAAATCTCTTGGGGCCTGAATTAAACACATATCTCCCTGCCTTGGAGGAGATTCTGACCACATGTGTCTGGGGCAGGGCCCCAGGAATCTGCATTTTCATCCAGGATCCTGACATAGGGTCTTGAACTTTGGGATGGTTTAGAAGACTCACATCTCATTGGTAGAGATGACTTGTTCCCCCAGATGAATGAACTGTTTAGAACTAGATTTGAAAATGGTGGTAACAAGGAAGAGGGTAGTAGTTTTAAGAGTAGTTTTAAGAACCCTTACTTCTTAGCACATCCTCCTAATAGCTACCCTGGGAGGGGTGGGTAGGGCGGGCGTTAGTGAAGTTTTACAGATTAGTAAACAGAGGCCCAAGTGCTTGAATGATGGTCTTCTTCTGACCATGGCTGACCTTGCCCGCTCTCAGCCCCTCAGGGTGGAGGTGAGAGTGAAGCAGGCTCAGCACTTGGGTGGTATCTGGGGGCACTTTCCCAGGAATTGAGATCAGGGCCAATGCTCATGGCTGTGCTTCCCTGACCCCCAAAGAGGAAAACAAAAAGCCGTGTCTGGCTCCAGAACAGAGAGCCTCATTGGTGTTTGGAGGCAAGAGCTAGGTGGGGAGGTAAGCATTAATCCTCTCCTACACCGGGAAGCAGCAAGCACCCTCAGCTCCTTCTCTTAATGATTTTTCTTTGCCTTTAATTTTTGTCAATTTGATTACTATGTGTCTGGGTGTGTTTCTCTTTGGGTTTATCCTGCCTGGGACTCTCTGTGCTTTCTGGACTTGGGTGGCTATTTCCTTTCCCATGTTAGGGAAGTTTTTTGACTATAATGTCTTCAAATATTTTCTCAGGTCCTTTCTCTCTCTCTCCTCCTTCTGGGACCCCTATAATGCAAATGTTGGTGCATTTAATGTTGTCCCAGAGGTCTCTTAGGCTGTCTTCATTTCTTTTCATTCTTTTTTCTTTATTCTGTCCCACGGTAGTGATTTCCACCATTCTGTCTTCCAGGTCACTTATCCATTCTTCTGCCTCAGTTATTCTGCTATTGATTCCTTCTAGTGTATTTTTCATTTCAGTTATTGTACTGTTCATCTCTGTTTGTTCTTTAATTCTTCTAGGTCTTTGTTAAACATTTTTTGCATCTTCTCGATCCTCCATTCTTTTTCCGAGGTCCTGGATCATCTTCACTATCATTATTCTGAATTCTTTTTCTGGAAGGTTGCCTATCTCCACTTCATTTAATTGTTTTTCTGGTGTTTTATCTTGTTCCTTCAACTGGGGCATTGTCCTCTGCCTTTTCATTTTGTCTATCTTTCTGTGATTGTGGGTTTTGTTCCATGGGCTGCAGAACTGTAGTTCTTCTTGCTTCTGCTCCTAAGCTCCTTCTCTTGGATGGTCAGATTGAGGCTGGAGGAAAACTTGGGCTCCCACGAAGTCTCAGCTAAGATGCCCTTTTCTGAGGCCAGACTGCCTCTCCTCATCCTCACAGGGCTTGAAAATACCCCCAAATAGGACAGAAAGACCTAGAAAATCCCCCCAAATAGGACAGAAAGAGCCCCAGGTTAGGGCTCTTAGGTCTCTAAGATGTGGCAGGGAGCTTTGTCCTAGGTATTGGGCTTTTGAAGAGAAGATGGAACAGGCTCCCTTGTTGCTACGACTGAAAGCTAATAAAGCATATGAGACTTCCACATAAAATCCAATTTTGGAAAATGCTTTCAGAAATCGTTCTATTTAGCCTATAAAATTTGTATTGACTCCCTCCCTTTGTATAGGATTCCCTCCCTCCCTTAGTTCTATTTCCCACCCCAACAGAATACCACTGGAGAACCTACCATAGCTCCCTAGTATCAGATTCCACTGCCTGCCTTTGAAGACCTTTGGTATCAGGCCCTATTCACCCTACCCAGGCTGACAGCCTCTACCACTCTCTACCAATCCCCTGGACTGCCCCCTCCTCTAGCCCCAGACTCTGCTCATTCCAGTACCCTCCACCAGGGATGTGATCCCCCTCTCTTGCCTGAAAACCCTTCCCTTCCTTTAAGGCCCAGAGCAAGTTCCAGCCCTTTTATGACTCCCTCTGCCTCGCCCAGCCTCATCCTTCACAATTGCAGTGTAGAAAATTCAGCAGTTTTCCAATCTCATTGTATGCGCTTGTTTTGTATCCCACTCCTGGGTTCCCTTCAAGCCTGGCTGTCAGACTCCTTGATCATCTCCCTCTCCCTGGGCTCAGACAACACAAGATTCCCCCACCAGCCTCAGACTCTAGGCTAAGGAGAGAGGAGGGCAGGGTAAAAACACTTCATTGTTTTACTCTGCCTGCCACCAAATTTAGAGGAATATAGAGGTCCTAGAACGGAAGTGGTATCTTAATGCCTAAGACCACCATGCAGTAGAGTTAGTGAAATCTGGATTCAAATCCTGGCTCAGACATTTCTTAGCCGATGACCTTGAGCAAGTCACCTTCAGTTTCTCTTCTGTAAAATGGTGATAATAGTGAGGAAATGATGTATACAATATATAAAGGTATAACTGGAGTTCACCACTGGCAGAGGAAGCCAGTGGCTGGGCAAGAGATGGGGGGCCTGGGCTGCGGTGGAGCAGGCACCCTGTGATAGGGACCACCTTTGACTGCCTCACCTCTGGTCCGCCTTTCCTCTAACGTTCAAAAGTCATCATCTTAACAACAGTCACGTCAATATGTAACCTTAATAAATTCTGGTAAAAAACATCACTGTGAGCTAATGTGCTCAGACTGCTTCACTTCTAAGTTGTATTTTTCTAAGCCCAGTGTATATTAAGCACCCTAGTTAAAGTTCCTTTAATTCTACCTCATGTTTCAGAAGGAAATTTGAAGGCTCAGAGTGGCTCAGTGAGCAGGGCTGCAGGGCTAAGATGGGAAGTGTGGTCTCCTACCTCCTGGGCCTTTCACTCAATCCACTGAGCTCTCCTGGTTCCTCAGTTAAGGTGTCCTGGTCAGCCTCATCCTGCTTTCACTGCTGGAGATGGCCAGTGCTGCTGGGGCAGCCCAGTGGAAGGCTGCAAAAACATGAGGAACAGAAACCAGTCCTAAGTAATAGATTATTACAGGACTCTGTAATTATCCTGAAAAGGGGTCTCTTTATGAAGGAATCACAAATTAGAAAACAGCCCATTAAACCCAGACACGTCCACGCATGGGCCCAGCTGGGGAGTCTCCATCTCAGTCCCAACAATGGGCAGCTGCATGGAAACATCTGTGGCCATGTGGTACTGATGGCTCTGAGGGCAGACACTGATAGACTGTCACTTGATTACTGCATTCATTCATTCAACCTATATATAATTAAATGGGTCCATGGAGCTGCTAGAGAAAGCCAAAGTAAGTGGGAACACATAAGAAGCTGATGTCAAAATCAAAATTCTCTCTCTTTCTCTTTCACACACGCACCCACATAATCACACACATACATTTACAAGCAAAACTGTGGGGCATAAGAAAAAAGAGAAAATGGGCACACACTCAATTTTCCCTATCCCTAACTTCCCAGGGAAAAAAAAATCTAACAGTATAGAAGGATTTTTAAATTTTTATTTTATTTAGTTTTGGCTGCATCGGGTCTTAGTTGCAGCACGCAGGATCTTCGTTGAGGCATGTGGGATCTTTCGTTGTGGTGTGTGGGCTTCTCTCTGGTTGTGATGTGCAGGTTTTCTCTTCTCTAGTTGTGACGCACAGGCTCCAGGGCACCTGGGCTCTGTAGTTGTGGTGCATGGGTTCCAGAGCGCGTGGGCTCTGTAGTTTGCGGCTGGCGGGCTCTAGTTGAGGTGCACAAGCTCAGTAGTTGTGGCACGTGGGCTTAGTTGCCGGGCGGCACGTGGGATCTTAGTTCCTCGAACCTATGTCCTCTGCATTCGAAGGCGGATTCTTTACCACTGGACCACCAGGGAAGTCCCAATACAGAAGGATTAAAAGTGTATAAGATAAAACTAATTAAACTGTATACTTCAAATGGTGAATTTTATTGAATGTAAATTATATCTTAATACCAGAATTTTTTAAAAGTATGTATATACAAAAATTTAAGTGGATCACAGTCCTAAATGGAAGAACTAAACTATAAAAACTCTTAGAAGAAAATATAGGAGTAAATATTCATGATCTTGGATTAGGCAATGATTTCTTAGATATGACACCAAAAATACAAGTTTAAAAGAAGATCAACAAGGGGCTTTCCTGGTGGCGCAGTGGTTGAGAGTCCGCCTGCCAATGCAGGGGATGTGGGTTCGTGCCCCAGTCCGGGAAGATCCCACATGCCGTGGAGTGGCTAGGCCCGTGAGCCATGGACGCTGAGCCTGTGCGTCCAGAGCCTGTGCTCCGAAACGGGAGAGGCCACAAGAGTGAGAGGCCCGCATAATGCAAAAAATAAAAAAATAAAATAAAAATAAAAAATAAAAGAAGATCAACAAGTTGGACTTATAAAATTTTAAAACATTTGTGCTCCAAAGGATATAATCAAGAAAGTAAGAAGACAGCCCACAGACTGGGAGAAAATATTTTGCAAATCATATATAAGATAAGTGATTTTCACCTAGCATACATAAAGAACACTTGCAACTTAATTTAAAAATGAGCAAAAGATTTGAATAGACATTTCTTCAAAGAAGACATACAGGGACTTCCCTGGTGGCACAGTGGTTAAGAATCTGCCTGCCAATGCAGGGGACAGGGGTTCGATCCCTGGTCTGGGAAGATCCCACATTCCTCTGAGCAACTAAGCCTGTGAGCCACAACTACTGAGCCCACACACCACAACTACTGAAGCCCACGCACCCTAGAGCCCATGCTCTGCAGCAAGAGAAGCCATCGCAATGAGAAGCCCATGCACCACAAGGAAGAGTAGCCCCGGCTCACCACAACTAGAGAAAGCCCACTCACAGTGATGAAGACCCAATGCAGCAAAAAAAAAAAAAAAAAAAAAAAAACTTGTGAAAAAAAATTTTTTTTAAAGATATACAAATGCCCTATAAGCATTTATGAAAAGATGTTTAACATTACTGGTCAGTAGGGAAATGTAAATCAGGGCCACAGTGGGATACCATTTCATACTACTAGAGTGGCTATAATCAAAGAGGTGGATAAGAACAAGTATTGGGAAGGATGTGGAAAAACTGGCACCCTCATACATTGCTGGAGGGATTGTAAAATGGTAGAGCCATTTTGGAAAATGGTTTGGTAGTTCCTCATAATGTTAAACATGCAGTTACCATATGACCCAGCAATTCCACTTCTCAGTATACACCCAAGAGAAATGAAAACATATGTCCACACAAAAACTTATATATGAATTTTCATAGCAGCATTATTCATAATATCGAAGTGGAAACAACCCAAATGTTCATCAACAGATGAATGGATAAACAAAACATGATATACCCATATAACAGAATATTATTTGTCAATAAAAAGAAATGAAGTAATAATCCATGCTACCACATTTGATGGGCCTCAAAAACGTTATGCTAAGTGAAAGAAGCAAATCACAAAAGACCACATATTGTATGATTCCATGTATATGAAATGTCCAGAATAAGCAAATCATAGAAATAGAAAGATTAGTTGCTTAGGCCTGGGGGACTGGGGGGAGTTGGGGGTGAATGCTAATAGGTATAGAGTTTCTTTTTGGGGTGATGATAATATTCTAAATTAGTATATTCACAGAGTTGCAGAACTCTGTGAATATACTAAAAACCATTAATATAATAACTTATATAATTAGTAATATAATAATATAATAATTAATATAATAAAATAATATAATTTAATAGGTGAAATTTATGGTATGTAAATTATATCAATAAAACTGTTTTTTAAGTACATGTTTTTCAAATCCATAGAATTGAACACCTAATAAAAGGGCACATTTTACTGTATGCAAATTATACCTCAATTAAAAAAATTTTAACACACATGAAAAAGTACATAAAATGAGCTCTAGAAGTTTTAAAACATAAATTATAGCTCCGTAATTAGGGTCCCATTTAGTGTAAATATGGTAAATTTTTCACTAAGTAAAGGAAAGCAAAGAGAAGCCATGAGCATTTTGGTTCAAATTTTATTTATTGTCTGTCTCTGCTAACAGAATGTCAGCCTACATTTTTTGTGTGCCTAGAACAGTGCCTGGCTCATAGAAAATTCTCAATGCACATGTATGGAAGAAGAGAAGGACGGAAAGGATCATGACATCTCAAATCCACCATCTCCTGGAGAGGCCCATCGGAGCCACTTCCAAACACTTTTTTTTTTTAATTGTGATAAAATACACATAACATAAAATTTACCATCTTAACCATTTTTAAGTGTACAGTTCAGTAGTGTTAAATATATTCACATTGCTGTGAAACCAAGCTCCAGAACTTTTTCATCTTGCAAAATGGAAATTTTATACCCATTAAATAACATCCCACCACCACCCCCTCGCCACCCAGCCCCTGGCAATCACCATTCCACTTTGTGTCTCTATGAATTTGATGTCTCTAGATACAACACATAAGTGGAATCATACAGTATTTGTCTTACTGTGCCTGGCTTACTTCACTCAATACAAGGTCTTCAAGGTTCAAATATATTGTAGCAAATGTCAGAATTTCCTTCCTTTTTAAAGCTGAATAACATTCCACTGTATGGATATACCACATTTTGCTTTACCTTTCATCCATCAATGGACATTTGGGTTGCTTCCATCTTTTGGCTATTGTGAATGATGCTGCTATGAACATGGGTGTACAAATCTCTTTGAGACCCTGCTTTCACTTTTTTGGGGTATATACTCAGAAGTGGAATTGCTGGATCATATGATAATTCTAGTTCTAACTTTTTGAGGAACCACTATACTGTTTTCTATACCATTTGCACCATTTTAAATTCCCACCAACAGTGCACAATACTTCTAAGCACTTTTATGCCTCTCCACATCTCAGTCCAGGTCCAAATTACCCCAACAGTCAAGCCCACCGCACCCATGCCTACAGGTAGTAAGGTGTAAAGAGCCGAATGAGGGCGATGAATCTGCAGTATCCTATATGTTCTAGGAATTTGGAGACAGAGTGAGGACAGGTTCCCAGAGGAGGAAGGATGAGAGTTCAGCCCTGAGCACGTGAAGGCAGCTTTTCTCATTCTCTCACCTAGGCCTCCCCACAACTCACATTCCCATTCCCTCGTAGGGGAGGGGAGGGGGTAATCTGAGGGCTGGTGACAGAATAGTAGAGCTGATTTGGGCTGGCACATCTCAGAGGACAGGAGAGGGGCTTGGGTTCCCAGGAGAGAAGGGCTGAGGACTGGAGAACCTGCCCCAGTGGCACCTAACCAATTCTCAGCCTCCAAAAATTTTGACTTTTGCTATCACTGACTGAGCAAATGTATTACAAACCTGTGACTTCAGTAACAATGTTAAGTGAATACATATTTTACTCACCAAAATTGCATCTACAGACATTTAAAAAGCAGCAGGACAAATATGAGCCAGATGTGCTGTGGACACAGTGTACAGACAACACCGGGCAATCCTCCTTGGAACCTGCCAGCCCCCGGTGATAACTTCAAACCCTCTTTTAAGTCCCCCCAGAAGTTGGCAGCTGGAAGAATGGGAACTGCACACTCCACCAAGGGGCTAGAGGAAGGGCAGACCTAGGGCTTATATTTACTTCTACATCTTTAACTCACTTCACATATCACCAGTCCTATGAAGGAGGTACTGTTATTATTATTCCCATTTTACAGATGAAGAAACCGAGGAACATGGGACAATGGAATGAGCTTCAACTGGAGAGGAGAGACCCGCAGTCTAGCATGATTTTGCCATTGACCTTGTTCCTTTATCTTTGAACTGAGGGGGTGGGACTGGATGACATCAAGAGCGATTCTTTACAGCAGAGCTCAGCTGCCAGCTGCTGCCTCTCCCCAGCCCCACCCTGTCACTGCTCCCTGGGTTCAAGCCTGGGGTGGGTTGGGGGTGGGGGGCAGGAGGAAGAACAGAGGCCATCCTGCAGGGCACTGGGCAAATGCTTGACTGCCTTCTGGGGCAAGTCCAAGTCTGGAAGGAGAACGTTAAGAAGAAATTTCCACAGCCCTTTCCCCAGCCAGGGATTTTCCACTCTGCCCAGGCAGACATGCCTCTCCCAGGATCTGGTAATCCATAGGTGTTAATGAATGGCTCGGCTGAGTGCTAGGAAGAGTGTAAGACCTGATTCTGGTTCCAGCCCTAGGAAAAGGGGCAAGTTTGTGGGGAAGGCATGACTGCCCCAGAAAGATGAAGAGGCAGGGTGGGAACTGGGATGGTGTAAAACAAAGTGTTCAGTCTTAGAAGAATCCCAGAGAGAGACCAGTGGGGACAGAAACCATCAGGGGAAACTTCCTAGAAGAGGGGACCTGAGCTGGAGGGCCAGAGGAGGGAGGAGGTTTTCCGGGGCAGACAGGAGAGAGCAGAGCAGATGAGATGGGGAATAACGTTGGACCAGCTTTACAAAGGTTGCCATGAACACAGGGATAGTGCAGTGGCCAGGAGAGAGTTGGATGAGGGAAGTGGAAAGTTTGGTGAAGCAGATGGTGCAATACAGGAGACAGATTGCAGTCACAGGGGCTTCGCTGTGGCCTTTGCACTAGCTGTTCCCTCTGCCGGAAACACCCTTCCCTCACAGCGTCACGTGGTTGGTTCCATGTCAGTCATGCTCCACAGGGAAACCTTCCCTCGCCACTCCTGCTACAGCAGCCTCTAGCAACATCTCCCTGCTTCATTTTCTCCCGAGCACTCACTACCTGCACTTTCCCTGTTTCTTTCAGTGGCCACCTCCCTCCTGGAGGATGGGAGTTCCATGAGAGCAGAGGCTGTGATCTGGCTTGTTCTTCACCGACTCCTCAGAGCCAGGCACATAGCAGGCCTTCCATAAATACTGTTGAGTTTAACTGAACTGCAACTGGGTGCTATGATAAAAGGAAGCCTATAATAATATTGTCGTTTTTTTCCTGAGCACTACTATATGCCAGGCACTGTGCTAAGCGCTTTACAAACATTATCTCATTTATTCCTCTGAACAATTCTGTGAGGGAGGTACTATTATCTGTCTTAAAGGTGAGGAAATTGAGGTCCAGAGAGACTGGTTACGTTGCTCAAGGATACACAGAACCAAAATTGGAACCCACACGTTTATCCTCTCGACTAGCACTATCTGATAGAAATATGAGCCACATAAGTAATTTAAAATTTTTCTAATAGCTACATTACAAAAATAATTAGGCAAAAGTAATTTTAATAATAGTTTAAATATTTAATAATATTTAAAAATTTAATCTGATAAAGTACTATCATTTCAACACATAATCAATATAAAAATATTAATGAGATATTTTTACATTTTATTTTACTAAGTCTTCCAGATCTGGTGGCTAGTTTACATGTAAAACACTTGCTAAATTTTTATCAGAAAACGATCTGTATTTAGAGTCCCTAAAATTTGCAGTTGAAAAAGTAGATCCTCATATTCAAGGTGTTCCAAACATACTTGTGTTTTCTAAGCACTGCATGGAGTATCACTTTTTTTTTTTTTGCGGTACGCGGGCCTCTCACTGTCGTGGCCTCTCCCGTTGCGGAGCACGGGCTCCGGACGCGCAGGCTCAGCGGCCATGGCTCACAGGTCCAGCCGCTCCGCGGCATGTGGGGTCTTCCCAGACCGGGGCACGAACCCGTGTCCCCTGCATCGGCAGGCGGACTCTCAACCACTGTGCCACCAGGGGAGCCCTGGAGTATCACTTTTTAAGCTTAAATGTAAACTGATTAAAATTAAATAACATGATAACTCAGTTCCTTGGCTGCACTAGTCACATTTCAAGTGCTCAACAGCCACTCGGGACTAGTGGCCACTGTGGGCTATGCAGCCTCATCTGGTGTGAAGGCAGGTTGGGTGCGAGAGGCCCGGGGGAGGGATTTGGAGCAGACTGGGGAGCGGCTGTGGAAGGGAAAGGGTGGAGAGCTGAGGTGGCAGACCTGGGCCCACCTAAAAATGAGGCGGGATGACCAGTCACGAATCCCACCAAGTAGCACAGGCCTGGCCCACTCATAAGGGGATCCCCTCCCATGGGCGCTATGTAGGTCTGGGCTTCTGCCCACCAAGAAAGTGATGGCCCTATGACCCCTGGGTGGAGCAAATGGTAGCTCCTCTCAGAGCTTCTATCCCTTCCAGCACCACTACTGAAGGGGTCCTAGTGGGGGTGCCTGGATCTGGGCAGGCTCAAGCTGGGGATGGAATGATCTCCCTCTGCCCTCCCAGACCTGTGGGCAGCTGGAGGGCATGGTCAGGAGTGGAGCCCTGGCTAAACAACTCTGGAGTCAAATACACCTGAGTTCCAAACCCAGCTCAGCCAATTCTTTGCAGTGTAACCTCAGACAAGTCAAGTCCCCTCTCTGAGCTCTGGCTTCCACATCTAGGAAATGAAGACCAATAATGAAATGCTTGAGACTCTGATGATACCTACAGACTGCCCAGCTCATAGTAAGTGGACAATTAACAACAGCTAGTCTTCCTAGATAATGTTCTTTTCCTGTTAAAAACAGGAAAGTAGACTGGAGAATGTTCACGATCACTGGAAAGGAGACGTCCAAAGTGAGCTGCAGACGGAGTGAGTTAATCTGGGTGTATGAGGGCTCCCTCTTCAGGGCTCCTGCACTTCCCCTCTGTGACACAGACCCAGTGAACCGTTGGGAGCGGGGAGGGGGATATGCCACACCCACAGGCCCTGGGTGCTGAAGCATGACGTAAGAATGGCCAAGAGCCACCTTCCAGAAATGGGGAGGGTGAGTCAAACTTAATCAGGAGCAGGTGAGGTCACCCTGGGTCCCTGCAGTTACTCAGAGTGACCCTGGTACATGCCTGGCAGGAGTGATGGGTAAACTGGGCTCCAGGAAAGCAGGTGGGGCAGGACACCACCCAAGACAAGGAAACTGATGGATGGAAACTCCTGGCAGGCAGAGGCCGAAAGTGGCCTTGGTATGGGTATTTCTGAGGGTGAGGCAGCTCCAACTCCCTCTCCCAGTCAGCATCCTACCTGAGCCAGGAATACTGGTCCTGGACCCCAGCCTTCCCCAGTTCAACTCTCCAGCCCCCAAACCTTTGCTCTGCTGGGTCCTCCCAAGCGCGGGAGCTGAGACAGCCCTGAGCCGACCTCTGTGGTCTCTCTTGGCTCTTCACTTTGTCCTGCCAACATTTTCAACATTTCCTCCCTTGTCTGTCCCCCGCTACTGGGACTGGTGCCCCTGGAGGTAGGACAAGTGTGTCTTGCTCACTGCTATATGTCCTGGGCACAGCTCAGACTCTGATACCCCACTGACTGCTTAGGAGATACTTGCTGGGGCAATAGACTCAAGACCTTGGTGGGTTCTCATCGCATTTCTAACGCTCGTTATGTGGCTGTGGGTCAGCCTTTCTGAGCCCTGTCTCCACATCTGTAAAGTAGGAAACATAATCCCCACGAAGAGCCTGGGAGAACCAGGTCAGAAAGTGGGGAGGATGAAGCGTCCAGCCAGCTCTAGGAAGTTTCTGATGGGTCACACTTCAGACACAGCTGTGAGCCAGTCACCCTACAGAAGAGGAAACTGAGGCACAAGGAAGCCACGCTAAAAGCCTGCCCAGGGAGGACTGGTGAGCCCTCCCTGCCCCACCCGCACCCCCACCCCCAGCCCTGGTTTATCCCTCTGGGATCTCTGGTTAGATCACTCTCATTCAATTTCCCTGGGAGTTTCAATCCAGAGGTCCTGAAGTGTGCCATCCTGTCCCTGCTTTGGGAGATGGCCTTTCCCCATCATCTTCCTGTATGGGATGGGGCCTGGCTCCTAGCGGTAGGGAGGGTGCTGGAGACAGCACACATGGCTGCCTCTGGTGCTGGGTGCTGGGGTCACAAAGCCTGGGCTGTGTGTGTGTGTGTTCATCACTCCAAAAATATTCACTGGATCCTCACCACACCCCAAGACGGAGGCCATTCAGCCTAATGGTGAGATGCTGGGACCCTTCCTAAGTTTCAGTCTCCTACCTGAAAAAGAGGGCTCTGAGCACGACGCACGTCCAGTACTCAGCACAGGGCCCAGCTCATCATTAACACTTAAGATACAGCAAGTGTTTTGGTTTCTTTGTTTTTTACACTGTCAGCCCTGTGACGGCATGAGGGACACTTGTTTTGGCCATTCTTACCCACAGCCTTTACCTTTAGTAGGTGCCCAGGTAGGTGAATGAATGAGTGGAAGGAAGGAGAGAAGGAAGCGATGGAGGGAGGACGAGGGGGAGAAGAGAGGAAGGAGCAGCTCCGTTCTGGGCTCTCCCAGTTTCCGTGCCCACCGCACCCTGCCTCTCCCACCCAGGAGCTGCCTCAAGGCTCCTATCACTGTGTGCTGCTACGTGTGGTCCAGGCAGGAGAGCTGAGCTGTGGGAGTCCTGGGTCTAAGCCCTGTTGCCAGCTGACTGAACTTAGCCTCCTCAGTGTTCTCCTCTGTAAAATGAGGATGATCGTACCACTACGTCACTGAATTGTAGGAAGGTCCAAAAGATGTCTGTGAATACACTGAATACGTTTGTACACTGAAGAGTGTTAGGGATTAACCTGGTGGAGTGATAGGCAGTGTGGGCTCTGGAACCAGACTTCCTACATTCAAATTCCTGCTCCACTGATTGCAAACCTTGGGCAAGATGCTTAACCTCTCTGGGCCTCAGTTTCCTTATATGTAAAACAAGGAAAATTACAGTACTCACTTCAGAGTTGTGAGATTTAAATGAGATAACGTATGAGAAGCTCTTAGATCAGTGGAGAGCGCATGGCAGGCACTCAATAAATGGTGGCCATGATAACAAAGCCTGCTTTCAGGAAGGATTCTGTGAATTATTTCTCACTAAAGTGTGAATGAGTAACAAGACTACGCCCCCTCTCTCAGAGGAATTTGAATCTTAACAGGAATTAAAGGAGTGAAATCCCATCTAATGATAAAATTTTTTAAAGTAAAGGAGGGGGTTTCCCTGATGGCACAGCGGTTAAGAATCCGTCTGCCAATGCAGGGGACACGGGTTCGAGCCCTGGTCTGGGAAGATTCCACATGCCGCGGAGCAACTAAGCCCGTGCACCACAACTACTGAGCCTGCGCTCCAGAGCCCAAGAGTCACAACTCGTGAAGTCCGGATGCCTAGAGCCCTTGCTCTGCAACAAGAGAAGCCACTGCAGTGAGAAGCCCACACACCGCAACGAAGAGTAGCCCCCGCTCACCGCAACTAGAGAAAGCCCGCGCAGCAACAAAGACCCAACGCAGCCAAAAATAAATAAAATAAACACATTAAAAAAAAAAAGTAAAGGAGGAATATAGGGGGTAGACAAGGGCCTTCCTAGGGTCCCTCACAAGCACGGTTGCTGCCTGCGGCACAAATCCTGCCAGGTCCCAGAGGCGGACCACACACAGGGGAAGGGAGAACACAGTCTCAGTCCCCAAGGAACCTCCCCTCTGCTTGGAGAAACAGGAAGCAACTAGACCCCAGAACAGTGCATAACTCCAGCTAAATAGGGAGTGCCTTTGGCAGCATGGTGGGCAACAGCCCAGGCCCAGCTATCAGAAAGGCTCCAGGAACCCTCTCGGGAACAACAGGAGCCAGGGCCAGAGGTGGGCATGGGAACCAGATGTGATGAGGACTGACCTGGGACCAGTGAGGAAGGGGCGGGGAGCCTCATCTTCCACAGCTATGTTTTCCCTACTAGGACCTTAGTACCAGGCTGGCACCTGTAGTAGAAGGGCCATGCGTTCTGGAGTCAGACTGCCAGGGCTCAATCCAGGCTCTACCTTTTTTCAACTGTGTGACATTTTGACCTCAGCATGGAGGACACAGGTAGAATTAGAAGCTGGAGTCCATCTCCCATCTCTTCCAGTTCTTCTTTGGAGAAACATTCCTCCTGTCTTCCTTTTCAGCTCATTGGAACAGGTGAGGCTGCAGCCATGGGGCCTGTGACCAGACCCACAAATCAGCACTAAATCTTCCTGGGCAGGGCCTTTTATCTGTGTGGTCATGTGACCACCAACTGTCTAATTAGAGTAAATCCTGGGACCTGTGTCGCAATTACTAAGAAGAGACCCTTTTCTACTGACCTGGAATTTGGGATGTTATGAACCTGGAGCCCCAGAAGACCACTCATGGCAGAATGGAAGGATTCAGTGTTTATGATGTTTTTGAGCCTCCTTCAGTTTCCCGGAGCCAGTAAATTCTCTTCTTGGCATAAACCAGTTTGAGTCAGGCTTTCTGTCATTTGCATCAGAAAGAGTCTGAAATTTCCAAGGTGAACTTTCTTAACCTCTCTACAAATTTCAGTTTCCTCATGTACAAAAAGGGGATGATGGTAATAGCATTTTTCAGGAGAAAGGAAGGGTTGTTCTAGGATGATTAAGAGAATTGGTCAGGGTCCAACACTTCACATAGAGCCTGACATATGTTAGACATTCAAAAAGCATCAACTTTTAGGTGCTCTGTAAGTGTTTGTTAATGGATCTGGCCCCAGGAGGTGAACTGCAAGGGCATCTGGGAAAAAGCCTCTTCCTGTAACTCTGAGGGGTCCCAGGAATCTCTGGGGGTGGTGGTGGTGTGGGGGGCACTCTGCAGGGAGGACTGCCTTGTCCATGCAGATCACAGGTGCCACCAAGGAAGACTCTAGTGGGGGTCATGATTAATTTTCCTAGCCCTCACGATCTAATCAAGCCCATTTTACAGGTGAAGGATGTGAGGCTCAGAGATCATGTCCAAAAGCCAATGCTAAATCCAGCGCCACTCTACTGGCTCAGCCCCTCCCTTGGAGCACATCAGTGTGGTCCCATGGTGGGGCGAGGTCTCAATCCCAGCTAGGCTAAATTAAGTAGGTCCGTTGTTGTCAAATGAGGGCTTCCATTAGCAATTCTAGGCGGTTTTGAAAGGGCAAAAAGGAGTTACAAACACTCTCTCCCTTCCTCCCTGAGGGCGGCTCTATCGTTAACCCGCAGTCTCCTGCACAGGGAACTTTCTGGAGAAGGCTCCAGGCGGTTTACCCCCCAGAGAGAGAGCCTGACGGCAGTTTTGCTAGAGGAAACCACGCAAGCCTCAAGGCTTGGCACTACCCTCCCTTCCGGACAGGCCAGGATGCCTGGGTGTGGGGGTGGGAACGGCACCTCCTACTTCCCTCCCGATAACCGCCAACCCCGCCGGATCTTTCTCACGTCTGGGAATTGAGCTCACCTTGGGCTTTTCCCACGTAGCCACCTTGAGCCTCAGTTTCCTCACCTGTAAAATGGTACCCACCTATTTCAGGGTCGTTTTGAGGGCATAACGGAGGGAAAAGTCCCAGGGTGTTCAGCGCAAGGATCGGCACAAAGTCATGAGTGTTCGAACCTCCCCCCAAACAGAGAGAGGGAGGCACCTGTGTGCTGGCGAGGACAGAGGATTCGAACCCGGGTCTCTTGTGACTCCAAGCCGACCTTTACCTCCAGTAACGTCTGCCTCTTTTACTAGTGAGATCCTGCCCACCCCCTTCCCTAATACTTTTCCTCCTCAGCCTCCCCCCACTCCCCACCTCCACCTGGCAGCCCTTGGGGACCTCCCAGCCGCAGCCCCAAGGAGCCAGACCTCCTGGGCCTGAACTGCTGGTAAGAAAAACTGTTTCCTCCCCGGTCCATTCACCCAGCTCCACGTCTAGCCAGCCCCGCCAGAGGAAAAGGCCAGCGAGATGCTCCCCACCTCCACCCGCGACCGACTCCTGGACACAGCTCCACTGTAGCCAGGATGTCCATGAGAAGTGGGATCATGTGCCCGTGGGTCTTCCTGCCGGATGGGAAGCGAAACCTGTCACCCCCTCTAATGCCCCAGTGGGGTCTCACCCAGTCTGCCTCGGGTTGGTGCCTTCCGATGGCGGAGGCGGGAACTCAACCTCAGTGGCCAATGAAAAGGCTCACGGGGGTGCTTTTAGTTGTCACGGCAACAGGGAACTGTATCTTGCTACCCCCATCCGGCGGAGCCCACTCTTCCAGGACCAGCCAGGTCACAGTCTGCGGCCCCAGTTCTACCTTAGGATGGCGGGGGGGGGGGGGG
>NW_006781396.1:1154327-1169018 GCF_000442215.2 Lipotes vexillifer | reverse complement strand
GGGGGGGGGGGGGGGTGTCAAAGTAGAGGGCCAGTTAGGGCCCAAACCCTTCACAAATGCTGACAGTGTAGGTGAGCCCCACGTGAACAGCACTGCTAAGAGAAGGCTGCCTGGAGAAGGAACACTACGTATGAGTAGCGTTCTGTTAGAAGGGACAAGGACACCCAATGTATTGTATTGGAGCGGCCGGAGCACTGCAGGGGCAGGGCACAGGGCTGGGCAAATTTAGGTAGAAATGAGTGGAGTAGGTGCTTAGCACGCAGTTTAAGGCTTCCAAGCCGAGACTCACCCAGGACAGGGTGGGGGACCAAGATGAGCAGCCACAGCCGAACGGTGGGTCTCACAGACCTTCAGGTAGGAAGAGAGAACCAAGGGTCACTGAGGCCATTACCTTGCCTCTGGGCAGCTTGCACTCCATCTTCAGTACAGTCACGTCCAGCCTTGGGCATTCATTAACCTCGTACTCTACCCTGGAACGAGAAAGGTGACCAGGTTCATTGTCCCCATTTTACAGATGAGAAAACTGATGCCTGCCTGGTAAAGTATCTCACCCTTGGGGCCTAGGGCCTGGCGTTGGGTCCAAGCAGGGCTCTCCAGGCCTTTAATTCCCTGGCGTGGTAGCTTGTCCAAGGAAGCCCCATGCCACTGTTCTGATGCTGTCCACCCTTGCTGATGATACAGGGATGCTGGGGCCACCTGAGCTGCATATTTAACAAGGCAGGTGAAATAGCACAGAGAATGCCGCCCCTGCCTCTGATGGCTCTGGGGGTGGGGGGTGCAGTAAGTGCCTCCTTGGTCACTCTGAGAGTGAATCCAGCATCACTCCACACTCCCCTTCTCAAGAAGCCCACAGTCTAGGATGTAAATTGGTGAAGCCACCATGGAAAATAGTATGGAGGTTCCTTAAAAAACTAAAAATAGGGCTTCCCTGGTGGTGCAGTGGTTAAGAATCCGCCTGCCGATGCAGGGGACACGGGTTCGAGCCCTGGCCCGGGAAGATCCCACATGCCACGGAGCAACTAAGTCCATACTCCACAACTACTGAGCCTGCGCTCTACAGCCCATGAGCCACAACTACTGAAGCCCGTGAGTCACAACTACTGAAGCCTGCGAGCCACAACTACTGAAGACTGCGCGGCTAGAGCCCGTGCTCCGCAACAAGAGAAGCCACCGCAATAAGAAGACCACGCACCGCAAAGAAGAGTAGCCCCACTAGTCACAACTAGAGAGAGCCCGCATGCAGCAACGAACCCAACGCAGCCAAAAATAAATAAACAAAATAAGTAAATTTTTTAAAAAACCCTAAAAATAGAGTTACCATATGATCCAGCAGTCCCACTCCTGGACATATGTCTGGAGAAAACTCTAATTTGAAAAGACACATGCACCCTAATGTTCACTGCAGCACTGTTTACAATAGCCAAGACAAGGAAGCAACCTAAATGCCCATTGACAGATGAATGGTTAAAGATGTGGTATACAGACACAATGGAATACTGCTCAGCCATTAAAAAGAATGAAATAATGCCATTTGCAGCAACATGGATGGACCTAGAGGTTATCATACTAAGTGAAGTAAATCAGAAAGAGAAAGACAAATACCATATGATATCACTTATATGTGGAATCTAAAAAAATGATACAAGTGAACTTATTTACAAAACAAAAACAGACTCACAGACATAGAACTAACAAGCTTACGGTTACCAAAGGGGAAAGGGTGGGGAGGGATGAATTAGGAGTTTGGGATTAGCAGATACACACTGCTATATATAAAATAAACAACAAGATCATACTGTATAGCACAGGGAACTGTATTTAATATCCTGTAATAAACCATAGTGGAAAAGAATATGTATATGTATGAATAACTGAATCACTTTGTTGTACACCAGAAACCAACACAACATTGTACATCAACTATATTCAATTAAAACGAAAAAGAAGAAAAAGAAGCCCACAGTCAAACAGGGAGACAGACCTGCAAGGACCGCACAGTGTGAATAAATGCTGCAGGGACAACCTGGACAGAACACAGAGGCCTCACAAGAGAAGGGGTGCCTGAGCCTGCCCAGCAAAGCCAGGGGAGACCTCACAGAGGAGGCAGCCTTTCAGAGGTCACAAGACATGTAAGGCCTTTGCCAGGCAGACGAGCAAGGGAAGGGAGTCCCAGGCAGAAGGAACAACATCTCCAAAGACCTAGAGGCCTGGGCGAGCCTGATGCATGGGGAAACCGCAAGTCAGGAGGACTGCGACAGGACCTAGGCTGTGGAGTGAATGCCCAGGACAGGACTGTGTGCCCTGCAGTTGGCTGTTTCAATACCCTTCTGAACAAGCAGGTACCCATATTTGTCTTTCTCCAAATGGTAGAGTCATAGACCCTCCAGAACCACTTCTGAAAATCCCACTTTGAGAAACGCTGGATTAGAAGCTAACCACTGTCAGCTACGGCTATACGCCAACAACATGGATGAAATTCACGGTATCAGGTTGAGAGAAAGAGGCCAGGGACCAAAGAGTCATTCTATATGACCCACTTATATCAAGTTCAAAGGAGTCAGGATAGTGGTTACCTCTGGGGAGTGTGGAAGGTCTTAAGGAGGGTGTCCAGGGGACAGTAATAATATTGTGTTTCTTGATCTGAGCGTTGGTTTCACAGATGTGTTCTCTTTGTGAAAGTTCACCCAGCTCTATACTTCAGCTTTTTGTATATTTTTCTGCATGTAGCTTCTACTCTAAAAAGAAAAAAGACTGCTTTCCATAAACATCAATGCAAAGGTAGGTACCAAAATTTTGTGCTCACGTAATCGGCTGTAAGCCAGGCATCCAGATGATACAGAATGTTTATATTGACTTTTTTTAAGATTATTCCAAAATGAAAACACAAACATTTTATTGTCTCATAGAGAGCTCTCAAGCTCCAGAGAACCCATCCATAAACATACCCCCGGGGCCTGAAAAACCCCAGCTCAAGAGGAAGCATTACAATGCTCAGTCCTGGGCCTGGGAGATGGAAGATAAATGAGGGGCCTGGAGCCTCTTCCCCGGGGCAAAGGGAGGTGGTGTCCTTTTCCAATAGAATGTCTGGTGCTGGGAGGCTGAGGACCCCCAGGCAGAGGGGACTGTTTCCTCCAAAACCTCTGAAATGGCTGTGAGAGGCGGGTCTCCCTGGCTTGGCTATGAGCTCCTGGAAGGCAGGGGCTTCTTTCACTCTGTGTCCCTGGTGCCCAGAGAGGGACCTGGCACACAGCGGGTCTCAGAGGACCTTTATGGCCAGGGCCTCTTTGCCGAACCTCACGTTGAGCGTGGAAGAGGGGGATCCATTTGGGAGGTTGTGGTTTCCCAGTCACTGGCTGAGTTCCACACCGCAGGCTCACAAACCATGGATGGGCGATGTTGCAGGAGGGATTCAAGGGTGGGGTCTGAGTTGTCCAATTCCCCCTGGAGGGGACAGCTGGATGCAGACGGGGCACTGAGCCTTGGCGACCAGGAATATGGGCAGGAAATCCTAACCCTTCCTGCCCACCGGCCTTGATGGAGTTGGTAACAGCCCAGCTCTGGGGGAGACAGACTGTTCCAGAACCCAGAAAGGGCTGCATCTGTGGGCAGGATGCTCAACATCCGCTCAACAGGTGTCTCCTCCTGTCCTCTGGGACATCCCTTCTCAGCACTCCCCAGACTCAGCCACTCTTGCCCACTCTCAAGAACCAGCCTCCTTTCCCCTCTTTGCTGTCTCCCCTCAGCCAGCATTTCTCAAACCACCTTTATGATTTCTGCCCTAACCTTGTGCTACCCAGAGTACTATTTACTTAATAGTTTTTCCTTAAAACAATGTTCAGTTGTTGTTACTGTTATTGTTGTTGTTTTAACTTGCCCTTGTTCTAAGCAATAATATTTGTGAAATCTTGGCTTTGATGTGCCCGTTTCATTTTTTTCTAACACACATTAAATTTTAATTTAAAATACTTGTTCTTGTATTACCTAAAATTACCATGTGTACCACCACAGTGGAAATGATTTTGTACAATGGTTCAGCCAGGATGGGTGGTTATTATTATAAATAATAATTATAGCCTCATGTTAGCAGCAAGTTGTATGCCTCTTCCATGCATCTGCATTTGCAGTCTCATTCAGTCTCTCAGTTCCTGCACTGTGGATGTCATTGGCCCCATTTTACAGGTGAGGAAACTGAAGCTCAAAGAGTAGTAGTGACTTGCTTAGGGTCACACAGCCAGTTAGGATTTTGGTCCTGATTCAAGGGTCTAGTGGCTCCTGACCTGGAGAAGGCAGGGAAGCAAGAGGCATTTTTCTGTCTCCAACCAGACCCACAAGAGCCACTCATGGAGTAGAGAGTTTGGATTAGACATGATGAAGGACTTCCTGGCTAGAAATGTTTAGACACGAGAATGACTGAGCAAGGAAGGCTCTGGAATGCCCAGCTTCCCAACTCCTCAAAACAAGGCTTGGGCTTCCCTGGTGGCGCAGTGGTTGGGAGTCTGCCTGCCGATGCAGGGGACGTGGGTTTGTGCCCCGGTCCAGGAGGATCCCACATGCCGCGGAGCAGCTGGGCCCGCGAGCCATGGCCGCTGAGCCTGCGCGTCCGGAGCCTGTGCTCCGCAACAGGAGAGGCCACAACAGTGAGAGGCCCGCGTACCGAAAAAAAAAAGACAAGGCTTGCCCAGCTGGGATCATGCCAGTGCTGCCTAGAGGCAGGAGGATGGACTGAATGACCTCTCCAGGCCTCATCCAAGCCCAGAGATTGGGTGCATGTTTCCCCAAAGCAGCTATTAAACAAGGAAAGGCATGTGGAGGCTCGCACTTAAAGGAACTGGGAACACCTTGTCTTGGCCCTGCCTTGTGAGGCAGTGTCAGCAACAGCAGGTCAGGGTGGCAGGGCATTAGCTCGCCCCCTTCCCTTCCCACTGCTCTGGCAGCTCCCAGAACACATCTCCAAGGCTGGGAGTTGAAGACCTGGCTGTTCTCAGAACCTCTGGGGCTGCTTGGCCACCTGAGCCAGGGAACCTGCATTTCTTCAATCCTCTCTAGGGGATCCTTTCCAAAACTCCCTGATCTGAAAAGTTAGACACATACTAACTTAAGGTGTTGCCTCTCCAGGGGATGAATTGTATTATATTTTTTTGAAAGTCATAGTATTTATTTCTCAAAACAAAGAGGGTATTATCTTCCTTTCTTTTCTTAAAAAAAATTTATTTATTTTATTTTTGGCTGCACTGGGTCTGTTGCTGCACACAGGCTTTTCTCTAGTTGTGGTGCACGGGCTTCTCATTGCGGTGGCTTCTCTTGTTGCGGAGCACGGGCTCTAGGCGTGCGGCCTTCAGTAGTTGTGGCACGTGGGCTCAGTAGTTGTGGCTCGCAGGCTCTAGAGCACAGGCTCAGTAGTTGTGGCGCACGGGCTTAGTTGCTCTGCGGCATGTGGGATCCTCCCGGAACAGGGATAGAACCCGTGTCCCCTGCATTGACAGGCAGATTCTTAACCACTGAGACACCAGGGAATCCCTATCTTCCTTTCTAATCAGACAAATAGTATATGCCCAGTTGTTTAAAAATATCAAATAATACAGAAAAGTATAAAAATGAATGTAAAATCACCCAAATTTCTTTTTTTTTTTTAATGACATGGGTTCATTTTTTAAAAATATTTATTTATTTAGGCTATGCCAGGTCTTAGTTGTGGCATGCAGGCTTCTTAGTTGTGGCATGCATGTGGGATCTAGTTCCCCGACCAGGGATCGAACCCAGGCCCCCTGCATCAGGAGTGCAGAGTCTTACCCACTGGACCACCGGGGAAGTCCCCAAATTACCCAAATTTCTATCATCTAGAAAATAGTGCTGTTGACAGTTTAGAGCACATCCTTCCAAAATTTTTTCATGGTACAATACACATAACATAAAATTTATCATTTTAACCATTTTTAAGTACACACGAATCATAGTTTTGTAAGGTCTCCTGAATATCGGACTAGTAGTGCAACTTCAGAAACCTCCATGGGCCAGTGGGGAAGATGTTTCGGGGTAAGGGCCCTTCTGACATTGTTCAAATGGAAACACAGATGCAGCCAGCCACTGTGTTTGGTGAGGTTGGTCCCGTTAGGAAGTTAAAGCCAAGAGTAACTCCGTTTGGGTGTACGGAGGAAAGCAGGTCTGTCTCTTGACGGGGCCACGTGAGCAGAACTGAGGGACATGACTTTGCTGAACTTCTACAAGAGAACAGTCTGAGACAAGGAGGGCGAATGTGTCTGTGATTATCCACCAGGAGCCTCAGTCTAAGTTGTTTCTCTCTGCCCTGGCCTCTGGGGTGATCAGGAGCTGGGAACTTTGGAGGACAAGAAGGGCCAGGACATGGCAGCAAGTTGGGTACAGATAACCGACCCTGGGGAATGAGAGGCCCTTGGCAGGAAGGCGGCAGCCAGCAGACCAGGAAAGAGCAGCGTCAGCCTCCTTCACTAGCATGGCCAGGCCAAAGCTTCCTTCCTCCAACCCTGCGGAGGGCAGGGGGCGGTGTGGGAGCCCTCAGGTCCCAAACAACGATTTCAGAGGGTGGTTGGGACGCTTTCAATCATGGAACCCCAGGCATTGATTTAGCAGATGCCATGTGTTGGCTTCAGAAGATCCCTGAACTTGAGGAGCTGAAACTACCTGGGCAGGGCTACCCCTTCACCCATGTGTTAACTGCACCCCCTTCCAGATCAGGAGTGCTGGCTCTCTTTGTTGATCTCCCACCACATTTACTGTGCACCCTCACTCAGCCTTTCACACCCTCATTCCTGTTTTTTCCCTCTGTGCACCCCAACTGAGCTGTAAGATTCCTGAGGGCGGCTACTGGGGCTTCAGGGGTCTTCATAGCCCCCTGTTTTTGCCCAGTTCAGTGCCCCACACAGAGCACATGTTTAGGCTACATCCACATGGTGAGGCCTGTGTGAGAGGACCTGGCCTTCAGAGCAGTTGGGGTTCTGAAAGAGGCAGTTCTAAGGCCCTCCGGATGGTTTGGAAGGCATCCAGGAGGAGGTGAGGAATACCTAGGGTCTTGGAGGTAGCATACAGTTCAGCTAATGGAGACAGAGCAAGCAGAGGGGCATTCTGATGCGAGCACCTGCCGGGGCAGTGATGGGGTTGGGGCCATGCCCCGGGAAGTCTCTCATACAGTGACTCCCAGGTTGAGATGCCCTTGCTTGCAGGCCTACACCTGTGTCTGCCAGGAGGCGAGGGTGAGATGCAGGAGCTCCAATTACAGTCATGACCCGGGATGGTCTCAGGGGTGCCCCTTTTTCCAAGAAGCTGACTTTTGAGGAATTTGCCTAGCCACAGAAATCGTGATGTGTTTACACTGGCCTCAGCTGTTGATTAAACCTCCATCGGTGCAACTACCAACCCAGGAAGAACACTCTCTTCCTCACAGTGTGTCCCCCGCTCCTGTTTTTCATGTTTATGGGCATCAGGTGGTTTGCAGAGGGATCCACACCCAGACTGCGCACCCAATGAGGTCAACCGACAAAACGACAGCTGCCACCCTGAGGCCCCTCGTTCTGGGAGCTGCAGGCTTGGGTCACCATCACCCCGGGCACGCCCCCTCCCCCCTGCCTTTACCCACCCCCAGTGCTTCTCTTCTGTCCCTGCTCCAGCCTCGTGCCTGCCCAAACTGTTGTTTATCAACACAGACCAGAACATTCCGCTGCCAGCAGAAACACACATGGCGATGGCGCTGCCATCCCACACCCTGCTGTCAACACACTCCCACGCGCTGTTGGCTGCTGTCAAAGCTGTGCTCACACACACATTCTCACCCCCTCCTGCCAACACAGCTGTTCCCCGCTGCCTGGAATCAGGCCCTCTGTCTCACATATGTGTTCTCTGTGGGTTTTTCTCATGTATACTCATAGCAGAGGCTCACACTTGTGGACCAGGCCAGCACACACTCTGCCCTCTGACCTGGGCTGTCAATCTCATCACTTGCAGCTGTGTGACCTTGGGCAATGGACTTAACCTCGCTGGACATCAGACACCTCATCTGTAGAGTGGGGCTAATAATTACCTTATAGGCCTTTTCCCATAGGCTCAGGGGGTTGGGCGAGAGCACAGGCAACCAGGAAGTGCTCAGTCAGTGGGAGCTCTGATGGTGGTGATCACGAGTGCTGTGTATCCTCTCTGGAATCTGGCCATTGGTTTTCCTTTCCCACGTCCGGCTGCTGGCCTCACCTTATGTTCACACCTTCCTGGCCATGTGACCTTGAGTGAGGCACATCACCTGTCCACTTCTCATGTCCTCGCTGGTGAAATGGGTTTAACAACTGCCTGGTCTGCCACGAGGGGCACGGGGAACAGGTTACCATCGTGCTTTGGAAGCCCATCAGTGTGGTCACAGCTGCAGGGTGTTGTGGAAGAAAGGGATTTGAACGGGGCGACAGCCAAACTTGGGCTTTTTAGCCACTTTCCACCTCCTCTCATCTCCTCGGTCAACCCTCAAGCTGGAGTCAGTGTTTCCATTGGGGCTCTGCGGTGGGGCTGCAGTCCACCCAAGAGGCCGCCGCGGGGGCCTCGCTAAGCCGCCCACCTCCCGCCCCCCACTCCTTCCATCAGGCACAGCTGCTCTTCCCAGTAGGCCCGGTCTGCCGCGCCGAGCCCTCCAGCTTACTCATCGTCTCCTGCTCTCTCTCTTGCCCCCGGAGACTGAGGGCCCCCGGCCCTCTCCCTGTGCTCCCCACCACCCTGCTGTCTTCTCCAGGACCCTTTCTGTCTTGTCTCCAACCTTGTCTTTCCTTCTCCTTGGCCAGCGAACCTGCTCTAGCCTTTTCTATTCTGGGAAACAGAGAGGTGTTTTTCTTAGAGGGATATAGAAAACAAACGTGACTAGAGAACCGAGGCAGACCTGGGCTGAGCAGGTGGCTGTGCGTTACAGAGAAGCAGAGGCTCTGCAGCGGGCAGGTGGCTGTGCGTTACAGAGAAGCAGAGGCTCTGCAGCGGGCAGGTGGCTGTGCGTTACAGAGAAGCAGAGGCTCTGCAGCGGGTGAAGCAGCAAGTCAGGCCCTGCGGGTGAGCTGGGCTTCGCCTGTAGCAACGTACCTCCCTGCCCCTTGATGGAAACGGGTGAAACTGCTGGAGGGCAGATCCTGGCCTGGTCCATGCTCAGAGGCTATGGCTTCTCCCTTTGACTCTGAGAGAGTCCCAAGCTCCAGTTGCCACTGGGAGGCCACTGGAGATCTGTTGGCTCGGGGGAACCATGGTAACGGGGCTGCCTCTATCCTTCGGGGCACTGCACAAATGGAAACCCATGTACCACATGTCTAGCTATCCAAAATGTACAAGTCAAGCTAAGAAGCTGTCAAATAAAATGTTTTATTTTCCTACCTCCATATATAAACCTTCAGAATGACCTGGAAAGTCAAGTTGGAATTTAGAATTCTTGGACTCTTCAGAGTCCCTCCCCAAGAACACAGGGACATGAGAGAGCTGGGCTGGTGTGTGACAGCGTGTGCAATGGGGGCTCTAGGGCAGTTGGCTGATTTGGCATAAACATAAACTATGTTTCAATCTGATCAGTACCTTATGCTTTTAATTTCCTCCTAGGCTAGTGCAGCCAAAAGAGCTACAAGGCAGTATGCACAGTGGTTATGAGCTTCATTCAAATCCCAGGGCTGTCAAAATCAAGCACTTAATCTTTTTGAGGTTTAATTTCCCCATCTGTAAAATGGGACTAATGATACCTCCCTGATAAAGTTATTGTGATTATTAAGAGTGATAATCCTTGTAAAGCCCTTAGCATGGTCCTGGAACACAATAATTGCTCAATAAGCTGTGAGCTATTATTACTATTATAATTTCTCCACACGGGCAATGATATAGCATCAGAGCAGGAAGTCATCTGCCTGTCTCTTCACTGCACACATGATGAAACAGGTCACTCAGCTAAGCAGAAGCAGATATGGAACTTGGGCTTCCAACTTTCCCACAGTCTTGGGTTTTTCCCTAGCTAAAAATGGAGGCCCAATAATGTGAATACCCTTCATTCACTGAATTGCACACTTTTAAAATGGTTAATACAGCAAATTCTATGGCGTGTTCATTTTACCGATGCGTTGGTTGGTTAGGGCTGCCATAACAGCCTACCACAAATTACCACAAATTACCACAAACTGGGTGGCCAATTACAGAAATGTATTGTCTCACAGTTCTGGAGGCTAGAAGTCTAAAGGTATGAATAGCGTTGATCCCCTCTGAAGGCTGTAAAGAAGAATCTATTCCGTGCCTTACTCCTAGCTTCTGACGGTTTGCTGGCAATCTTCGGCTTCCCTATCTCTGCCTTTGTCTTCACATGGTGTTCTTCCTGCGTACATGTGGCTCTCTCCGTGTGCCCAAGTTTCCCCTTTTTATAAGGACACCAGTCAGATTGGATAGAGTCCACCCTATTGACCTCATCTCAACTAAAGACATCTGCAATTACCCTATTCTTGAATAAGGTCACATTCTGAGGTACTAAGGGTTAAGACTTCAACACAGGAGTTTTGTGGGGGACACAGTTCAGCCCACGACAACCACGATGAGAAAGTGCGGCTACCTTGTACTCAACACCAGATTATAGGCAGGGGAAAAACACCTTTGCTGACATATCAGGGCTATGCTCATAGTAAGTCTTCAAGATGCGTTTCTTGAGGGACTTCCCTGGTGGCGTACTGGATGAGATTCCGCACTCCCAATGCAGGGAGCCCCCGGGGTCCATCCCCGGTCAGGGAACTAGATCCCGCGTGCATGCCGCAGCTAGGAGCCCGTGTGCCACAACTAACACCCAGCGCAACCAAATAGATAAATATAAAAAAAAAAAGATGTGTTTCTTGACTTGTGTTAAATCTGATGCCAATAAGCTAAAAGGGCTGGACTCTCCCGTTTTCCAAAATGAGTCCTCCTCTGGCCATGGACTAAAAGGATTTTTAACGACCAGTACTGTTTCCAGACAAGTACTTAATAAACTCTTTAAAAATAATTGGTTCTCTTTGGTTGGCTCAACTCTGCAATCCTGGACGCCATCTTGTTTTTACTACTATCCTCAGAGAGGAGGTGAAATTCAGCTAGAGCAGGCTGAATTCTGTATTGTCTTCTTTTGCATGTGAATAGCTTATTTTATTTAAATGTTTCCCTTTTTTTATGGAGAAGTTCTTCAAACAAATAGAAAAGTTGCAACAATGGCACAATAAACACCTACATACCCTCCACCTAGATGCAATGATTGTTGACCCTTTTGCCACATTTGCTTTATCTGTATCAAGTTTTTTTGGTGAACCACTTGAAAAGAAGTTGCTGGCATCATGATGTCTCAGCTCCAAATATTTCAGCATGAATTTCCTAGGAATAAGCTGTTCTATATAATCACAGGGTGATTCTCAAATCTGAGAAAACCAGTTGTTCCATAATATCATCTCATATCCAGTCGGTACTCTAATTTGACCAGGCTGATTTTTCAAAAATTCTGAATCTAATGAATTACAAATCTGTGAGGCTTAGGGTCTTGACAGTATGACCTGTGTAATGGGAAATTTTGGAGCTGAAAATTAACCTAACATCTAGAATCCCTCAGGCCCCACACATTAATGTTTCTTTTTCTCATTTCCTGTGGCTAGCAAGCTAGCTCTATGAAAGCTCAAATGCATGCTTGGGGTGGGGCACTCCTGGAATTCCTTGTATTCTAAAACAGTGGCCTTTTGAGGAGTACCTGCAGGAAGACCTGTTTGGTCTGGGGACCTGCTACACTTGCCTGGGACCTCCCTGGGGGGAGTCGCCAAAGGGAGCTGGGTGGGGAGGGTAGCGCGACACGACCTTGACCGGGGTGGATACTCCCAGACTGAGCACCGCCTCCTCCACTGCTGGCCAGGTGCCAGGGTGGCGTGCTTGCCAGTGCTGCCATTGTCACAGGCTCTTTCTGGGGAGTTCCAGATGGCGGCCCAGAGGGTCATCCTGGCCTCCCAAAAGGCTGCCGCAAAGCAACACTGAAAGAAGAAAAAGAGGAAAATTCTTCAGTGAACTTCCCTGAGTTTGCGGGGGAGGGCACCGTCTTCTTTCTTTCCCTTCTCTGCAAATCCAGGGCTCAGGATTAAGCCTTCAGTTTTAAAGCCTGCTTCATAACTAGGAACAGCATTAATCCATAGAACCGTGCAAATAAAAAGGGGGGTCAACAAAGATGGAGGGTGTGGGGGGAATATCTGGTTTGTGATTCAGAACTGCCTTCTCCAGCCCCCAGGCTTGCTCCAGCTTGCCTGCAAGTTCCAGCCAATGTATTTCTGGATGGGATGGGAGCCAGGGGTCAGATAAAGTTCCAACATATTTTGCAGCAGGCCTGACACTTTGCCCAGTGCTCTGGGCCCATGAAAGCTGCCAGGATGGTGTGCTGGGAAAGCTAGGCCAGATGGAGCTGGTTTAAATGGGTTTGAGGGAGCAGGCAGTTGACTAACCGGACAACTCAGCAACACCCAGCACAGTAACACCACCGAACCAACGTGGCTGCCTGGGCCACTGAAGGGCCTGCATGCTGTTCCCAGTAAGTCACAAGCAGCCACCACGCTAATCCCCACCCCCGCCCACTGCATCCCTGGGACCAAGATCTGTACTTCCATCTTGTTATCTTTAGTAAAACAAGTAAACGCTTAACACACCAAGCACCTGACATGCATTATCTAATTTAATCCTCACAACAGCTCAGTGAAGTAGGTGCTGTTATTACCCCAGCTAGACAGATAACAGCAAACACATGTAGATAACAGATACACCTACGTGTATGAGGCCCACTTCTAAACACTTGCCATGTGTTACCTAGTTTACTAGGGAAACCGAGGCACAGGGGGGCAAAGCCAGTCGTCCAGGGTCACACGGCTGGCTGGTAGGTGTGGACCTGAAACCGCTGGAAACTAGGTGACTCCAGATGGAGGGTCCGCCCCTCACCAGCCCGTGATTTTCCAGGTGGGGAACCTTTTCTGAGACAGGCAGGGGAAGAGAGGCTGGGTTGAGATGCAAAACAAAGTGAAGGCGAAGGTCTGCACTCCTTTCCGCTTCCTGACAAGCATAATGAGAGGCACCCGTGGGAACAGAAACTCAGACATCTGACCCTGAGCCCTTGGCCACTCTTCCTTCCTCTCCCCTGGCCCAGTTGGTCTGAACTGTGTTGTCCCAGGCCTCGTGGGAGCCGCTGTGGGACAGACAGGGACAAGTGGGCAGGCTGCAGAAGGGCTTTTGCTCTCATCAAGCTGCATCTGACGCTTCTCGACTCCAAGGCACCCGGCAGGCAGTGAGAAGCCGCCCTGTGCACCTCCCACAGCCGAGGCTGACTGTCCCAAATCTGGAACTGAGCCGGCTGAGCCCCCCTGCATGAAGTCCAGGCTTCCCGTCACATTTTGGCTCTTCTGATAGCCCAAGGCCACCTGCAGTGATGTCACCTGGCAGGTCACGATGGGCTGCCCGTTGTCAGTCCTGCTATGGCCATTGTCCTCACCAGCTCTGCTTTCACCTGCCCGTGTGGACAAACTCACGCACGCAGAGGAGCTGCTGTCCCCTGTCCCAGCTGCCCGCACACACTCATGGCCTCTGGACTGAACGCTGAGGAAGAAACGTCAGGCCTTGCTTTGGAGCACCTGGCTGCATGCTCCGAGGCAGCCCCTCCAACACAAAGGAAGGATCAGAGAGGACTCTCAGAGGAGATGATGTCTAAGCAAGTTCTAGATACATAATAAACTGTGACAATGTCTATATCCTGCTCCTCAGGGGTACTTAGGTTGACGTGTGCCGTCTTGACATTTTCTTATGTTTACAGACATATCTATGCCTTTATCTATATACATGCTCTGACTCCTTTAATTAGAAAGGGACTGACTTCCTTTCTTCACTTCTCAAGGCATCAGGAACACTCTTCCACGTGGGTATATATTGATATAATGGCTGCATAGTATCCACCGTATGGCTGTACCATCATTTGCAACAGCAGTCCCCTACTGATGGACATTTAGGCTGTTCTCAGTGTTTCTGCTAATCAATCATCCATCCTTTCTTCCTTTCCATAAATATTTATTAATCTCTGACTATGTGCCAGGCACCTTGATCAGTGCTGGGTATATGGAGATGAAGAAAATGGACATGGTGGACTTCCCCAGTGGTGCAGTGGTTAAGAATCTGGTTCGAGCCCTGGTCCGGGAAGATCCCACATGCCGTGGGGCAACTAAGCCCATGTGCCACAACTACTGACCCTGTGCTCTAGAGCCCACGTGCCACAACTACTGAGCCCACATGCCACATCTACTGAAGCCCCTGTGCTCTAGAGCCCGTGCTCAACAAGAGAGCCACTGCAGTGAGAAGCCTGTGCACCACAACGAAGAGTAGCCCCCCTCGCCGCAACTAGAGAAAGCCCGCACGCAGCAACAAAGACCCAAGGCAGCCAAAAGTAAATAAATTAATAAATTTTAAAAATAAAAAAGAAAGAAAATGGACATGGTCTCTCCCTCACAGACCTTTCAGTCCAGTGGAGAGATAAACTTCTAATCCCAAGACGCCGTAAGAGCTAAGGAGGGAAGAAACAGGTAGCTCTAGAGGGAATAACAGGGTCCCTGCTTCACTGGGCACTTGAGAAAGACCTCTCTGGGGTGGGGACATTTCAATGGAGATCTATATGAGGAGGAGCCAGTCATTTGAGGAGTGTAGGGA
>NW_006781396.1:1147977-1154228 GCF_000442215.2 Lipotes vexillifer | reverse complement strand
TGTAGGGAAGAGCATTCTGGGTGGAGGGAACAACGTGAGCAAGGGCAGAGCTGTACGTGTGTGGGGTATGTTTGGGGAAGTCTGAGATTCCTCCTAAGGCTACAGTGTAGGGGTGTAGTTGCGGTGAGGCTAGATAGGCTGGGGGAAATTCACGAGAGAACCCCTTGAATACCAAGCCAACGAATTTGGACTCGATTCTCTAAGCAACAGAGCCACTCATGTCACTGAGTCTAGACACAGAATACTGAGGCCTCCTGCCTAGAAAGACCCAGGAGAATATTAATGTTCGAGAGGAAATCTCTGCTTCAAATGCAAGGTTCCTTTTCCTGCTTGCTAGGAGTTCAAAGCCTGTCCTGAGCTTTAGGGCCAGGCATGTTACCTTATTGCTGAGTCCCCCTGAGAAATGTGGTCCAGAGAGATCAAGGGATTTGCCCAAGTGAAACAGCAAACCCATGCCAAAGGCAGAACCTAAGGCCCCAACTGCCTTCGGCTCCAGCCCTAAACCCCACCTTCTCTCACCTGTGCATTCTTTCTGGCAGCCACTCAAAAGCAGGAGGAGGGTGAGAAAATGCATTTTAAAGAGAATTTGTGGAGCACCCACGAGTGTCAAGCACCGTGCCTGGCCTGGGAGGTACAGGGCAGTAAGGCCAGCCTGGAGGATACTCACAGCCCCAGAGACCTGCATGAGTTCCCCATCATCTTCAATCTAGAAATTCTCCCTGCGCCATCCCCTCCCGCCCCGAAAAGTTGTTGAAAAATCACGCGTAACAAAGTGGCCAGGAGTTTCCTGCCTTGCTAAACTGGCTTACTCAATTTCCCTCATTTGTCCGCTCGGACCAGACGGAGCAAAGGGCAGCCATCAAAGGTGTCTGGGACGAAGCGCCGGCACCTGCCCGGTGAATAGGCCGCTGGGGACTCAGTCTGGCGGTGGTCTGGGCCGGTGGACGGGGAGGGACAAGGCCGGGGGCAGCCCGGTGCGCTGGGTGTGCAGTGTGCGCCACGTGAGGGAGGGCGCGAGCTGCAGCGACTTGATGAGGCAATCGCGGCAACATGCGTCTGGGCCCGTGCGGGGCGGGGACTGGGGCGGAGGGGAGGGCGCTGACGGGAGCCGCTGGCAGCACCTAACCCCCCTCCCGGCTCCCTGCTATCTCGGCCACCTGTGCTGGGCTCCGGGGCGGGGGCGCCATGCTGGAAGCCCTCTACGCCGCCGCCGGCACCGGCTCGGCCCAGCGCCCTGAGCGCACGCGGGGGCATGCGCGGGCGCACGGCCCGGGCAGGCTTGCTCGAATCCCCCCTGCCTCCCGGAAGCCCTGGCTCATTATCCCCGGGCTGTTGGTATTCTCCTCCGCGCTGGTCCCTCCACCGCCGCACTGCGCTGACAGACACACGAGTTCCTGGTGCCAACCCGCCCACACGCCTGGGTAGCTCCACGTGGGCGCCGCACGCGCGGGGGCCCATCTGCCCCACTGGATTTGGAGAGCTATTCTAACTCAACCCCTAGATTTGTTGTCCTATGCTTGCTGGAACAAGCGCTGTGTTTTGCGGGAAGTTGCTTAACTTCTCTGAGCTTCAGATAAGTCATCTGTCGAATGGGGCTGATGATAGTACAACCTCACTGCATTGTGGTAGGAATTAAATAAGACAGTGTCTATAAAGTGTTAAGCCGCAGCGATCATTGGGACTCACCCAATAAAGGATAACCATGATGATTTTTTTTTTTTTTTTTTTTAACAACTGGAGGACAAATCAAAATGTCTTTCTGTCCACACTGAATGTATCACTGTAATTTGTTTAAGCTACATGATCGCCAGTCATAAGATTTCTCACTAGGAGATATGGAAATGAGGCAAAGTCACCAAATTTTTTTTGTTGTTTTGTTTTTGTTTTTGTTTTTGTTTTTGTTTTTGTGGTTCTCGGGCCTCTCACTGTTGTGGCCTCTCCCGTTGCGGAGCACAGGCTCCGGACGCGCAGGCTCAGCGGCCATGGCTCACGGGACCAGACGCTCCGCGGCATGTGGGATCTTCCCGGACCGGGGCACGAACCCGTGTCCCCTGCATCGGCAGGCAGACTCTCAACCACTGAGCCACCAGGGAAGCCCCCATGATGATTTTTATAGAGGAGCAAACTGAGCTCCACGCCCCAGCTGAGCTCAGGGAGTCTGTAACGGGCAAGACTGGGCTTCTGGGTTTTGCTTTTGTTTTCTTTCCTGTATCATGTTCATCTTTTCTGCCATATCACCCTGCCTCTCCTCACCCAGGGCCTACAACATAAGTCTCTTGATATCGGTGCCTACTACACTGCATTAAAAACTCTTTTTTGAGTATGTGGCACCTCAGGCCCTGCCAGCTACACCTGTAGCCTCCCAGCCTGGACTGTTGCCAGCTCTGGCCCCTGACTCATTGCAGTAAGTCACTTCCTGCCTCAGTCTCTCCATCTGTACTGTCTGGATAAGAGGCCTCCTCTCTCCAGTCTCCTGGAACCAGCAGAGGATGACTCAGACAAGGGTGGGGAAAGCCCACAGACACAGAAAAAGGCTCTTACTAGTAGGAGCCAGGGGCCACTGACTGATGCAAGGTTTGGGTTTTACGTGCAGTGCAGCAAGCGGGAACAGGGATGGTTTGGGGAAGGTGTAAGGAGCCTGGGAGAGCAGAGGAATTCCTGCCCCTCCCCGACATCAGACAGCTGGGGTTCCGGGACAGAGCCTCAGCCTAGGAGTTTGAGGGGAGAGCACTAGGTCTAGACTCCACCCCCCCCAGCTCTGTGACCACCAAAGGTTCATGATCCCTTTGATCTGTCTGCCCTTTCTGTCAAGTGGGAGTCGTGGCATTTCCCTCGCTGGGCTACTGTAAGGAGTAAAAGTGGTAACCCCGAGAGAGGGCAGAGTACACTCCGTGTTTCTAGGTGAGGGTTCAGGGTGAGGGAGGTAAGATGGAAGAAGACAGCCCCCAAAGGCTTGGCATAGTCTAGTCACCCCAGGCTAGTGTCCAAGGGCCCCCTCCCCCAAAAGTCAGAGATCAGTGTACCTTCAGCCAACTCCAGACATAGCAGACCCCCACTTACACCTCATGAGGCACAAGAAATCTGGACTCAGAGTGGGTCCAGGGAATTCCCTGGCGGTCCAGCGGTTGGGACTCAGCACTCTCACTGCCGAGGGCCTGGGTTCATTTCCTGGTCGGGAACTAAGATCCCACAAGCCACATGGCACAGCCAAAAAAAAAAAAAAAGAGTGGGTCCAAACCTGGTCTCTACCATTTGCTACCTGTATGATGTGGATGCAACAAGTTACTTACTGTCTTTGGGCCTCCACTTTCCACACATAAAATGGGGGCAGTAATGCCTGCTGTATGAGGCTGTTGTGAGGATAGGAGATAATGAGGTAAATATGAAGTGTTCATAACAGTGGCCGTTGCTCTTGTTGTAAAATGCAGTTTTTTTACCTCACTGCTCCTCACCTTAACCTATCACAGCTGGAATATTATCATCTTGGGTCTTTGGGTTAGAAATGTGTACTGAAATCTGTAGTGTTTTTTTAAGTTGATAGCCTCATGCCATGAGCTTTAATGGAAAGAAGTCTGTTTGCTGAGGGACTTTATAGACAATACTGTATTTGACATGTGACGGAGGCCTTATATGACATCCATTATACAGATGAGAAAACCGAGGCAGGGAGAGGTCAAATAACTTGTCTCAGGTCACATGGCTAGAAAATGGCAGGGCCAGGATTTAAACCTGACTCCAGATTGTCCCACCACACAGGGCCCTCCCTGCCTGTTGTGTTTCTGCTCTGTGTGTTGTCCTGCCCCTTCCTGAGTGGGCCTCTTAAGGTGTCCCCAAGGCCAGGGACAGTCATGATTATTGCTTCCTTGTCTCCCAGGGTGTGGCTCAAGCACGCAGTAGGTCCTCAGTCTATGCTGCTGACCAGAGAAGTTGAGTCCCGCTTAGCTGGGGACGAGTCCTCTTAGGAGGGAAGTGACTCACATGGGCCAGCTGTGTTTGTGTGTCTCCGAGTGCGTCTCTGTTGTGTGGGTGGGGGTGTGGCGTGAACGTGGTCCTGTGGGGATGATGTGGAGGGAAACCCAGGCTGGTGATCCAGTCGCTGCTGTCTCTGCCAGCCCCAGCCAGGGCCAAGCCTGCCGAGTCACAGACCCCTGGCCCTTCCCAGGCCCTGTCTGCTTGAGGCCTCTCTTCTCCTCAAGCTCCTACCCCATCCCTACACTCCTTGTGTCTCAGCCTTTCAGATGCTTCCTCCACACCTCAGCGCCCTAGCTGAGCCTGGGAAGGGGTGGGGGGTGGGGGTCTCAGGGCCATCTTCCTCCTCCGCCCAGTGCAGGCATCTGGCTGGGGCCACAGCTGGTGTCAGCTCCTCCCCCCCTGCCCCAGGAGAAGCTCTTTGGGTATGTCTAAGGCTGGGCCCTGCTATTTTTAGATAACATCCCCTCCCTCCCCCTCCCAGCCTCATACCAGCTGGGGGAGGAAATGACTCACCTCAAGCCTAGACAGGTAGAGGCTGCCTCAGTGAGCCCCAGGCAGGCCCAGCCTGGCTCCAGCTCTAGGGCTGCCCCACCTGGGGTCACCCCAGAGCGGCCTGCCCCCCAGCCTGAGGATAAAGCTGGGTTGGGATCAAGGCCCAGGATCCCACCAGGCTTTTTGTGGGCTCCCTCTGCTATTTATCTCACAGGGCCTGGGGCAGGACACCTCCAACAGGTTGTGGACCCTCTGCTCACCTTAGCAGACTCTGGGCCTGTGCTAGGCCCCAGCCCAGTCTGAGGGGGCCAGACAGTTTGAGTGGACTGACCATGGTCCCACTCATTAGCCTCAGTGGAGACCAGGGGTATAGAATGAAGAAAGACCCCACTCAGTAGGGGACGGGGAAGGCACGAAGACCCTGGGTATGTGTGTGCTGAGTAGGGTGTCCGGTTGTCCCAGCTTGCCCAGGTATGAGGAATTTCCTGGGAATTTCAGTGCCAAGCAGGAGAGTTCTGGGTAAGCCGAGACTGTTGGTTGCCGTGGCACTGAGTTATGGTCTGTATCTTGGGGAAAGGGCAGGTGTTGGGAGCTTGTTTGGATGTCCTGGCCTAGTCCCACCCAGTCATGGCTGGAGGACCAAGTTCCTGGCCCGAGCCCTCTCTGCAGTCAGGGGATGGTGAACAGAAGTCCACCTCCAAGGGGAGGGACTGGGCCTGGGCTGTGCGAAAGGCTGGGAGCTCTGCACAGGCTGAGAGACCCGGGCAGCACCTTGGTCGGGGTGCCTCTCCTTGCTAAAGCCAACGAGGGGAAGGTTGGGCCAGTCAGCACAGGGCTGAGGGCAAGGGTGAGCAGAGCCGGTGTTAGGGGAGGAGGGGTGCTGGGGAAAGACACTGGGAAGAGCAGGAAGTAATGACGAGAGCACAGGGTTGGCACTGGGGAGGCTCAGGTTCCGGGCCCACTTACCGCCAGGTGCCTCTGTCAACTGTAAAATGGGGGAGAGGGGCACCTGTCTGCCTGCCCCAGCTACTTGCAGTAAGGACTCTGAGAGAATGCCTGGGGCAGTGGGTAGCAGGCTGGAAAGTTGGGGCTGGGGTAGTTGGTTAGTTGGAGAGGCCTTGCTGGGGCTGACAGCCTGCAGAGCTCTCAGCTGGTCGGGGAAGTGGGCCTTTGCCCTCCTCTCCAGCCCAGATCAGCATCTGGTCAACACGGCTCCTGAGGCCTCACCTCAGGGGTCATATTAAAGGAGCTGTGGCTGAGGCCCAGACTTTGATGGGGGGACCCCGCTTTGCCATTGTCCTCGTCATCCTTGGGGTGTTGGCTCTTTTCCACAGGCCAGGAGTGAGTGGCCTAGGCAGCGGCTCTGACACAACTAAGCTGGGCAGCCTGAGGCTAACCACTTCTCTTTTCTGGGCCTCAGTTTCCTCATTGGTGAAATTGTGGGGTTAGATGAGGTCTCCGATTTTTCAATGTTTATTTTTGTAGTAGAACCTCTTCTCCAATCAAAGGTCCAACTGGACTAAACATTTGTTGTTCAGTGGGTGACTGAAACACGGGCAGGGCTGCTGGCCCCCTCTCACCTTCACCCTCGCACCCCCGGGGGCCCAAGGGCTCAGGGGGACACAGTATGAGACCCTCCTTTGGGGTGCCTGCCATTTCTAACATTCTTATTATTTGTGCCTCGATGGCAAAGGTGTTCTTGTTTCCTCTCTAGGTAGCCCAGAATTAGACCCCAAGCCCAGCACTTGGCACCGTCTACTAAATTCTCTAACTCCTGGTTCCTGCTG
>NW_006781396.1:1126965-1147426 GCF_000442215.2 Lipotes vexillifer | reverse complement strand
TCCTGCTGACGCTGAGGTCTGTTTCAGCCTTTGTCACAGAGTTCAGTGGGCCCACAGGCCCCTGGTCCTGTCTCAGGGAAGTTACAGGACCAAAACCTACGCCACAGCTAACCTTGTGGGGCACTTCTGGGCTTGTGAAGGACTTCCATGACCTCATCTCATGTGCCCCCTGACAGCCTGCAGGAGAGGCCTGAGAATCCCATGGGACACGGATCTTGGGAGATTGTCTCAAGATCCCCCTACCTGGGGTGCAGAGCTGGGCACCTAGCCAGGAAGCCAGGTCCTTCCCTGGAGCCACAGTCTGGGGCATCTGGCCGAGGCCCAGGCTTTCCCTAGCTTATCCCCGGGATGCTGGCACCTGTAGGCACCAATGACACAAAGAGGAGGTAGGAATGTATGAGGAAGGCAGGAAAGAGGGAAAACTTTCATCCTCATCCTGGGGGGCTGGGGCAGTCATTCCTCCCAGCTTACCGAACAGGCAGGGTTACCCGCACTCCACCCATCACCTTCCCTGCTGAAGTCAGAGAGGGGTGGGGAGGGGACGGAGGGCAGGAGGAGGAGGGGTCGCCAGGACCGCAGAAGCAGGGACTGCACGAACGGGTACGGGAGGATGCCAGAGGCCAGGCAGCTGACCCGGGGTCACCCAAGGCCCCTGGGGAGGCCCCCACCAACGCTGACACCAGCAGTGCCCTGGAGGAACGTGCAGTCCTCACGCTGTCTTCTTTGGCTCTCACGACAGCAGGCATGGGGAGGGGCCAGAGCGGAGTCAACAGTTCCTCGAATTGTGTTACCGCCGCCGCGGCCTGCCAGCTCCTGAGCTAATAATACAAACAGATGTGGGTCACACAACTCCATCCCATGGCCTGAATCCTGCCCTGCTGCGTGAACCCCAGGCTCAAGTCCTGGGGCCCTGGGGTGAGGCCCTGTTTGTACAAAGCCCACCCCAGTCAGGCTAACAGCCCATAGGTCCCACAGGTGACAGAGGCTGACATTAAGGACTCAACAGGTGAGGTCTGTGCAATGATGCTAATTGTAACAAAAATTTTTAAATGATACAAATGAAATACGATACAAATGTCCTTTACAGCTGAGGCTTGAAACCTGATCTCTGGACTCTGTGCCCAGTGCTTCAGTGCTGAGAAGGGACCAGAAGGAGACTGAGGCCCCTTGCAGTCTCAAGAGAAATGGCCCCAAGAACTGCCGTCCCCCATGCTATGTGAGCCTGGGGCTCATAGCCTGAACACCATGGAAACAGTTGCTACCCGTGTGGCACTGTGGGAGGCTGTCTGACACACGGGGCCCAGGATGCCATCCTCAGCACCCGGGGGCCCTGGGTTGGTGACCAGCAGGTAGCAAAGCCTGCCAGCGGTGACCATGAGGCCTGTGGCCAGGGCAGCACTGGGGCAGCCCAGGGACAGAACTGGGTCTGTGTCCAGGTGTGGGTGGTGCCAACTGACACCGGCCAGAGCACTGGAGAACACATCCTCTTCCACCCATTAGGGGTGGGGAACACTTTGGACAGCCATCAGAGGTCCCCTGGAGGATGAGCACTGTTTATGATTCTCATACTAGTCCCTGGTACAGCCATCCCCCCAGGGAGAGGTATGAGCACTGTTTATGATTCTCATACTAGTCCCTGGTACAGCCATCCCCCCTCAGGGAGAGGTGAAGTGGTGGGCATTTTCAGCAGGACTCTGCTTCCCCCATGAGGCGCGGAAAAGGGAGAGGCCTCAGTCAGTGCTTATCTCACAGGAGCCTGCTTCACATATGCTATCCGTCCAGCGGGATGCTGGTCCTCACTGGAGCCTGTCAAGTTTGGCAGAAGTGTCCCTGGTCCTGCATGTGGGTTTATGGCTACAAAGCTACCTACAGGGTGACGCTGGGCAGGGTATGCGAGGTGGAGAAAGCTGCAGAGGGACAGCCACAAGTGGCCATCAGAAAGGTGTCTCAGTGCTGGGGGGCTGCCCCTTTCTTCCTCAGCAGTGTTCATGGAGGCCCCACTGTGTCCAGGCCCCAGGGCTGCAGCACTAAACAAGTGGACAGGCCCCAGACAGACCCTTGCCTCTTCAGGCTGTGAAGCCTTCTTCCAAGAACTGCACGAGCACCTTCAGTGAGAGGGCAGGGCAGGCCCAGGCTGTGGGAACACAGGCAGGCCTCCCAGAGGACAGTGGCGGAGCCACAGGGAGGCTCAGGGCAGAAGGAGCTGCATCGGGCAGCGAGGTCAGAGTGTGAGGGCCTGCAGGTCACCTGGAGACAGGAAAAGGACCTCACTCCATCCTTCCGGCCTCCACTTCCCTCATCTGTAAAGAGATCGTCAGCATCCTCCTGCACTATTTGGGTGCCTGTCTCTTGGGCCCCTTCACTGTGTCCATCAGAAAAATGGCAACAATCCATTCAGTTAAGGTAGTGGGAGTGCTGACCACAGTCCCTGAAGGCCCTAAGCCTGACCTCTCGGCCTTACGAGTACCAGCTCCACTGGAGAAGTGTACCCCGTCCTCCCCAAGGAAAACTCCAGCCCGAGTCAGAGCTACAGAAGGCAGCCAGGCCTTAGTTAGACTAAATTAATGAAGGGACAGGGGAGAATGGGGTAAACAAGGTGTGGCAGTCAGCCTCCCCACTCTTCTCCCAAGCAGAGCCCCAACTCCTGGGCTCTGGGAGGGCTGTTTGGCCATGGGGGTCCTAGAGATGCCCCTCGCACCCCTTGTCCTGTCTGGGCCCTGGACCTTTATTTCCTGCCCAAACAGCTGTGGGGCTATTGGAAGTAACAGGAAGCCTGGGCTCTGTTCCTGGTGAAACATCCCTCCATGAGGGTCAGGGGGGACAGGGGTGACAGTGTGAATGCCATGGCCTAGCCCTCCAGCTTTGCCAACCTCTGTCCCCACTCCCCTGCCCGCCTCCTGCATGGCTGGCCTTACAGGGCTGTCTCTGAGGGCAGGGCCCAGCACCAAGAAAGGCTCAGACACGCTTGCTGAATGCTGAACAGAGTGGACAGGGGACAGCCAGGATTCGGGAGGCTCAGGGTCTCTTGTTCATTCATTCCCAGTGAAGTTCCTTCTCTGCCCAAGGCCACTGGGTGTAACTGGCGAGATGACAATTATAGATTGGGGACCTAGCATACGCATTGTTCCCTGAATGCGGTCCCTCCTGTACTTACCCAGCTTCGGGACTTTGCCCACACTGTCCCATCTAGCCAGAGGACTCACCCCACCCGAGGCTCTGTCCACACTCTCACCTCCTTCACAGATGCCAGTTTCTTTACCGAGAGTCCCCAGCCAGAGCCGCTCGCACCTCCATGCTCCCAGGTTTGTTGCTGTCACAGTCCTCTGCCCACTGGGGTCTGCTGAACGCCAGTTCACCTACCCGGCCGGTAGTTCCTCCAGGGCAGCCCGAGTCTCAGCCGCCTTTGTGGTTTCGGTGTCTGGAGTGGGATTTGACACCCAGTTAGTGCTCAGTTAATCTTTGACTGAGAATGAATAACAACACTTAAATAGAGCTTCCTATGTACCGGACTGTTTTTTTTAAAGTGTGTATATGTGATAACTTTTACTCCTCAAAATAACCCAGTGAAGTAGGTGGTTTTATTACCTGCATTTTGAAGATGAGGCCACTGAGACAGAGGGAGCTTAAGTGACACACCCAAGACCACCCAGCCAGTCCGTGGATCAGCCCAGGAGGCAGCTGGGCTGTGGGGTCCACACTGACACCCAACTGATCCACCACACTGCCTCTGGGGTATGACTCCAGCTCGGGGAAGCCGCCCTGCATAGCAGGGTGGACGCCTTTGTCATTGCCGGGAGAGAGAGCGCATGGCTCATAAGGGCAGCCCGGCCCTGGCTCCAGCCTCTCAGATTAAGTCCATTTCCTTAGTGTGGTCTTTCCCCACTTTCCCACCCTTCTGAACTCAGGACTCCTGCCACACTACTTGGCACTAGTGGGTTTGATCCCCTCGAGGACAGCAAATGTTTTCAGAATGATTGCTCTGCCACATAGACCCCAAAGGTATGTACAGCTTCATGGAGACCCTTGGGCATCACCTTCCCTACCCCAGGCCTCAGTTTCCTGCTCTGGGAAATGGGCAGACTTGCTCAAATCACATGGTGTGACCTTTGGTAAGGATTCTGAGCTGCTCCAGAGCCGACACCGTGTCAAGTCTATTTACCCGAATCTGTCTGTGCGCCTGCCCTCAACAACCAGGTGACCCTGCCCGGGGAACTCGGGGCGGGGATGAGGTTACAGTTGGGCTGGGGTGTGTGTTCCTTGCCCCTTGGAGCAGTTCCTTTCTCGAGACCTGGGGGCAGCCTGGGACAAGGAGATAAGCTGGCTGATCCCAGGAGCCTGGATGGACTAGGCGCTTGTTTTGCCACCTGACAGAGGGTGGGGACGCTTGTCAAAGGCTCTTTTTTGCAGCAAACAGTCGATGGCGTCTGTCCCACCCCTTTTGGCTCACGGAGCCACACAGCTGAGGGCAGGGGGTTCGGGTGGGTTAATGGGGGCGGCTGGCAACGCCCCTGCCAACTGCAGCCAACAAGTGGCAGCTCGCAGACCGCGCTGGGCAGGCTGCGGTGACCCGGGTGGGGGCAGCCAATGAGCTCCTGGGCTGCAGTGGCACCACCGGGCAGCCTGCCTGTCTTTGGTTGGAGCGGCAGCAGGAGGGGCCTGGGGCCACCAGTCAGGGCTGCTGTGCCCTGTCTCTGGGAGGCCCGGGCAGATCTGCTGCTCCATTCACGTAAAGCCCTACTCGGGCTGCCATATTTCGAACTTCTCCAGCCCTCTCGGGGAGGAGGGTGGCTGGGAAGGCTGTGCAGCCAGAGACGGAAAGAAACTTGGAGAACTTTTCCCTTGCTCTGGGCCAGGGTGGGCTCGAGCTCCGGGCTGGGGAGAAGGGAAATCTGCTGGGCTCACAGCAGGCCTGATGGAATCAGAGGGATGGAAGGGAGGGAGCAGGACCAAGGGGAGGCAGGGGCTGTGATCGTGGCCCTGGCTGCCCACCCTGGACTGGCGTCAGGGACCCCAGGGTCCTGGCCTAATTGAGCTTCTTACCCTTTGCGGGGATGGAGTCAGCCCTGGAACAACACTTGTGACTGAAGTGGCTACCAGCTGGGGCGAGGGGACACCAAAACTCCCGGTGGTATGGGCTGGAGTCAGCAGCAACAGGTGCTTGTGCCCTGCTCCCCACGCAGCTCAACCCGCTTGCTCAACACAGACCCACCAAGGCCAACCAATCACATAATAAACAGATATTTATAGATATACAATTTCAGAATTCTATTTCAAGAAATACAGCTTCTCAGTGGATCCATTAGGATCTATGTTCTTATTGCACATGGCTCAGCCCATCTAGGGACATCTACTGAGACCAGAGGGTTGGGGTGGTGGGAGCCGAGCACCAGGGCCACCACGGGCAGGGCGCTCTCACTCACATCCAGTTCTGAGCATCTCTTTGGGCGGGGGTGGGGGGTGGGGGTGGGGCACTGGGAACAGCCCGAGGAGGCTGCACACTGAATGACAGATGTTAAGGTCAGGACCTGTGGCCCAAGGGACAAAGACCGGGGCTCGAGAGGGGCGTACCATGTCCCTGGGTCCCCGCCTCTGGAAGAGGAGAGCCTGGCCCGGTCCCCTCGGCAGGCAGAGTGGGGGTGAGGTCACAGCGGGTGACAGCGCTGCCATCGGTGAGATGAGGATTCGTGCTGATCCGTGGATGGGGGTGGGTGGGCGCTTCATCACATGGCAGGATCTTGTTTAAAAACCGTATTTGACATTTCTCCTTAACCAAGCTCCTTTTCCCAGCAAGAATCCTATTTGTTGGGGGACTTTTATAAAAAGAGCCAAGAGAAGCTCTGGGAGGGTAGTGATCCCCTCCTGGCTGGCAGCTTGGGGTAGTAAGGCTTTGGAGGATGGCAGGCTCAATGACACACCCACCACCAGAGGAAAATTTGGGAAAAACGGTAATTCCAAAAGGCCCAGTATAAACTGTGGGAATAAATAAAACCTCCCTCCCTTGCTCTGGCAGAAACTGCTGTTTTGAAAAAAATCCTCATTTGAGGGTGACCATAAGAAAACCCTTCTGGTTCAGGTGCATCCTTTATCCAACGTGCAAGAGAAGGCCGGGTGGCATCATGTCCACGGAGGGTAGAGACAGAGGCGCCCACGGTCACGGACTTTCTTCAGGAGTCGGCTTCTGCCCCAGCGTCCTGGGCCCCACGTGGTTGACTCTGGGAGGAAAAGCCTTCTGGAGTCCTTGGTACATGGCTTAGGAAAAACCAGTAGCAACAATGGGGCTGTGCCCTGGGGCACCTATAAGGCAAAACTCACATAGGGACTAAGGGGGGAAGTGATCAGGCAGAACCTGGCTCCCCTCTCCAACACTGCTGCTCTCAGTGGCAGTGGGGGCAGGGGGCTCCTGGGCACCAAGACAAAACAAAGCACCCACCTGAGCTGGCCAAACTTGCGGTGGGTGGTCTCATCCCCACAGGCCATCTGGGGCCTCTACCATGACTCAATACTGACCTGGCACCTGGCCCCAGGAGTCCTTTCTTCCCCTGCAGCCTGCTCCCCTCCAGTTTAACCATACAGCTGGCAACCTTCCAAGTTCTCTGCAGATTTATGCTATCATGATTACTGCTGCCATCAAAAACAGGCTGGGGTTGAGGGGAACGTTAAAAGCTGTGGCCCAACTTTCCTCATGCTGTCAGCTACGGCTAATGTCTAGCCTTTGAAGGACCAGGCTGCCTTCCCCAAACAGGCTTTGTTTTCTAAAACAGGGAAGAAATCAACTCAACAACTTAACCAAATCCCTGCATAGTTTAAAAAGTAGACTGTATCTCTATATATCTCTATATCTTTATATGTGTTATTTACATATAAATAGATACATACATATACACTCATCTATAAATTACATTCTACAGAGAGTTCTCTTTCTTCCTCCTCTCTATCCTTGGCCAACACCTCTGATTACCTCCACTGAGGTGACTGGTGGTAGCTCCTGGGAAGGGGGAAGAAAGGCAGTTGGGTGTCCCCTCCCCAGCCCTTCCTACAGACATTTGCTGCAAGTTTTACATTCTACTTTTGTTGTCATGGTTTCTGTATCCTAGCAGAGAGCCGATGTGGAGCCTGAGCTTCTGCCAGCCCTGGGAGGAAGGGAAGCAGCCCCATGGCAGGTTTTCCTGTCTGTCCTAACAGCTTTCTGCAGTTACTGGGTGAGAGAGAGGGCAGTTGTGCAGCGTCCGGCCTCCAATTCCATTTTAATTTTTTTCCTTTTTTTGTCTTTCCTTAAATATACAGTTCGTCACCTTGGCTCAGTGCATGTCACCACAAATTCTCCAGGGATTTCATAGTCTGGGAAGGAGAGTGGTAACAGTTAGCTTGGCAGTTACGTGCCCCAGAGCCTCCAGCTCAGCCCGCACTAAAAAGCCAACTCCTCGGCCCTGTCCGGCGCTGCCCACCTCAGCCCCTGCCCTGTCGCCCTCCTGCAGTCTGTTTCTCTCTCCCAGAGGCACCAGCAAACAGCCTCTAAGCAGAGTCTGTAGCTGGATCCCTGCTGAGAGGACACAGGCAGAGGAGGGGGTGGGCAAGCGGACCAACACAAAAAAGAACCATTAGCGGCTCTGCCCACACTCCTCTGGGCTTGGTCCAAGCTGTCCCCTCTGGCAAATGCTGGGAAGAGCCTGCTATCCACACACAGGGGTAAAGGAGGTGGGGAGCCTGCTACCAGCACCCATTTTTCCCCACTCCTTCTGTGCTAAGGGTTCTCTGTTCCTTCGACCCTGAACTCATGACCTTCTGTTCCCTTCTTCTGACCACAGGTGAGAGGCCTGGGCAGGCTGGATGCCTGCAGCTTCCAGGTGCAGCGGTGCTGAGTGCCTCTGACCCCACCAGACAAGGACCAGTCTGGGGGCACGCGCCCCTCCTGCTCCCAGCCTGTCGGCTCCCCCCGCCCCGGGCGCTGTCTGGCTGCCCAACCATCTTGTTCCATTTCCTCCTGCCTGGAAGGCCAGGGGAAGAGGAAGGGCTCTCGGCCCAGCCGTTCCCACGTGGTTAATCCTGGTGTCAGCAGGGGAGTGTGTGTGGGGCTCTCGGGGGCCCAGTAATACTCGGCAGCCTAAATCCCAGGGCACAGATAATAGTCTGCTGCACTTGGGAAAGGGCCATGGGGGAATGGATGGCTGAAGTAGACCAAGGAGGCATGAGTGGGCCTCAGCAGCAGCCTTGGGCACCCCACAGCTCCAGAGTCAGCAAGCGGGGTAGGGTGCTGTGGAGGAGCACTGAAGGGCGCTAAGACTTCAGTTTCCCAGCACACGCCAGAGCTGTCCCAACTCTGCAGGCTGGAGGCCAGGCTGGGGACAGGGAAACTGTGCCACGATCACAGGCTCCCTCCCTCCCTCCCTCCTCCCACCCTCCTCTGCCTCATGACCAAGACCAGAGCTGCCAGGAGTTGCAGGGCAGAGGAGGCCCTGGCTCATACTTGGACCTCGGTGGCAGGCTGGCCCAGGACTATCCATGCAGGGAGGCCTGCACCTCTGACAGTCGGTTACAGCTCGGGGTGCCCATCTTCTGTGCTTTGTGGTACATATCTGCGTCGCCAAAGTAGCGGGCCCGGTACAGCAAGCCTTCCTCTGCAAAGCAATGTGGCAGAGTTAGGGCAACCTCTAAGGCTGCTACGATGCCTGCTTGGCCTGTTTGGGAGGGGAAAGGTAGTTTCAGGCCCAGGAGCTGGGGCAGAGCTGGCTTCCCTTAGGGTAGACCCTGGAGAAGGAAATATGGTCCCACCTTGGGAGCAGAATAGAGGCCCCTTTCTACAGAGTATAGGTGAGGCCAGCCAAAGAGAGAACCTGTTAATCTGGTGAGATGGCCCCAGGGTCCCACAGATAGATCCAGATGCCCAATCAGTGGGTGGGGAGGAGAAATGTTCCAATCTCTCTCTACATATTTACCTGCGGCAGCCAAACAACAGGCTGATTGCAGTGATTTACGGGAAGCTGGAGGACATCTCCAGGTGGCTCCTGGTTTCCAGCCCCAGGGAAACACAGGGGTGGAGGCTGGTTCTTGACTAGGACATGGCTGGCGCAGGGCAGTGCCAGGTGCTGCACCCACAGATCACTGGGGGAGCAGGGCTTTTTCCTTCCCTGCTCTCAAGCTTTGTGCCCCCAAACACACACACACACACACACACACACACACACACACACACACACTCTCTCTCTCTCTCTCTCTCTCTCTCTCTCTCACACACACACACACACACACAAACACACACTCACTTTGTTGCTTCTCCTTCCAACAGTTGTTTCGGAGATTGGCAATATAATCGTCTTCCACATTCCGTTCAACCATTTTGAGGCTGGAACCTGTGTACTCCTCAGAGAACGTGTCTGCCACGTAGTAAACGACGTTCAGGTGGTCAGTGACTCGCCTGTGGACGTGGCCCACCGACCTGGCCAGAAACAGACCAGGCACAAAGTGGGCTTGGGTCCCCAGGCCCAGGGCAGCTCTAGGGATGACTGGGGCTCCCAACAGGAGGCGCCACACAGGCCACAGGAGCAGCTGCTTCCTTCCCAAACTAGAGCAGGAACTCCACGCTACCCAAATGAGGGTGTGGAGAAAAGGAAGGGGGTCCCTCCCATATGAGTGGCACAGACTGTGGCAAGGCCTTCCTCAGGCTCTCTGCTTACCACACTGCTGCTGGGGCTTCTGCGGAGAAGCCCCTCTCCAGGAGGGCCTGGTCAGGGAAGGAGGGAACCCGGAGCGAGCACAGGCTCCACCTCTAACGAGCTGTGTGACCTGAGCTCCCTGTGCCTCCATTCCCTCATTCATCCCCTAAGCCAATCGTTGCTAAGGGCCTGCCTGTGTATCCAGGAGCTCCCAGTATAGAGTGAAGAGTCTTAGGAACAAAATGACAGGAAGGATTCCAAGGAGTTGTACCCTTCCATCTCTTGGATTCTATCCTCCAGCTCCAACTGCAGGCTCTGCAGGCTCAGGGAAGAGCCTCAACATGCAGACAGGAGTTAGTGCTCTGGTGAGGACAGCCCCTGTCTGCCCATTCTTGCCTCTCAGCTCTCAGGCTGCAGAGAAAAAGGCTGGCATCAGGCCACAGAGCGCCTGTGCCTGCTGGTGTGGGTCCAGTGGACCGACTCTGCTCCCACACACACACACACACACACACACACACACACACACACACACTCTCTCTCTCTCTCTCTCTCTCTCTCTCTCTCACACACACACACACACACACAAACACACACTCACTTTGTTGCTTCTCCTTCCAACAGTTGTTTCGGAGATTGGCAATATAATCGTCTTCCACATTCCGTTCAACCATTTTGAGGCTGGAACCTGTGTACTCCTCAGAGAACGTGTCTGCCACGTAGTAAACGACGTTCAGGTGGTCAGTGACTCGCCTGTGGACGTGGCCCACCGACCTGGCCAGAAACAGACCAGGCACAAAGTGGGCTTGGGTCCCCAGGCCCAGGGCAGCTCTAGGGATGACTGGGGCTCCCAACAGGAGGCGCCACACAGGCCACAGGAGCAGCTGCTTCCTTCCCAAACTAGAGCAGGAACTCCACGCTACCCAAATGAGGGTGTGGAGAAAAGGAAGGGGGTCCCTCCCATATGAGTGGCACAGACTGTGGCAAGGCCTTCCTCAGGCTCTCTGCTTACCACACTGCTGCTGGGGCTTCTGCGGAGAAGCCCCTCTCCAGGAGGGCCTGGTCAGGGAAGGAGGGAACCCGGAGCGAGCACAGGCTCCACCTCTAACGAGCTGTGTGACCTGAGCTCCCTGTGCCTCCATTCCCTCATTCATCCCCTAAGCCAATCGTTGCTAAGGGCCTGCCTGTGTATCCAGGAGCTCCCAGTATAGAGTGAAGAGTCTTAGGAACAAAATGACAGGAAGGATTCCAAGGAGTTGTACCCTTCCATCTCTTGGATTCTATCCTCCAGCTCCAACTGCAGGCTCTGCAGGCTCAGGGAAGAGCCTCAACATGCAGACAGGAGTTAGTGCTCTGGTGAGGACAGCCCCTGTCTGCCCATTCTTGCCTCTCAGCTCTCAGGCTGCAGAGAAAAAGGCTGGCATCAGGCCACAGAGCGCCTGTGCCTGCTGGTGTGGGTCCAGTGGACCGACTCTGCTCCCTGCTGGCTGAGAGGGATCCTGCCAGGCTCCCAGGCAGAGCCAGGCCACTAGATGGGAGCAGAGGGCTTCCAGCAATAGAAGCTGAGCACCAGCTCTGTATCAGATCCTGGGCCAGGTGCTGGAAATAAATGAGGGGAGCTGATGCTTTAAAAGGGCAAATAACTTGCCCAAGTTCACTATCGGTGGTTGAGACCATATAGTCATTCAACAAATGTTGTCAAGCATTTCTAATGAGCCTGGCATTTTATGTGTATTACTCATTTATTTTTCATAAGCAGGTAGATGTTATTATTCTTCCCATTTTATAAATGAGGAAACCAGGGCTCAGAGAAGTTAGGTAACTACTCCAGGGTCACACAGCTGCTTAGTTAGTAGAGGAGCTGGGATTCAAAGCCACCCTTGCTCTGACTCTAGAGCCCCTGTTCTTCCCATGGCCCCAGGGCCCCCAACCAGAATGGAAGAGAAGCGGTTCTTATTTCAAGGCCAGCAGATAAGATGGGGAGAGTGTCATGCAGCCTGTGAAATCATATGCAAACCAGGTGTATGTGCAGTGTTCTAGGGAAAAGATCTGCAGGTTTCACTGCATTTTCTTAGGGGACTATGATCCTTACAAGATCAAGAACCTCAGCTTAACAGGGAAAGTCTGGATTCTAAGCATCTTTCTGCATTTTGATCAAGAACCTGCAGGACGAGGATGGGAAGGAAGGCCCCTGATGGGGGCTGAGACTCAAAGGCCCCTGTCTACCCACCATCCCGGCCTCACCCCAGCTGCAGGTACTCACGGTCTCAGGCTGAGGCTGTAGGGTGGACTGGAAACCATGAGCTGGCTGAGAGCTGACACGAGGATCAGGATGAGGATGGGCATCAGCTGGACAAACACCCCCAGCCCACCCTGGAGGGAAGAGCCTACGGTCACCCAAGCCGGACCTGGGTGGGGGGCAACGCTGGCGGCAAATGCCTCCAGCTCCCCCAGCACAATGGAGTCCGGGTGGTGGCAGCCAGCTGCCATGCAGATAGGCCATGACGCCGCTCCCTCCCTTTCCCTCCCACGGGTCCCCAAAATACAGAAACTCCTCTACCTGCCAGTTTCCCCAGATAAAAACAAAGCAGCAACTGGGGTTAAATGCTGGGGTGGGAGGTGGGTACACGTATTTACTTGTGAGAGAATACCAAAAAAAAAGCAAGCAAAAGTGTCTGCCTCCAGACACTTGGGAGGCAGGGCTGGAGGGAGACCTTCCTTACATACACCCTTCTGAATTCTGAACCATATGACTATATTACCAATTTAAAACCTGCCAGTTAAGAAATTATAAATAAAAAAATTTGTTCACTGTGTGATAATCTGTGATTTAAAAAACTCTTCTGTGTGTTAAATACACACAAAATAAAAGTTTAAAACATAGATTAAAAACAGAAGGCCACATTATCAGAGCAAAAGAGAACCCCTCTGCCTGGCATAATTTTAAATATTCTGCAACTGTCCACAGTATTTTAATCTTAGCTAACTGCTTTAATTTTAGTCAGCCAGCTGGTCTTATAATCTGTGGCATTCAAAATATGTTTGATGCACTGTCTTGTTATAGTTTTTGTATACATTTTTTCTAATAAATTTTATTTATTTATTTATTGGCTGAGTTGGGTCTTCATTGCTGGGCACAGGCTTTTCCTAGTTGCGGCGAGCAGGGGCTACTCTTTGCTGTTACTTATTTATTTATTTATTTATCTATTTATTTACTTATTGGCTGCATTGGGTCTGTTGCTGGGCACGGGCTTTTTCTAGTTGTGGCAAGCAGGGGCTACTCTTTGCTGCGGTGTGTAAGCTTCTCATTGCGGTGGCTTCTCTTGTTGCAGAGCACGGGCTCTAGGTGCGTGGGCTTCAGTAGTTGTGGCACACGGGCTCAGCAGTTGTGGCTCGCAGGCTCTAGAGCACAGGCTCAGTAATTGTGGCGCACAGGCTTAGTTGCTCCGTGGCATGTGGGATCTTCCTGGACCAGAGATTGAACCCATGTCCCCTGCACTGGCAGGCAGATTCTTAACCACTGTACCACCAGGGAAGTCCCTGTATACATTTTTAAAGAGTGCTGAAAAGAAGCAAGAAGAGCCAGCCCTATGTTGTCATGCTTTACAATTCTATCATTAAGTTTAACTTTCCGTTGCTTGGAAAAGGTCACTTAGGACTTAACCAAATTGACCGGGACTTCCCTGGTGGTGCAGTGGTTAAGAATCCGCTGTCAATGCAGGGAACACGGGTTCACACCCTGGCCCCGGAAGATCCCACATGCTGCGGAGCAGCTAAGCCCGTGCACCACAGCTACTGAGCCTGCGCTCTAGAGCCCGTGTGCCACAACTACTGAAGCCCCCGCACCTAGGGCCCGTGCTCTGCAACAAGAGAAGCCACCGCAATGAGAAGCCCGCACACCGCAACGAAGAGTAGCCCCCACTCGCCACAACTAGAGAAAGCCCGTGCACAGCAACAAAGACCCAATGCAGCCAAAAATGAATAAAATTAAATCTTAAAAAAAGGAAAAAAACCCAAAAGAACAAATGGACCTCACAAAGGCCATTCACACTGGAACCTGCCTGTAGGTACAGAAATTTCTGCATTACATTCCCCAGCAGAGGCCATGAAACCCCCACTCTGGCTGTGGGTGCTGGGCAGTATGGTTCCCTCTGGTGTCCCTCAGCAGGATGGCACGGGGGGGGGGGCCAAGATGGCTTCCCGGCTTAAGTTCTAGGGGCACTGCTGCCGCAGAGTGTCAGCGAGGGGTATCACTCCCCAGCCCAGGCCCCATCCCCTCGGGTGTCACCGGGCACCCTCCCCATCCCCTCCCCAGCGCTCTCCTCACTCACATCACCCTGGTTCTCCCTGCGGTCCTGCCTTTGATGGTACGTGTAGCGCATGCGGCCGTTGCTATAGACATGGACGTTACCTGGGGGGTCAGAGGGATTGAGTCAGGAGTGGGGCTGCTGGGAACGGGAGAGGCTGGCATCCAGCCTCCCACCATCACCACCAGGGAGGCCTGGCTGTGGGGACAGCGGGGGACTTACTAGACGGGAAGCCACCTCCAAAGAACATGTTGAAGAGGTCTTCAGGGGAGATGTCAGCTTCAAAGCCGCGGTGGAAGTCCCCGTGCCCATGGCCGTGCCGGGCTGCCTGGCTCCTGTCATCGCCAAACTGGTCATACTGCTTCCTTTTCTCTGGGTTGCTAAGTACTGCGTATGCTGTGCCAATGGCTAGAAAAGAGGTAGAAAGGTCAGGCCCGAGGATGCTGGGGGTGCGGCTGGAGGCGCCCGTGGTGGCCAAGCACTCACTTCCTTCAGGTACTCAAGTGCTGCTCTAGGAAGCAGGAGTCCTAGGGGCCAACGGGAAGTCTGGCTGTTGAGCAAGAGGGGGCAGGTGGGGGACATGCAGGAATACCTCTACGTGAATGCGGGCAGCCTGGGCCGGGTGGAGGATTAATGCTCAGGCTCCTTGCTCTCCACCTCATGACGATGGTCCGATTTTTTCTACGCGCCAGGCACTTTATGGGCATTATCTTTCTTACTCCTAACAGCCCATCTCCATTTTACCAATGAGAAAACTGAGGCTCAGAGAGGTGAAGTGTCAGCTCATGCAGGTCTGATGATGCAGAGCCAGGAATCAAACCCAGGTGTGTCTTGCTTCAAGTCGGCTCTCTGACTTTATGAAAACCACCAAAACGCCCCCACCTCATCACTCTCTTGAGGTGTCCAGTGGGATGGGGCACCCCCTTTCTGGAGGGTATGTAATCTTGAAGTCATAGCACGACATGAGGGCTGCACAAACATGTGGTGTGCTGCTGTAAACTGGAGAGCAGCAGGAGCTCCCAGGAGGGGCCACGTCCCCCGGCTCACCACTGCTGGCGGTGTGGCAGGGCGAGCCCTGTCTTCCCTGGGGTCCAGGTCCCAGCTGCTCTTCCTTGGCCCAGCCCAGGGGCGTCCCCATTAGAGCCCCCGAGGTGGGAGGACTGTGCCCCAAAGGCCCCAGCTCCGAGCCCTCCTTCGTCTCTTGCTCCTTCGCCAGAAGCCCACTCTCTCAAAGGAGGAGGTCAAAGCTGCATCTCTTCACAACCTGCAACCCCTGAGAATAAGGAGAATGTTCCTCCTCTTCCCATTGTTTTGGGCCCTGAGGCCAGGTGTGGTCTCTCAGTGCCTGTAGGGCAGGGCTGCAGGCAGAGGTCAGGGCTGAAGAAACATTGACCACAGCTACCCTGCGTCCCCAGTCCCATTCTCCTTCTTCCCCTGGGGCTGGCAGACCAGCAGCGGGGAAGATGCCTGCGGACTGCCTTACTGGGGACCAACCCCAAGCAGCCTGCAATGGAGCACCTGGGGCAGCGCTGCGAGACGGCACACTGGGTCTTGGGGCTGCTCTGCCGCAGACTCCCCATCTGGCTGTGGTCCCAGCCCCCGTACTGCACAGCACCCTGCTTGGGCCAGACAGGGCTAGTCACCACGCCATCGCCCAGAGGGAGTGAGCCTAAGATCCTGAAGGTCCCACTGAGGACAAGGTGGGTGTGAGAGAAGAGATGTCTGTGGAACTGCAGCGCCCAGCAACTCAGTGCTGGCACAGAGCCCGCACGTGTGCCTGATTTGTTCAGTGAAAATATAAATGATTAAAGGGCAGCTTTTCATTTCAGCCAGAACTGAAGCACCCACCCCAGAACCAACAGGCCCTGAGGCCAGAGAGACTTTCACGTCCCCCCAGGGCAGGCCCTAGGCTGTGTGTGGTGTGAGAGGGAGGGTGTGTGTGTGTAAAGGGGCCGGGGTGGGTTGGCCACGGCTGCTGGTGCTGAGGCCACCAAGCTCTGACTCAGGGCCACCTAGTTTCTCAGCACAGGGAAACTATTACCAAGATCCCAGGATGAGGACGTGAACACGGGTGAGTCAGGAGGCCTGCTTCTGCCCCTCAATCACCATGTGACCTTGGAGAAGCCACCTGGCCTCTACTGCCTCAGCTCCCCGCCTGTAACCCCCGGGGACTGAGGGGCAACGAGAGGGAGGAGTGGCGCCATCTGTGCTCTGACAGACCACGTGGCTGGAGGCGGCTACTAGGACCTTCTTCCCAGGAAGCAGCCCCTGAGCTGGGAGGGCTTGAGCCACTTCCCAAGGCCATTTCCTGGAAAAGCCCCTCCTCCCTCCCTCCCTCCCTCTCAAGGACAGGCGATCAGAACACCCAAACACTCGGGAACCAGGGCTGGCTCACCTTTGAAAGCTTCAGTGGCGCCAGGTGCGCGGTTCTTGTCAGGGTGGAACTTGAGGGCCAGTCTGCGGTAGGCCTTCTTCAGGTCCTCATCTGAGGCCCCTCTGCTCACCCCCAGGATCTCGTAGTAATCTTTACATTGCTTGACCCTAGAGAAGGGAGTGGAGCTTGGTGGGGGACCTCTACGTGGAGAAACACGTAGGGGAGGTGTGGCGGGCAAGGAAAGAGCAGGGTGGGTGCACAGCTCTGAGCAGGCTTGGGGACCAGCAGGACAGGCCCAGTAGAGACAGCAAGAATACACTCAGGATTTAAGGGGGGGCAGTCGCTGTTTCTGCCAGGCCAGGAACCATTTCCCTGAGCTAACAGCACCCTCGCTGCAGGCAACCACAGAAGGACTGTCAGTGTCCGTCCATCAGGGGCTTCTGCCCAAGGGCAGGTGTGTTCCAGGCTCTGCCAGCTCTACTCTCCTGGCTATCTGAGTCTGAGGGGATAACAGAGAGGCCAGACACGGCAGGTCTCTGTTCACCCCATCACAGGGCCCTCAAGAGACGCTGTTTCTCTTCCACTAATTCTTACTCCTGGGCTCCCTGGAGAACCCCTGACTCGTGGCCCACAGTCAGTTTCTATTGCTTATAACCCATGGGCTTGTCTGGTCAAAATCCTGTCTGGTCAGAAGATGTAAATTTGGCAAATGCTTTTATGGCAAACTATAGTCACACTTGGTCACACAAGGCTGAACCCCAGGCCTGAAGCTTGCCAATGTCTTCAGTAGCAGCCAGGACCACGTGGGAATGACTGCAGAGGGATTCCCGAGGCTGGCTGGTAGGGAAGCCTCGGGAGAAATGGGAGGAGAAGCCTGAGAAGCCTTGGCTGGACCGTCTCGGCCTGGTAGTGAGCTGCTCTGTGCAGGGTTGGCCCAAGCCTTGGAGGGATAACCGTCTCCTGTCTCCACTCTACGCCACACAGGCTCTGATCTGAAAGGGCCTTTGTTGGGGGCAGGAGTGTGGGTTGTGGGAGTATCTGGAGGGGAGACCAGGCCTCATCTCTGACAAACAGGGCTGTGTAAAGAGGCCCAGGACCTGCTGGCCAGTGGCAGAGGAAGCCGGCAGTGTCAGCATTTCCAGCCTCTGCTGTGGGTTGTCTTGGCGGGAGGAACAGTGGAGGCCTGAGGCCGGCACTCCAGAGCCTCGTGGGAAACAAGGAGAGGGCCTGGTGAGCTCGACTTCTTGAACCTCCTCCAGCCTTAAGACTCTCCCAGGTGAGATGGATGACAGGCTGCAGGAAGCCTTCTCTAGAGTTGAAAATGTCCCAACACACCAGGCTCTGGCCCCTGCCTGCCACCCAGCCCTCTCTACCTTTTCACAGCCGCTACTTGTTCGGCAGTGTAGCCTTTGGTGCTCTCTCCTCCTCCGGCTTCACCGTTGGCCGAGGGGGCGCCGGCCCCACCTGCTTTCCTATGGGTCGTCTGGGTTGCCTCTGTGGGTTGTGGTTGGTCGCCGGCCGACTGTGGTTTCTGGTTGAGGGACTCGATCAGGGCTGTGCAAAAGCAAGGAAACTATTCAGGGCTCCTCCTCCAGCAAGGCCATGTGCAATGGCTGAGGGACTGTCTGGCCCTGGGGGATCCCGGGACCCCCACATCCCACCCAGTCTTTTTCCCAACAAAGCTCGCTCCTTTCCTGACTTGGGCCTGTGGAGGGCTAACAGGATAGTTGCCTGCTCTCTTAGGATCCACAGTTCTTAGGGTATAGATTTTTTTTTTTTGCGGTACGCGGGCCTTTCACTGCTGTGGCCTCTCCCCTTGTGGAGCACAGGCTCCGGACGCACAGGCTCAGCAGCTATGGCTCACGGACCCAGCCGCCCCGCGGTATGTGGGATCTTCCCGGACCGGGGCGTCCCCTGCATCAGCAGGCAGACTCTCAACCACTGCGCCACCAGGGAAGCCGGGGTATAGATCATTTTAACACTCAGCATAAAAATAAACCATTAACGCTTTAGGTTTTTAAAATCCCAAAGTAATGTGTTTAATAGCCACCCTCCATTGAGTGAGAAGATGGGCAAAGTACTCTGTAATGGGGATTCCACTTAGCAGGACCATCTGAGTCAGCTGGGATTGGTCGGAAGGCTTCCTGGAGAAGGCTTCCTCTCCCTTAGCCATGGAGAGGAATGGGGGGGCAGTTATTCTGCCCCAGAGGGCAAGGGGTGGTGTGAGACTCAGGACTAACATCTGCTGGGCTCACTGCTTGCTATTGTTTACCTTTTCCAAATGGCTGGCCACATCAAATGTCCTACTTCAATGTTCATAGTCTATACAGGGCCTTAGCAGTCACCCTCAGAGAGGGTCACAGTTATTCAAACCCAAGTCCTTGGTGCCTGCCGACTCAACGAGGAAAGGCCTATATCTCTGGCAGGAGTCCCCTGTGCCCATTTATTACAGGCACAAAACCAGCTCTGAGCCCCCTAGTCATGCCTGGGGTACAGCGCCCTGGGAAACCAGGCAACTGGACCACTGCAGGGACCCAGGACACCTCTGTGCACAGGAAGGATGGCAGCACAGTCTGGATGGTCATCAGCTTCCTTCAAATGTGCCAGGTGCTTGTGGGGCTCCAGGCACCGTGCTGGGTGTCAGACACTCTCTACTGAGACGCATGTGGGTCTCACCCAAAGCCTGGAGCAGGGCTCGCTGAGAGCAGAGCTTGCTGAGAGCAGAGCTTGCTGAGAGCAGAGCACTGGGGCTCAAGTGGACCACTGTGTCCTGAGCCACCGCTGTAAATTCACGTGTTCTGAGTCAGCAGCCGGGAAATCCCAATACAGAGGCTGACAGGTGAGCATGCCCTGCTTGATGGGGTGGAGAGGCCCCTGTAGCAAAGCCTGAGAAGGCACTCAGAGAGGAGAGAGTGATGAGTGCTCACTATGAGTCAGCAGGACTGGACACGGTGCTCTGCATGTATTCTCCCATTTAATCTTTTTTTTTTTTTGCGGTACACGGGCCTCTCACTGTTGTGGCCTCTCCCGTTGCGGAGCACAGGTTCCGGACGTGCGGGCTCAGCGGCCATGGCTCAGCAGCCATGGCTCACAGGCCCAGCCGCTCCGCGGCATGTGGGCTCTTCCCGGACCGGAGCACGAACCCGTGTCCCCTGCATCGGCAGGCAGACTCTCAACCACTGCGCCACCAGGGAAGCTCACACCCATTTAATCTTGATAGTGACTTTAGAGCTGGGTCTTATTACTGCCATTCCTGTTGTAAGGGAGGAGCTGCATTTGATCATCTTGCCTGTGGCTATACAAGATGAGTAGCAGCACTTAAATTCCAGGATGTCCAGCTCCTGAAACCACGCTCTTGACTACGTTGTTATCCCAGAACACATGAGCCTGGCAGGGGGAGCCCCTTCCAGCACAGCTGTTCCAAGACAGAAGTTCATTCACAAAGACCCAGGTTTCAAATCTCAGCTCAGCCACTTCCTAACACTGACCCTGGCTGATCTGTGAAATTGCTCTGAATCTCGCTTTCCTCACAGTAGATAAGGATGAAATGAGATGTGTATAAGCACCTGGCACAAAGACTGACATAGAGTAAAAGTTCAAAATGAGGGGCTGCTAATACTGTGACCTGGGCTGATGAACTGGCTGGCCAGGGAAGTGAGGGGACCCAAGGTGTGGGCGCTGGGGAGCTGCAAGTCTTAGGAAGGCGAAGTCTCAGCACCCAGCAGGCTTTGGACCCAGTTGTAACCGTGAGATGTCAGGCCGTCCCAGACTCCAGGTCCATGCCAAAGGCTGCCCAAGGTTCTATGCAATGGTTGGCTCTGGGATCCAGGCTAAGTCAGGAAGGCCAGCGCACGGGAGAAGGGAGGATTGGTAGCTGAGAGAGTTTGGCATTCAGGGTCCAGGAATGAGGGATGTACCAGGGCTGGCAAGGTCCAGGGTGGGGCTGTCTGTTGAAAGACTGAGTGCACCCCCCATTGTGCGATCAGTCCTTCCATTTACCTTATTTCACAGAATCTTACTTACCCCCCTGAACAACTCTGTGGGGGCAGGGACTGTGTCTTCACTGAGGAATTAGATAACTTGACAAGGCCAGGTGGCTAATTAGCAAAGGCCCCAGACTGTCCAGCCCCACT
>NW_006781396.1:1126228-1126955 GCF_000442215.2 Lipotes vexillifer | reverse complement strand
TTTCCCTAATCCAGCCTCCCTCTCCTCACTTAGCTTGGGCACTGCAGGTACACAGAGACACCTGGAGATGAAGTTACAGTAACAGATGACACAGTGTTTGCCGGGCATTGTGCTCAGTTCTTTGTAAGCATTCACTCATTTACTGATTTACTCTTGCAAGTTTCTTGAGGAAGATAGTTTTACACGGAGAAGCTAAGTTAACTTGTCCAAGGTGACTCTGATAGCAAGTGGCAGGCCAGGTTTGAAGCGGGCAGTCTGACTCTCCAGTCTGGGTTTGAGGAGGGGCCTCCCCTAGTAGCTTTGGCCGTAGAAATGCTCTCACATCTACCTGAGCTGCTACTGCTCCCACCCCAGCTTTGGTCTCTTCCACCGATTTCCCTTCTTTTTAAATGTCTGCCAGCTTTACTGGGAAGGGGCAGAGTAAGGATTTGAACCCAATCATGTCTGTCTAACTCCATCGCCACAATAAGCTATTCTGTCTCCTACTCTTTTGTTACTTTGCCTGTCAGCCACTGTGCCATGAGGGATGTAACAGTGAGACAGGATGAGGCGGTCACATTCGGGGCCTAGCAGAGGGGATGTCCAGGCCACAAGAGAGACTTAATTGTCGACAACCAGAAATCTTGAATTGCCACCTCAAATAGGAACATTCTGTGTGACCCAGAGCACATCCATTCCCCTTTGGGCTCTCTTTCGGCAGTGTAGGGAAAATAGAGGGGATGGTTGC
>NW_006781396.1:1118580-1126041 GCF_000442215.2 Lipotes vexillifer | reverse complement strand
GGCAGGGTAGGGAAATTAGAGGGGCTGATTCCGTGTAACTACCTAAAAAGCTTCCAGACTCTTCCCTGAAAGGTACTGCAGAGAGTCCATCCCATCTCCTGGCTGATGCTCCTGTGCATCTACAGCAACGGAATGGCTGGTCACGTTGTCCTTAGGGCATCAGCCTGGACCACTGGGGCTTCCAGAGAAATTGAAATAAACAGCTTCTTTAAAAGCCCTAGGAAACCAGCAAACCAGCTCCTCCCTCAGTGCCATCTTGATCAGCATCGCTTTACCTGTTGGTTTCTTCCTTTGCCATTTCCTTGGTGCCTGGCATAGACCTGGAGCCTGCAGTGAAGCCAAGGGCTACCAGGCTGCAGGGGCTGGATAGAAACTCTCAGAAAGGGACAGACTGGCTCCCTGCCCTGTGACTTCCCAGCTCAGGGCCCCGCTACATCGGTCCAGCCCTCGGTGCCTCCCCACCCCACCTCCTGCGGCAGAGTTTCAAGTCCCCTCATATCCTTTCACTGTGAGGTCCCCTGACCCTTCGAGGTTTCTCTGAGCCTCCTCTCACCCCAGCCCTCCGCCTGTCCTTCCACTTCTCCAAGACCAATCTTCCCCCATGCTCTTGCCCCTCTCCCCTTCATTTCTCGACCTGCCCTTTTCCCACGTGGCCTCTGCAGCAACTGACAGTGCTGCTCACAGTCTCCCTGACACATGGCTCCGTGGCTCCCTGGCCACTACCCTCTCCTGGGACTGCCTCTTCCTGCTGTTGCTCTAGCTCACTCTCCTGCTTCCTCTGTCTCTGCCTATTGCCTAAGGGCAGATGGGGCAATGGTTGTGCCTGCAGCAGCCTCTGCTACACACTTCACACTTTCCCACAGTGACCTCAGCCAGGCACAACTCCAATGAGCTCCATCCAGCTGATGACAGCAGACTTTCACCTGGAATCGGGAGCTCTCTCCTGAGCTCCAAGCTGACAGCTTCTCTGGAACATCCCACAGGCACCTCGCACTCTGCCCATCTCTTCCTATCCATGTTCTTCAGCCTTGGTTTCTTCCTGGTCACACAGGCTTGAATTCTGAGTCCCCATTTCTCCTCAGCATCCTTCTCTCACAGAAGGCTCAGTACCTTTCCTCCAGTGACTTTATCCTGATCCATGCTGCCTTATCTCAGGCCCTCATAACTCCTAACCCACACAAGGCAAGTGTCTCCCAACAGGTTTCTGCCTTGAGTCTCTCTTCCCACTCATTAACTCTTTATGCTGTTCTCTATTTTTTTAAAAATAAATTTATTTATTTATTTGTTTGTTTTTTATTTTTGGCTGTGTTGGGTCTTTGTTGCTGTGTGTGGGCTTTTCTAGTTGTGGTGAGCAGGGGCTACTCTTCATTGCAGTACGCGGGCGTCTCATTGTCGTGGCTTCTCTTGTTGCGGAGCACGGGCTCTAGGCACACGGGCTTCAGTAGTTGTGGCACACAGGCTCAGGAGTTGTGGCTCACAGGCTCTAGAGCACAGGCTCAGTAGTTGTGGTGCACGGCTTAGTTGCTCTGCAGCATGTGGGATCTTCCCAGAGCAGGGCCCAAACCCGTGTCCCCTGCATTGGCAGGCAGATTCTTAACCACTGTGCCACCAGGGAAGCCCCTATGCTGTTCTCTTAAGAACAGTACCCTTATCTTCCTCCTGCTATCAAAAACTTCAGTAGTTTTTCCATTAACTACGGAATAAAGTGAAAATATCCTGGCATGGCAGGAAAGAATTCCCACCATCTGGCTCCATCCTATTTTCCAACTATAGTCCTCTCTACACTCAAATTACTACCGCCACAGCCTCCACATCTTGTTAAACTCAATCCCTTCCCCCACACCTCTTATAACTTCCAGCCTCCATGTCTTTTTCCCCCGTATGCCCTTCTCAAGTCTCCTACCTTCCTCCAAAGTGCAGTTCAAATGCGGCCTCCCATCCTACTCCCTGAAGCCTTCCCTCGCTGTGATCTACAATTATTTTACGTCCCTGTCATGCTACTGCTTATACTGTATCCTCCACGCCGCCCCCGGCCCCCATACTCCCCTCCACCTCAGCAGACTGAACTCATGGAGGGAAGGGACTGGATTTTTCACATCCATCCTGAAGTTCTCAGCATCTAACACTGTGCTTAATTTTTGTTTAATCACAGCTCTTATTTTATGGTTTGCAATATTACGTTTTCTGTAACTCTGTCTCCTTCACTAGATCGGAAACTCCTTAAGGTGAACAATCATGTCTTACCAATCTTGTCATTACCACTTAGCAACAAGCAGACTTTACAAATGAAACAAAAGAAAAGTCTTTGCATTAAATGCATATCCGGAATGAGTTCAAACTTTAAACATCAAGTGTAGACAACTACCTAATATTTTTTAACCAAGGTTTCCCCATCTCAAGCCCAAATTACCCCCACATCCTTGTCAGCTCAGTGCAGGGCTGCAGATGGCACAAGGTGAAGTTCACAGAGAATCACGAGCCATATACTCTTTTCAGAATAACATGAATATGACAAATATGCAGCAGGTCACTCTTCTGCCTGAGCAAATTCCAGTACTTGTGCCCCAGGAAGGACACCCATCCAAGCACCTGAACTGGACGAGGGGGCTTGCTGACAGAAGAGCTCCACAGGCCATGTTGTTACCATCCTTTCTTGGCTGCCTGTTTCTGAACCCTTGAAGTATCAGAGTCAGAACGCTGAGAGCTGGAAGCCCCCCCCCCCCCATATAGAGGGCTCCCCTTTTACAGAGTGTGATTTCACAGAAAAGTTCCTTGAGCAGGTTACCTCAGGAGTCCTGGAAAATACAGACTGAAACTCTCTCTAAGGCAAACAGGCCAAAGATCAACCCGCAGAATCAGGAGGGAGAAAAATTCAGGCATTCCAGGCTGCCTCTTCCACCACTATTACCCTTTCTCAATTGCATAATGCAGGTAAGAAGGGTTGGAAGGCTGACTGCTGCTGTTCAGTTTCACTTCATTCCTTTACTAAACATGTAGAGAGTCACAGAACTTTCCAATTTCTAGCTGTGTAATGTCCCTGGCCTCTGAGGTATTTCCTCATCTATAGAACAAAGATAATGATCTTTGCTCTGCCTCCCTGATAGGGCAGGCTCAAGAGAGAAAATGCACTGAAAGAGCTCTGTAAACTGAAAAGCCCTATGGGTATGATTGTTATTCACATTATCTGTGCCAACCCTCTAATTTTCCAGTTGAGGAAACCCAAGCTCTGAAAGATCACATGGTAGCAGTTAGGATGAGAACCCAGGTCTTCTGAGTACCTGCTATACACCACTTTACTAAGTGGTAATTGCAGGCGCAAACTCTGTATGTTTAATGGACAACCTCTTTCTCCCCTCCAGCGTGTATGAAGAAAAACTCCAAAGAAGACTTAGGTTAAAGAAAAAATGGATTCCTGGGTAGAGGAAGGTGATCAGTAGTAGAGACAACCTCACTATTCCCTCTCTGGTTTGGAAACAGTCTAGGGCCGCTTAGCAGCCTGTGGCTGTCCAGCCGTCCATATGGCCGGCCATTGATGGACTCTTGGGGGCGAGGGTGGGTGAGGGAGGATAAGGCCATCGCTCTGAATCTCGCAAGCGGGAGAAGAGTCTCCAGGAGGGAGTGAAGAGCCCGGTCTCAGGACAGACGCTCCAAGCTGCTGTATGGAATGTGAAAAAGGCAGGCTCTAGTTTGGGGAGGGTGGTCCCTGGCCCTCGCCCGGAGACGTGCGAGGGAGTGAAGATATGGAGATGCCTTTTCAGGCCGTCCGAAGGTCGGAAGTCCTCTTTCCCTCTATAGAACTCATTCTCTCCTTCAGAGGAGTTATCTTTATTTTCCTGAACTATAATTCTCAGGCCGGCAACTGGCCTTGGGCCACCGAAAGGCCCCTTGGGAAAAGTAGTTTCGATTTCTCTTCCACGTAAGTTCCTTTCGCCCCATCTGCCAGAGCCTCTCATTCTTGGGAACTACAAATCTCAGAGCGTTCTGCAAGCACCTGGAAATCTGAAGTCGCTGTCGTCCCTGTCATCAGATGTCCAGCATCCCGCAGAGGCGTGGGAGCCAAAGACTACATCTCCCGGCGGCCACCGCGCGTCTCAGTGCGCAGGCGTAGCCGCGCCTCGCCACCCCTCCCCCTCCTCCAACTGCTCCTGTCGGTCCGTTCCCGTATTCCCCCCATCAGTTCTAATGTCCCCTCCGTGTCTCCGGCACCTCACACTCACCGCGAACTCGCGGCGTCGGGTACAGCCGCTGCGCCTTCTCCAGGAAGCGGAGCGCCCGGTCAGGCTGGTTGCTCTGGATGGCCTTGAGGGCGATGCTAATACAGCGCTCGGCTTCATCCTTGTTGGATTCCATGGCGGAACCAGAGCGCGGAACCAGGGAGGGGGAGGCCGGGAGAGCGAAAGGCTGAGCCAGCACCCGGCGCGTCGCGGGGCAGGCGGTCGCAGGGTGATGACATAAACCCTCCGCCCCTCCTTTTCCGAGATTTGAGCGAGGGCGGAGGCGCTACCGTATGTCTTCTAAGAGGGGGACGTCAAAGTGAGGCGCTAAGGGTGCAAGCCCATATTCCTGGAGTCCAAGGGGGCATATTCGGAGGTCTTAAAGTTTTGTATGCTTGCACGTTCTTGGTAGTAACTCTATGCGTTTGAGACGAATGTCTCTTATTAATTCATTCAACAGATATTTATTGAGTACCCACTATTTGCCCGGCTAGGTATGCAGTAGGTGAACAAAACAAAGCCCCTGCCCTCACGGAGCTTACATTCTAGTGTGTGTAGTGGGGTGGGGAGACGTCCAATAAAGAGATATATTCAAATAGTGACTGGCGCTTCCCTAGTGGAGCAGTGGTTGAAAGTCCGCCTGCCGATGCAGGGGACACGGGTTCGTGCCCCGGTCCAGGAAGATCCCACATGTCGTGGAGCGGCTGGGCCCGTGAGCCATGGCCGCTGAGCCTGTGCTCCGCAACCGGAGAGGCCACAACAGTAAGAGGCCTTATATTGATAAATGCAATGGAAAGAAAAAGAAAAGATAAAGAAATAAAGGGACTCAGAGTGGATGGTGCTATTTTAAACAGCCTGATAGGAGAAATCTTCTCTCAGAAGCTGTCATTTTAATAGAAATCTGAATTCAGGAGAGAGAGAGAAAGCAGGTATTCCAGATGTGACTACCTGGAAGAAAGGTGGTCTAGGCAGAAGGAAGAGCAAATACAAGGGCTCTGAAAGGGAAATTTTCTTGGTGCGTTATTACAGATCAACAGGAGCATGTAGGATTCCACAGTAGAGTGGAATCAGTTGCGGCATGCTGGATCTTTAGTTGCAGCACGTGGGATCTAGTTCCCTGACCAGGGATCAAACCCTCTGCATTGGGAATGAGGAGTCTTAACCACTGGACCACCAGGGAAGTCCCCATCAGTCATTTTTCAGTCCTTATGTGGCCTTCCCAGCGAGATTTGGTAAGAGTTTTACTACAGGTGAGAGTTCGGGGGCTACTACTATAATCCGGGTGAGAATTAATAGTAATTTGGATAAAGGTGATGGTGGAGGTGGTGAGAAGTAGTCAAATTCTGGATATATTTTGAAGACAATCAAAATGATTTTGCCGATGGATTGGATGTGGGATGTGAGAGAAAGAAAGGAGTCAAGGATGATTCCAAGATTTTGCCCTGAAGAACAGGAAGAACAGTTTCCATTTACCGAAGAACAGTGGAAGAACAGTTTCCATTTACCGAAACTGGAGGAAGATTGTGAGAGGAGCAGTTTGGTAGGAGGAATATTAAATGTCTGATTTAGGGTGTGTTAAGTTTGTGATGCCTTTTGGAGTCAAGTGGAGACGTAGAGTAGGAATTTGTATGTAAGTAGGGTGTAAGGAAGAGGATGGGCCTGGAAATATAATTTTGGAAATTATCACTATATATAAATGACATTTAAAGCTTCGAGGCTAGGTGGACAAAGAAATATAAATAGTATTTAAAGCCGTGGGACTAAATGCCCCAAGGAAGCGAGTGTAGGTAGGGAAGAGGAGAGGTCTGGTTACTGAGCCCTTTGCCAGTTTCATATTTAGAGGTCTGGAACAGGAGCATCCAGGAAGGGGGAATGAAGAAGCAGCTTGGCAAGGTAAGAAAATTACTTTCACTTAACAAATGTTTCAAGTGGGAGGGAGGGGCCAAACTCTGGTAAACCCTGTGGAAGGACAAGCACTTGTGAGGACTGAGAAATGACCAGTGGATTTTACAAGGTGGAGCTCGGTGGTGACCTTGACAGGCTGCTCTCAGCGGATGATAAGCAGTGAAAGCCTGACAGGAAGGAATTTCAGAGAGTGAGTGTAAGGAAGAAATGGATGAAGAATGTGGGGAATGTGAGAAAGACTGTGGGGAAGTTTTGTTTTTGTTTTTTAAGATGGGATATATTATAGCATTCTGCGATAGGAATTATTTAACTGGGTGAGAAATTTTGGTAAAAGGAAAGAGAGGAGACAATTATAGGAATAGACAGAGGAGGTGGCATACCGGGCATGGTGATGGCATGGCTTTAGATAGTGGCATGGACAACTCACTGATTTTTCAGGAGTGTGGCTAGGTATACTGTGGGCCAGCTGGCAGATCTGGAAGTGGGAACACAAGGAAGTTCTTTTCAGAGAGCTTTTATTTTCTCAGTGTAATAAGAAGCAAGGTCATGGCCTCCTTGGCTACAGGTTCACCCTTGGAAATTTCTTCACATCCAACCTTTCCTTCCATTCCCACTGTTCTCTTCCCAATGAAAACTCCAAGCTGGGCTGTAAAGAATATCCTGGTGTGAAGAAATCAGCGTCTCCTTAATAAGACAGCCCCACGCTTAGAGAAAGTTAAGGTCTCCACAAATTGATCGGTCCTTCATATGTGTTAAAGGATAAACACTGGGGCACCTTTCAAATAGCCTCTCTGAGGTTTGTTGACCGGGACTGCTAGGTAGTCCCCTCTCTTGCTAAGTATCTCTTCCATCTCCTGAGTGTCACGAGGCACCTCCCTTGTCAGGCTGGCAACAGGCACATCAGTTTGTGAGAAGGGTGCTCCTGTGTAAAAGGCCTGTAATTTGTTGTGTTAAGGAACTGGGCTGTGATTGCTCAGCTACTGGCTTGTAAGCCCTCCTCTCCTTTCCCACAAGGCATATCATTTTGAGTCCACAGTCAATAATTTGGCTTGGTCGGCAGGGTCTGGAGAGGCGGCGGAGTGTGTGCGTGCGTGGTAGGACCTCTTCCTGCCTCGTTTCACGGAACTGTTTCAATTCAGAAAGGCTGTGTTGTTTCAGGAGGGATTATAAATTCAGCCTGAATGCTGGTCTAACCAGCTTCTTCCATGTTATCACTCCCTACCTTTCTTAAAGATCTCAAACCGGGTGTCTTTTTTGTCTGGAGGCAATTTGACTTTCTGTGGTTCCTTCTCAGTCCAAAGGCCAGGAAGAGAGTCACATTCCTGCTCAGTTCATGTTAAAC
>NW_006781396.1:1108776-1118535 GCF_000442215.2 Lipotes vexillifer | reverse complement strand
ATTCCTGCTCAGTTCATGTTAAACATTATGGCCCTTGGTCTATAGATGTTGTTTGAAAATGGAACTGGTATGCCAGGGGTGACCTGAAGTTACAGTTTCTCCTCGATAGTTCTTGAAATCAAGATGTCATGATGTTGATCTAAGGAGAATATTAGAAACTTCTATCCTGACTAGCTGGAATCATGGCATGGGTGGGAGGATGAGGCCTAAAAAGAGAGATAACATCCTTATTTGCCTTCATAGAAATCCAGGTGAAGTCACTGGGAAAATGATTCTCCCAATGAATCTCGGCTTCTCATTTTGCTCTTAGAGCTGAAAAAAACCTTGTGCTGTATTAGGTGACCACCAGCCTCCAGATTCCTCTCCTCCAGGGACACTAAGAATTCAGTCTGACCTTAACATGCTTTAATCTCCTATGGTCCCCTCCCCATCACTCTTAAGATACATTTCACCCCCTTCTCCCACCCCCCATCCATTTGCCTGTCCTCCTTAATTATCTTTTACACCTGTCCAAATCTAACTAGTTCTTCAGGGCTCAGCTTAAACTCTGTATCTCCTCTGTGGAGAGATGGAATAAATTTAATAGATGTCTACACTGAAAGCCAGGCACTGTGCAGAGTTTTAGGGATTCAGAGATGCACCGAGAATAAAGGACAGGACCTGACATCAGGGAGCTTTCAGTCTAGTAAGGGAGATATTAAAAGAATTAGAGGACAGTGTGGTGAGTACAACAGTGGGATTGAGTGTAAGCTTGAAGAGGCTCAAAAGAGGGAGTGTTACTTGTGTGTGTAGAATTGGAAAGGTTTCCTGGGGGAGATGACATCTGAGCCTGGGTCTGAGGCTGAGAAAGGGCCAACTCCTCCAAGAGCTCTCCCTGCGTGAATTCCCATAGCACTTAGCTTGGCTCCTCCATGGACACCCACCTTCACCGCTCTGCACAGTTGGCGCCCTTTGCTTGTGAGTCTGTTTACATCCTGTCTCCAGCTAAACCAGGATGGAGATCTTGCCCTTATGCTCCCCACAGTCTGAGCACAAGGCCTGACACCGAATAGGGGCTCAATACATATTTGTTAAATGAATAGAATAAATGAATCCCAGAGACAGGTTTTTCTCTCCCCAAACACTTTATCCAGAGTTTTCCTGAGCTAGCCAGGGGGATAAATTCCTTCCTAAGGCTCCAGGAAGAATTACCAAGTCAGTGGAATGTCCCCCACTTCCTGTCCTTTGCTCTTTTGCTCGCTGACTCCACAGTGTCCCCTGCTGCCTCCAAATGCCTATCCACCAACGCCTTCCTTTCAGAGAGCTCCAGCCTACAAAATCTCTCTCCAAAAAAACTACCCTTACTGATTAAACTATGGAACACAATGGAATACAGCTGTGGGAATGGTTGGGAATGAGGCTTTCCAATGTATACTTTTTTAAGGTAAGTTTGATCTTGGAAACATGTGAATGTTCACCTATTAAAAAAAAAAAAAGACAGAAACCTAAACCTCACATTGAAGATGATGAAAATTCACCCAAGAGTGTGAATGACTGATAGGTAATTGAATTTTCAATTTTAGCTTCAATAAATTATTTGTTGAATGAACACATGAAGATGTCTCCATAGCATCTCTGGATCTCCACTTCAGTCCCTTGCTCCCTATTTCTCCCTAAAGAGGGAGGAGACCTCACATCTAGGGAGGACCAGAAGCTGGAGGATAAGGGCACAGGGCACTGAAGTCCTTTCTTCCAAACATGTCTGTTTCAGGGATGTCCCAAGTATGGGTTCTTTGATTCAAATTCCTTTCTCTTTGATGGTCTCTATTCCCAGCTTCTCTTGGCGAAGAGATGGAGCTGGTATTAGGACACTGATTCAGACCTCATGGGTTCATGGTTAGTTGGCCTTGAAATTGGGAGAACCCAGGTTTTTAGGAGATCCCCTAGACCTCTTTCCTGGGTCCAGACTCATATCTACCTACCTACTAGGTATTTCTACTGGGAAATCTCTCAGGCACCATATCGAAAAATTGCCTCATCATTCTCCGCCCAAACCTGGTTCTCTCAGCCTCCCTACCCCCGAAGAGCACTCTCACACACCCAGTTACCCAAACAAATTTAGGTTTCATGCTGAATTCTTTCCTCTCCCTTACCATCCTCCAATTTATATGCCCCACGCTTACCCCTCAGGCGTGATCTGAACATCTTCCAAATCTCCAAATCTGTTAGCACCTCTCCAACTCTGCAGCCATTCCCCTAATCCAGGCTTCCAGCATCTGTTAACTGGATTATTATAGCAGTCTCCAACCTGGATCCCACTCCAATCCATCTGTAGCCTTGCAGGCGAAGTCATCATTCCAAAATGCAAAGCTCATTATGTGATTTTCCTGCTTAAAACCCTTCAGTGGCTCCCAAGTGGCATTAAGATAGAAGTCCAAACTCCTTATTGGAGCTTACAGGGTCCTATAGAACCTGGTCCTATTTTCTTTTTTTCTTCCTTATATAAAGCCATCTGGGTTTGGTACTTTTTGTTGTAAGCAGATTTTTAACTATTGATCCAATTTACTATAGCTATTGAATATTTTGTTTATAAATTAAAAAAAATTATTTATTTATTTTTATTTTTTGGCTGCGTTGGGTCTTCATTGCTGCGTGCGGGCTTTCCTTAGTTGCAGTGAGCGGGGGCTACTGTTCATTGCGGTGTGCGGGCTTCTCATTGCGGTGGCTTCTCTTTGTTGTGCAGCACGGGTTCTAGGCACGCGGGTTTCAGTACTTGTGGGACTCGGGCTCTGTAGTTGTGTCTTCTGGGCTCTAGAGCGCAGGCTCAGTAGTTGTGGCGCATGGGCTTAGTTGCTCCGTAGCATGTGGGATCCGCCTGGCTCGAACCAGTGTCCCCTGCATTGGCAGGCGGATTCTTAACCACTGCACCACCAGGGAAGTCCCTTTTTCCAACTTTTTGAGGCAGATGCTTAGTTTATTAACTGTCAGCCCATCTTCTGTAAATAAGTATGGAAGTTGTTAAGATGTTTCTAAGTTTCCCTTTAGCTGTGTCCCACAAGTTTTCACATCTAGTATTTTCATTATCATATTCAGTTCCAAGCGTTTAAAAATTTCCATCATGATTTTTTCTATAACCTATTAGTTATCTATAAGTGTTTCAAAATGCCCAACGGTATTTTTTGTCATCTTTTTTTTGTGAATGACCGCCATCTTAATTCATCCTTGGGTAACAAAATCATTCCCCAATCTGTACTTACTGGATACACTCTAGAACTTCCGTTCCCAGAAACATGCTTTTTGGCCTTTGGACCTTTGTACATTCCGTACCTGCTGCCCGGACACTCCTCCTTCCCCCTTTGTTAACTCCTACTCAACCCCCAGGTCTCAGTATTTTTAATAAAAAAAAATTCTCTGCAAGCCTGCCTTGAACTTCCAAATCTGGATTAGATAGCCTTCTGCTTTTCTAAGTGCTCTCACACAGCTTGTACTTAACGTTTTTGCTTCTTTTCTGTTTTTCTCACTTTTAGATTCCTCCTGCAAACTCCTTGAAGACCTTGCTCAGTGCCTGGCCCACAGTAGGTGATCAGTAAAGAGTTGTAGAATGAATGGTGACTCTTACCCTGTCACTTGCTGGTAAAAATTCCCATTTTGGAGCCACAGAGAACAATACACGGCTGCTTCTCTCCCCTCAGGTATCGTCATATCCATCGTGTCTCTCTTCGTGGTTATGGTTCATCTCTGGTTGTTCATCTCCCTCCACCCCATGCCACCCAGGTCCCTGGGAGGCCTATTCTCTGGAGCAGGACTGGGGCTAGGCTGGACTCCAGCAGCTGCCCCTCCCCTGTCAGTGACTCCTGGCGCTGAGCCTTCTTGCCAGCAGGTGGCACCTAAAGCCTGAAAGCTGAACTACTCTGTTCCACGTTCCTTTTCTGAGCTGCTTGTTGGGACACATAACCTGGCTTGGGCTGTGCTTGGGCTTGGAGAGGATGCTCTGGCCTGGGAACCTGACTCCTGGCTCCCCTGCTGCTGTCCTTTCTTCCTTGTCTAGCAGCAGTCACTGTCTGGCCTTTTCCTTTGTCTTAAGAGTCCTATTCAGTGCCCGTGCTCCAACCAGACATAAAACTAGGTAGGGCACTAAAAACTATTAAAATGATGATTTTTGTGTTCTTATGCTCTTTCCTTAGTAACTCTCTCTCCACATTCTCCCTGCTTGTCCTCTTAGATCATCTAGGAAGCCCAGCTGAGCCCATCAAGGAAGCCTAGCAGCCTGGCTCCCCTCTTAGTTTCATTTCCTCTCCACAGCTTAGAGGCTAGAACTGGGGAGTTATTTATTTTTTTAAGAAGTAGAGAACAATAACAAAAGTAGACAACAGCTGTGTGTGTGCAGGAGTGTTACTGACTTGGGTCCTTGGACTCTTTAACAAACAGAAATTGATAAGAGGCCAGATGAGGAGTTCAGGCAAGGCTTTACTGGGACTTGTGCTGCAGCACGAGGGAGTGAGAACAAGTAACAGGTGCCCTTCCTCTATCTCCGTGGAGGGCAGGCTGGTTCCTTCAGTGGGGTGAGGACGGAGGCAGATCTGCAGATGGGGCCGGAGGAGTGGCTTAGGTGTTCTGCCCACCCTCTTGGTGGTGCCCTGTGCAGGGATCATGCACAGAACCCTCCTTTTGCTCCCAGCACCTAAGTCGGTTTGTGGCCTTTTATCTTATTGCGCATAATTGCCCAGATTGCGGCATGCATGCAGTTATTTTTAATTCCATTAGTTTCCTTGTATTCTGTTGCTCGAGGAGATGTGTCCAGGTGCAAGCACTGCAGTAAAGGCCCCAGGTCCCAGCCTGTCTCAGGAGGAATTTATTGAGGCACTGCTAGTATCATTTTTACCTCGTCCGAGAAATATTTTTAAATTTGCTTTTGGTGGTGGACTCTTTCTTTGATTATGTCACTGCTTTGGGTCTGAACTTTTTGGGTGACAATCTCACAAAAATTATGTCAAGTTACAGCAGCGTTGTTATGGGTGGGCAAGAGATCCTTGGGAGGCAAAGGAGGGGCCACTAATCTTGTCTGGAAGAGGATTAAGCAAGGGACAGTTTGATCTGAATCTTGAAGGCAGAGGGGAAGGTTATTCTGTCTAGGTAGAAGAAACAATGGGAATAAAAAGAGAAGCACATTATCAGCCTTCTGTATTCCCAAATGCTCCCAGCCTTACCCCCAAACTCTGCCTACTAAAGTCCCCTCAGCCTACTCACATGCTTCCTTGGTGAAAGCACCAAATCCTAGCCACTAGACCACCAGGGAGCTCACATGCTTCCTTGGTCCCTTGGTCAAGAACTTCCTTGGGGCATCCTGGCCTCTTCTGGGTGACTTAGCTTGTATCTTTCACCTGCACATTTGCCCTGTTGTGCCAAAGTGTGGCCGTCCTGTCTCCTTGAGCACCTGGACCGCCTCTGCTTCCTCAGGCTCTCCTAGGAGCTAACGGAGTTCAGTTGGAATTCCACGTACTTGTCATAGGTGCTCTTGACCCAGGGTTTCAAGATGTTGCAGGTGAGATCCTTATCCTTTCCTGCTATGCTTTGGCTTTCGGCTTCAGTGAACCCAGGCCAGTTGGCAGGTCTCTTCTGGTGAGGGAGCGAATGCCCCACAGAGGCTGTGAAAGGGACTTCTCTTTCAGGCTGGAGAAATGAGGATTGGAGAAAAGAGTGATTTGGGGATTATGGGACAAATTCAAGAAAAAGCTCACATTTTGCTGATGCCTCAGCTCTGGGGCAATGAGCAAGGCAAAGGCTACACTTGGGTGCCAGGAATACGTACCACAAGAAAGGAAACAGTGGAAGATAGATGAGGTGCATGAGTGGGAAACTCCTTTGAGAGATAATCTAATCTCCCAGAAAGGATGTTAGAAGTGAGGTTATTAAATTGCTCTGGAGAAAATACTGGGGTTGGTACTGTCCTTGTGGAGCCACAGGTGCAGACCTATGTCTCTGCTCTTCTCTGCCTGATACACACTCCCTACCAACTTCTAGGCCTCGCAGGAAGCACTGGGTTTTTGGTGTGGTGGTGCTATTACATTGGATGCAAGACCCTATCGTGCCAAGGAGCACTACCTGGAGGTTCTGGAGGTTGTAGGAATTCTGGAGAAGAGCTGAAGGAGAGGTTTCTGGACCTGGAAGAAACCTCTAAGCCCATTAAGCTCAACCCTATCTGTCATTTTATAGTTGAGAAAACAGATGGGAAATTGCTTGCTCACTCAAGGTCACACTGAGTTAGTGGCAGAGTTGAATCCACATAAAACACTGGTTGCTATGGTTCTTTTCTTTTTTCTTTTTCTTGGCCGTGCTGCGTGGCTTGTGGGATTTTAGTTCCCCGACCAGGGACTGAACCTGGGCCCTCAGCGGTGAGAAGGCAGAGTCCTAACCACTGGACCGCCAGGGAATTCCCGGTTGCTGTGGTTCTTAACACTTAGGTCCACCGTACCAGATGATGTCTCATATCCCCCCCCCCCCCCCAACCCTGTCTTGGTTCCTTCTCATGGGGCATGAGTAATCAAGGACTACATTGGACCTGGTAGCCTTGGTCCAGGATGAAATGCTATCCAAACCTTGCTGGAAAATGCCACCACTAACCTCCAAATGCCCTCACTTTTTGTTTATGCCTGAAGTGCCTTCTCAACAGGAAGGACCAGGCTCTGGTGAAAAGAAAACAGGTCTGCTGCTAGGATCTCAAAGCCAGTGGAGAAGTGAAATGAAAAGGGCCCCAGAGGACCCTAAAATAAAGGAGACAAGAGCCTTTGGTGGTGGTTGGGGAGGCTTTACTGCAAACCGTTATAATTAAAGTGCTATTTTACAAGTGTTTAAGACAGGGCAGACAGGCTCTGAGCCAGGACTCAGCTTCAGAGGCACATGCCTGGAGGGGAAATGGCACTCGCAGGGGCCATGAGCTTAATCACTGCCGCTCATTTAATAAGCACAGTCGTGCTGGAGTCTTCTTAGGGAGCCTGAGAGGAAAAGAGGGAGTGGAGAGAGACATGCAGCAGCTACTTTAAATTCCTAATCTTGCTCCATTCCCACTGTGCACACCGCCTCAGAGCCACCCTGGGGACTGACACAGATCCTTCCTCTGGCCCAGGCTTCCCACCAGCTCAGGGTGCCTGGGTCATCCTCGTTATCATTCATCACTGATTTCCTTTTTCTGCCAGAGGTTTTCCCAATTTGTAGCTTAAAAACCACCAGCAGGAGAAGAAGCAAGGAATGTTCTTGTTAATATAAATCCACACCAAGATGACTCAAGAAATGGGTGTTTCCCAGGGTTGGCAGGTACATTGGCATTCTTTGTCTGTAGGGTGCTTGAATGGGTAGTACTGTTGAATGTAACAAAGGTCTGCGCTTTTAGGACCTGCTCATGTTTTTGAGGACCTCTAGGGAGAATCACTGGTTTAGAACCAGGGCCTAGCAGAACACTGGGAGAAGGGAAACTTGATGAGTCCTGAGATCATTCCCAGGAGGAGGGGAGCACTACTTCTGGAAGCAGCAGTGGGGAGGACTGTGCCAAGGCTCTGCCCAAGGGGCCAGGGTGCTTGGCCTGGAGGTGCAGCTCCTTGTGCGGTTCTGGGTTACTGTTTGGGCAAAGCGAAGTCCCAGGCAGTTTCCTGTGCACATTTCCACATGGCCTGCATGAGGCGGGTGAAGCCCATGTCTTTGGGCTTCTCCAGGCCTCTCATCAGCCGTTGCTTCATGATGGAAACAAATTCCTTATTGCTCAGCTCTCCGTTGCCTAGAAGAGGCAAACACAACAGGGATAAGTGACGGGCTTGGAACAAAGACAATGAGACAATTCCATTGCTCGCATCATGTAGGTCCCAAAGCCTAGTGCTCTCTCACAGCCAAACTCAATTCTCTTGGTTAAAAATGAACTGGTTTGTACTGTCCGTGATGTTTCCAATTGCAACTCAGTGATAGTTCCGTGTAGTGTGACAGAAGTTGAATGAGAATATATATGTCAGATCCTGTGCTAGGTGTTGAGAATAAAGAGATAAAAATGACTTTGTCCCTTGAAATACCATCAGGTTATGGGAGAGACAAGTACATTATTTCAATAGTATGGTAAATGCCATAATGGGGTAAACAGAGGATGCTATGGGGGCACAGAGGAAGACTATGTAACCCAGGCTGGGGAGGGTGCAAGTACAGGTCAGTAAAGGCTTCCTGGAGGTGACTCCTAAGTTGAATCCCAAAGGATGAGCAGGAAGTGGCCAAGCAGAGGGGAGTGAGATGGGGGAGGCATTCCAGTAGTGGTAGTAGCATAAGCAAAGGCACATGTAGGAAGCAGCACAGCTGTTAGAGAACTACAAGTTGTTTAGGTATTGCTGGACACACAAAGATAGGGGTATGGCCAGTAAACCAAAGAGGAAGGCAGGAGACAGGTCCTCAAGGATCTTGTATCCTTATGAAAGGGTTTGCACTTTATCTTCAGGGCAGGAAAGGACTGGGAGAGGGGATAAGATGTAGTTAGATTTCCATTTTGGGTAGATTTCTCTAGCTGGATGATGGTGATAGACTGGTGAGTGGCACAGATGGAGTGAGTATGGGAGCCAGTTAGGAGGCTGCTGCAATAGTCCGGGTAAGACTTGGACTGTGATGAGGCTTTTCATGGTGAAAAATAAAATCAAAACCTGGCTTCGGGTTAAGCCCATTTTCTCATGGCTTCTCATTTGACCCTCTTCAGTGGCAGACTCTCAGGTCTGGAGGAGAAACTGGAGAGCATCTGGTCTGAGCCAAGGTCACTTCTCAAGCCACACGGAGTAGTAACCACTCCAAAAGTAGAGGACAGTTACCATTTGACTAGATGCTCAGGAGTAAATGTCTGCTGATTAAAAGAATCGCAGCCATTACTGGTGGTGACAGGAAGCTAGCAAACAGACCTCTACTAATGATCAGTCTGGGAAGAAAGTGGTAAGAGGGAATAATTGGTTTACTTCTGTATAGAGTACCTGAAAACCTAAACGGGCCCATGTTTGCTGTCTGAAAAGAGCATGGGCAGCCTCAGGGATACCTCAGAGCAAGATTAAAACAAACAAAAAACAGGTAAAGCTAACCTATGGCACTAGAAGTTAGGGAAGTGGCCGCCCTCGGGGGTATAAATGACCGGAGGGCAGCAGCACCAGGCAGCTCTGTGGTCCTGGTGATGTGCTGCTTCAGGATGATGCACGGGTGTATTCAGTTTTTAAAAACTTATCAAGCTCCACACTTATGGTATTTGCATTTTTTTGTATGTATATTATACTTTAACTTAAAAAGTTAAAAAGCCTGGCTGGGCTGAAAGTTAATCAATAATATGGCTTATTAAGAATGCAATTAAAAGAACAAAAAGGTCTAAATAGGATTCTTAATATTTTGTATAAAAAGAAGCTTAAGATGAAAAAACCTGAAGTTATTTTTATTTATTTATTTTTTGGCAGTGGGGCTTGCAGGATCTTAGCTCCGCAACGGAGGATCAAACCTGTACCCTCGGGCAGTAAAAGCGCGGAGTCCTAACCACTGGACCACCAGGGAATTCCCCAAACCTGAGGTTATTTCATTCAAACTACTCTGGGATTTGCTTCTTGCTTCCCTAAGGCCGGGGCTGACCAGTCTGAACGGCCTTTGTTACCTGTGAATTGGATATATGACTGAATGTCATTTGTGTGCATGTGTGATCTGTGACTGCAACTCTAAATTCTGTGACAAACAAGTCTGTTTGAAAATTGGAATTCTCTGTCCCCTGGCATTTTTTTTTTTTTTTTTTTT
>NW_006781396.1:1101797-1108642 GCF_000442215.2 Lipotes vexillifer | reverse complement strand
TTTTGCGGTGCGCGGGCCTCTCACTGCCGTGGCCTCTCCCGTTGCGGAACACAGGCTCCGGACGCGCAGGCTCAGCGGCCATGGCTCACGGGCCCAGCAGCTCCGCAGCATGTGGGATCTTCCCAGACCGGGGCATGAACTCGCGTCCCCTGCATCGGCAGGTGGACTCTCAACCACTGTGCCACCAGGGAAGCCCTCCCCTGGCATTTTGACCTAACATCTTGCACTGGTAGAAATGACAATGGCTTTCGAATTTAATATCTACTTCCCTTTTCTGTAGATTAAGAAAATGAACCCCGGGCTTCTCTTGTGGGTTCGAGCCCTGGCCCGGGAAGATCCCACATGCCACGGAGCAACTAAGCCAGTGAGCCACAACTACTGAATCCCGTGTGCCACAACTACTGGAGCCCATGCACCTAGAGCCCATGCTCTGCAACAAGAGAAGCCACCACAATTAGAAGCCTGCGCACGGCAATGAAGCGTAGCCCCCACTCGCCACAACTAGAGAAAGCCCGTGAGCAGCAGAAAACCCAATGCAGCCAAAAATAAAAAAATTAAAAAAAACAAAAACAAAAAAACCCCAAAACAAACAAACAAAAAGAAAATAAACCCCATGTACCACCAAAAGCAAAGGTAACAAAAGCAAAAATAAACAAGTGGAATTATATCAAACTAAAAAGCTTCTGCACAGCAAAGGAAACCATCAACAAAATGAAAAGGCAATCTACCAGACAGGAGAAGATATCTGCAAATCATATACTGATAAGGGGCTAAAATGCAAAATATATAGAGAACTTATGCAACTCAACAGCAAAAAACCAAACAACCTGATTAAAAAATGTGCAGAGGACCTGAACAGATGCTTCCCAAAGAAGACATACAAATGGCCAATAGACACGTGAAAAGATGCTCAACATCACTAATCATCAGGGAAATGCAAATCAAAGCCACGAGATACCACCTCACACCTGTCAGAATGGCTGTTAACAACAACAACAACAACAACAAATAAGTGTTGGCCAGGATATGGAGAAAAGGGAACCCTGTGCACTGTTGGAGAGAATGTAAATTGGTGCAGCCACTATGGGAAACAGTATGGAAGTTCCTCAAAAAATTAAAAATAAAACTACCATATGATCCAAATTCCACTTCTGGGTATTTATCTGAAAGAAACAAAAACACTAACTTGAAAAGATATATGCACCCCTATATTCACTGCAGCATTATTTATAAGAGCTAAGACACAGAAACAACCTAAGTGTCCATGGACAGATGAATGGATGAAGGAAATGTGATATGGGTGTATGTGTATATATATTGTGTGTACGATGCAATATTATTCAGCCATAAAAAAGAAGGAAACTTTGCCATTTTTGACAATGTGGATCGACCTTGAGGCCATTATGCTGACATAAATCAGAGAAAGACAAATACTGTATGATCTCACTTATATGTGGAATCTAAAACGAACAAACAAAAATAATTGAGTTCATAGATATATAGAACAGATTAGAGGTTGCTAGAGGTGGGGGGTGGAGGTGGATGAATTCTGGTGCAGGGATTCAAAAGGTACAAACTTCCAGTTATAAGTAAGTCATGGGGATATAATGTACAGCATGAAGACTATATTTAAAAACACTGTATTGAATATTTGCAAGTTGCTAAGAGAGTAGATCTTAAAAATTCTCATTATAAGAAAAAAAATTTGTAACATGTATGGTGACTAGACTTATTATGGTGATCATTTTGCAATATACACAAATATTGAATCATTATGTTGTACACCTGAAACTAATATGTTATATGTCAATTATATGTCAATTAAAAAATTAGGTCCCAGAGATAAAATGATTTTTTAAAGGTAATAGAAGTAGATATTGATAGAGCCTCCTTCTAAAAGGCTGGAAAATCAAACATTTCCCAGGACTTCCCAGGAGAAGAGGGGAACTGTGATGCTGGTTGTCATTACTCCCATACTCACTTCACAAACCAGCTCTTGGATACTGGCTTCAAAAATTATAAAAATGTTCTTTGGAAAAAAACTCAAACTACCTAAAAGTGATTAGAGTAAAAACAAAACCTGGGGAGAGTTACTTTCTCTGCAGCAGTGCTGTCCATTAGAACTCTGCGATGAGGGAAACGTTTTTATCTGTGCTATTTTCAATACAGGAGCCACCAGCCACGTGTGATACTGGAAGAAGTGAGTTTTAAATTGTATTCAATTTTAATTACTTTAAATTTAAATAACCACATGTAACTGTGGTATCATATTGGACAGGGCAGCTCTAGAGAATAACCATCCTTCCCTGTGGATAAGGACTCTCCTTGTCCTCGCTCTGGGGCTTCCTTTCACTCAAACCTCGGTTGTGGGTTCGGGGGGAGATTTAAATAACTCAAGTTCAACTTAAAAAGTTAATGAGGACTTCCCTGGTGGTGCAGTGGTTGGGAATCCACCTCCCAATGTAGGGGATGTGGGTTCGATCTCTGGTCAGGGAACTAGATCCCACATGCATGCCACAGCTAAGAGTTTGCATGCCACAACTAAGTAACCCACCTGCCGCAACTAAGACCTGGCACAACTAAAAATAAAAAACAAACAAAAAGTTAATGAACACCTGTTATGTGCAAAGTACTGTCTGAGGTCCTGTTTGCAGGGGAGGGGGGATCCAAAGGTGGATAGGACTTGTAACTACCCATACAAAGTTCACAATTTGGTAGGGACATTAAGTCACATACACAGAGATGGAGTGTAACATGTAGCAATGTGGACAAACTGAACCAAGTTAAGGAATAAAGAAAACAGAGTGATTCATTATGCTGGGATCAAAAGGGAAGGTTTCACACATGCAGGAGCTTTTGATCTGTTCTTGAATTCTGTGAGCCTAGCTTCCTGGAGGAAGATGAACAGTGAATCCTGGCTGTGAGACAGGGAATGGAGGTCATATAGTACAGAGGGAGGCAGTACACTTTTGGTTCAAATCCTGGATTTGCTATCTAATACTACCTTTGTGATCCTGGGAAAACTCCTTAACCTCTCTGAGTTGCAGCTTCCTTATCTGTAAAATGTGGTTAATAACTACTCCTGTGTCAGAGGATTAAACGAGCAGCTTGCACAGTGTATCCGGCTCATAGTAAGCAATGAAAAAACTGTGAGATAACTAATAAGGACCTACTGTATAGCACAGGGGACTCTACTCAGTACTCTATAATGGTCTATATGAGAGAAGAATCTAAAAAAGGGTGGATAGATGTGTATGTATAACTGATTCACTTTGCTGCACACCTGAAACTAATACAACATTGTAAATCAACTATACTCCAATAAAAATAAAGTAAAAATAAAGTAAAAATAAACAAATTTAAGGCAAAAAAAAAAGAGAGAAAAAACTGTGAGCCTCCATTGTTAATATTATCATCATTGTATCAGCCAACATAGCTGAGAAATAAGGCCAGAGCAGAACCAGGATCTCTTAAATGGGCTAAATAAACTGCAGAGTGCTCACAGACACAACAGACCTTGGTGTGCAGCTGGAATGCTATGATGGGTTGTAAATGACTGAAATGTGCCCTGGGTGGTAGAGTGATCAGTACCATCTTCTTCCTAGAGACATTCAAATATTCAAGTGCTGCTATCTACTAAGCAGTAAGCTGGGTCTAATTTTTTTTTGGCCGTGCCACACGGCATGCGGGATCTTAGTTCCCCACCAGGAATTGAACCCGTGCCCCCTGCAGTGGAAGCGGGGAGTCCTAAACACCGGACCACCAGGGAATTCCCTTGTTTTTATTTTTAAGATCCTTAGGGTCATAAATGAATTTAGGCCTACAGGCAAATTAGAATTATAAGAAGAAATGGAGAACACAAACCAGGACCAGGGGTGATATTTCTCAATGTCATGAGTCTGAGGGCTGAGCTACTGATGTGGGAAATGGGGAAGTTGAAGCAGTCTAGGCTGGTACCCTGGAGCTGGCTGCAAGGCTCCATCATAAAAGTGTCTACTTCAAGGGCAGTAAGGCTTGGCTTTTCCGCCGGACTCCAGAGGGCCCCACTCACCATCACAGTCAAAGAGCGCAAACACCACATCACACACGTGATCTGAGAGTTCCACTTTAGCCACTGTCCTGGCCACCTGCTGCATGGTTACTGAAAGAAGAAAGATGTTGAGTTAGCACAGCAGAGGGACTTTCATTTTGCTTTCTCTGAATGGAAGGATAAAACTATTCAGTCACAATAAAAAATTTTCAAGTGTATTTACATCACATTTAAGAAAATGATAATTCAGTTTTTAATCCATAACCCCCTTTCCTTTTCACTTCAGATTCCATTTTCTTTCTACTGCTGCCACAGTTTAGGAGGTATATATAATTAAGTAAGAATGCCTGATACTAAATTTATAGAGAAAGTAGATTGGAGATTACAAGGGGCTGGGGAGTTAGTGGTTAATCGGTACAGATTTTCTGTTTGGGGTGATGGAAAAGTTTTGGAAATAGTGGTGATGGTTGTACAACACTGTGAATGTAATTAATGCCACTGACTTACATACTTAAAAATGGTTTAAATGGCAACTTTTGTTATATATATTTTACCACAATAAAAATTTAAAAAGTGAAAATCCACATAATATTTAAGGATGGAATTCTAAGTCTTCAGCAGGCAGCGGTGGCTTTTCTAATAAATTATTACCAGAAGAGTGCCTTGAAAAAAAATAAAGAATGCCTGATAGTCTCCGTCTTGGCATTTCCCTCCCACTGGAAAGAGCACAATAACAGAAAGTCAAGGAAATAATGAGGCAGAGAAAGGATGGGGAAGTGGGGAACAAGGAGACTTGTCTGAGTGCACTGAGGCTTCACCCACCCGTTACTGACTGACAGTGGAGAATCTGCATGGCTGAGGTCCTGCCCTTCCTCCCAACAGGTTTTCCATCAGCCACTTTGTCTTTCCCAACTGTGCCCCTTGGGAGAAGCAGTGGCCCCATCTCACTAGATCCATACAGTCTCTCTCTTTTTTTCTTTTTCCAGATCTCATCAGAAAATCTCTTCTCTCTTGCCATTTTTTCTTTCTCTGACATTTACTGTTAAACACTAGCAATCACGTGAGAACTGGGTTCTCACAAAAAACAAGCCAGGAAGGACTAGGCAATTTCCCCTGCCTTCTCTGCCATTTATCCTCAAGCCTGATCCAGCTACATCTATAAATTATGTTATTGCTTATAGACACACTCTTAAGTGAGGTAAAACTCAGAGGAAAGAAAAAGATGAATTTCTATTTATGAACCAACTAGCAATGAAGTGTTCATATCTATAAACCTCAGATTAGATTTTTCTAGAAGCAATGTGAACTTAAACTAAAGGCAGTGTGCCTTCTCTGCTTATTTCATTCCTATAATTTCAGTTCTTTCTTGTCATTTTTTTTCTGCATTTGCTCTTTCACTTCACCTCTATAGCTTCCATTATATTCACCACAGGGCCCCTGAGGTCAGCTGATACAAATGCCAGAACAATGCAGAGGAGCAAGGAGACGCAGTAGAAAAACTGCTTGCAAGTCACAAGACCTGAGCTCTAGTCCTGGCTCCATCAACTTGCTGTGGTGGAGTCACCTGATCTCTTTAGGTATAATATTCTCATATTCAAATGAGGGGATGCCACAGAATAGCTGCTGAGGTGGCTTAGTAGTGCAAACAATGGTTTATTGGCGTTTTCTAGAATCTGAGGGTGAGGGATAGGGGTGGAGGTACACAGAAACAGCTGAAGATCTTGTGTGGTGAAGGGTAGAAGAAAGGTATAAAGGCCACAAGCTGGGCTGTACCTTAGTGTCCACAGCCTCTGTCTGGAGGAGGACTAGGCTGCTCACGAGAGTGGGAAGAGTCAGATTCCTCCTCCTGCAGCTTTAGGTTACTGCTCATACCGCCCCTCTTCACGGGATGTGAGAGTGAAAGAGGAATCAACATCCCTTGGAACTAAAAGACTTAAGCAGAATATATTATTGTGTGGATGTTCACGAGATGTGGTTAAGTGCTGATGGGGAAGATGGGGCCTCTACTAGACTGTAGAAATTCTAGGGTTTAGAAACAGCCTCATAGGTCTAGACAGTTGATTCTCTCAGTCGGCTCAGGAAGAACTGATTCCTGCTAACTAAATGGCCCGGGGAAAGAAGAGAAAACCAGAAGGCCAATTTACAATGAAAATAGTAACTGTTAAGAGAACTAAACTGATGACAGTTGGTCATTATACTTCTCAGTAGGAAAATCTACTAAGGAAACTCAGTTCACCTCAGAAGATTGCTCAGCGAAAAGAGAATCAGACCAGAAGACACTGGATGCTCTCAAACTGTGATCATTTACTGAATTACCCTTTGCGGCCACAGAAATGTGTCCTGAGAAGTGGCTCAAAACCTGTTCTATGTAGATAAACATGAATGCTTTATGTTAACCATTACTCTCTCTGCCAATGTTTGTTAACCATGCCTTTTTCACACCAATACCACACCTGTTATAACTGATAACTACCCTCTTTTTCTCTTTCCCAGTTCCATTTTCTCAGGGCAGAGTGCCTATTGCCAATTCTTTTTTTTTTAATTGTGGAGTATAGTTGTTTTACAATGTTGTGTTAGTTTCTACTGTACAGCAAAGTGAATCAGCTACACATATACATATATCCCCTCTTTTTTGGGTTTCCTTCCCATTTAGGTCACCACAGAGCACTGAGTAGCGTTCCCTGTGCTATATAGTAGTGCTAATTCTTCTTGATGTTCCAAGTGCCTATCCTTTTCCCCATGAAGATAGACTCTTTCCTCTTTAAAATAAACCATTAACTAAATAATATCCAAGAATGTCAGCGAAGCTCTTGGC
>NW_006781396.1:1080421-1101708 GCF_000442215.2 Lipotes vexillifer | reverse complement strand
AATGTCAGCGAGAGCTTTTGGTTTTTTTTTTTTTTTTTTTTTAGTGGAAAGCTCATTAAAGTGGTACTAAGTGGTTGTAGAATAGGGACTTCTGGAAGCCACTGTCAGGAATCCCTCATTACAAATACCATCTCGTGACAGAACAGTTACAGAATATGTTCCATCTCACATGGAGAGGGCTCTGATGCCATCTGTACTACAGGAGCTAAGTTATTCAAACACTGGGATGTTACCAGCCAGCAAAGAGCCTGGCTGGGGTGCCTTTTCACAGTCCAAGATCCTCAGATAAGCCCCCAGGGTGTAACTCAGAGCAGTGGAGGAAACAAACATTAAACTAGCTGGTGAGCTGTACAGCCAAGAGCACTTGGGACAAATAGGATGACAGCAGATTACAAGCCAAGTGCTTGACAGCTGATCCTGAGAGCTGGCTCATTCAGATTTGCTTCCGCATCTCTGAACCACAAAGCCATAATTAAATCACAGCAAGGAGAACAATCCCTCACCCCCTCTGCCCCAGATCTCAACTTCCCCATGCAGACCAGTTGTTTGTACTGGAATTTGGGCCTCCCTTATTTCATGATGTTAATTGATTGATGGTTGGGATTCTAATCTGAAAGATGTCTCTATGGAGCATGAAGCCTACGTTTCCAAGGCCTACCTACTCCTTTGGTACAAATCTGGTCCAGCTGCCTGAACAATAGATGGACATGAGATTGGGTGATTTCTACTAGATTGGGGTGGGGAGGAATTTGCAGAAGCGTGCTGAACTGGCACTCAAAAACATGTTAACCATCTGGCTTTTTGAAAAGTCCAGGCAGAATCTGAATTGTGCCAGGACCCCCAATTTACTCTCTGGCACAGTCTATGACTGGACAATTCAGCATCAGACAGAAACACATACTGAGTTTGTGCGACTATAATGTCAGAAGCTATATTACATAAAAGTATTCACAACAGTAGTTGAACAGAGGAAAGGAGAGTTCTGGAGGGATAAGAGCCCAAACATCGACTTGGAATCAGAATCTTAGAACTGGAAGAGACCTCAGACGAAAGGTAAAATGCAGAGAATTTGAATAACTTGCTCAGGGTCACAAAGCTAACTAGTAGCACAGCTGGGTCTAGAATCTGGGTCTTCTGACTTCCAGCCAATGCTCTTTTCCCTATACACACTGGATCCACTCGATCCCTTATATGGACAACGGATCCCCCCATGAATCTGTCACTGGGTTTTTTTTTTTTTTCGCCGAACCTCATGGCTTGCATGATCTTAGTTCCCCGACACCCTCGGCAGTGAAAGCGCGGAGTCTTATTCACTGGACCGCCAGGGAATTCCCACGAATCTGTCACTCTAAACAAGAGAAAGAGCTCAGATGAAAGAACAGCCAAGTTGGGGATTAGTCCTTGCTAGTGGGCAGGGACAAATAACTGAGTAACAACTAGGGGTTGTGAAGAGCCAGCATTACAGTTTGACCACAGATCTGATTGCCCTATACATTAGCATTCCCTTGGAATGCATACTGACAATTTTAAGAACTTAAAGAAGTTCATTAAAATGCAACCCAATGAAAAGCATATGAAACAAAGGTGGCCCTGGGAGCTTCTGTACCTCTGATGCATAGATAGACCTACGGACAGTGTGACCCAGTTAGGAACTGCCTGTCTCTTCCTAATGCAAAGATGTTTGGAAAGGTGATATGCCACGTTGGGTTGACAGTCTCTAGCTGTGCGGCCATGTGATTATTCCTGTCTTCCTGGACTGCAGTGGAGAAAATCAAAAGCTGGCTGGTGACTGCCAAGGTTAATTGAGGGAAGACATTTCTGCTTCAGCTTTGGAAGGGCTTATGATGCAGAGGTCCTAGTTTCTTAAATCCATACCTAGATGGCTTCGGGGAAGGTGGGGACGGGGGAAGGTGGGGACGGGGGAAGGATTTTCCTTTAAAAAGCACCTGTCCTTTCTTTTGCATCTTCTTCCAAGATACTTTGGCTAATACAACATACACATTTCAGCCTGATTGAGGGGGTGTGGGTGGGGAGGAAAGGACAATATTTAGGAAGACAAGCAATTTAAGGAATGAAGAGCAATGTAGTATACTAATAATGAAAAGTATGACAATTCTGTGTTCCGCACGGTGCTTCTGAGCTGCAGGCAGGTTGACCCCCTCTGTGTGCTCAGGCAGTCCGCTGTCAGAGGTGATGCTGGTGATCCTGGCTCTTAAATACTGGTATATGCCACAGAGAAAACCTGTGGTCAGGTTTTCTGAATCTCAGAGCATCATCCCAGATGACTGCTTCAATGGGCTTACGTGATTCATCTAGTAAAACTGATTTACGGTAAGGTTTATTGCCATTGTCCAGTATTGTATCTGGCGTCATTAAAAACGCTCAACACATTTTGTCCACAAAGGGCAAGCATTTCTATCAGTACCATTAGGCAGTGATTTCAGGTGCCACACTCAGAGGGCAATCACAGTTCAGTGGGGGAAACTATACAAACCATTAAGGTGGAGAAGTTCATAGGAGAACTATCAGACATTAACAGACACATATGGGTCACAGTGGAATAGTCTGTACTTTGTTGGAGGTACATTTTGGATCCTAATTCTAAAGGATTAAAGAGACATACTGCTCCAGAGTTGGCAGGTACAATAGTAGGTGATGGGGGGTGGGGGTCTGAGTAAAGTACTGAAAGCAGGAAAGGATGCTAATGCCTGACTAGAGAGCTAGAACAGAGGTGCAGGTGGGGACAAGATTTTGCAGGAGGCCAGTCAAGTCTCCTTGCAGGGAAACCTTTATAACACAGCCAGGTCTTATTTGGAGACCAATTTACCATATTAACTTGCTTTTCCCTCTTTGACTCTTTAAATTTTCATTATTTTTTATTTTAAAAAGTTATTTTTCATTAGATAGTACATTCAGCTGTTTCAAATTCAAATGGTACAAAAGGGCTGAAATCTCCCTCCCAAACTTATACCCCCGCCCCCTAGTTGTCCAGAGGCAACCAATATCTCCAGTTTCCCCAGAAATATTTTATAGATATAAAACCAAATATTTATTCTTCACTTCTTCCCACAAAATGGTGGTATATTAAATGGTTTTGCTTGACTCATTTAACAATATATCTAAGAAATAATTCCATTCCAATACATAAACAGTTCTTTTTTAACAGCTGCACAGTATTCCACCAAGAGGATGTATCATTATTTAGATAACCACTTCCTCATATTATTCTAACCTCAATCTTGAGGAGGAAGTGCCTTTTATCCCCCCTTTATAAAATTACTTCTTTGGTGGGCTATGGTTGTCAGCTTCAACAGAGTCTGAATCTCTGATGGCTAAAGTTGAAAGCAACTGAGATGTTTAAGTTCAGTTTGCTGAAATTATGCCAAAAGGCTAAATACTCTTCACCTTAACAAGTGTCTTATAAAAACTTCAGAGGCTTCTAAGGGTAGTAACCCCTTAAGCCCCCCAAAAGCAGCACATACGTTAAATAGTAATCTCTATACTTCCCCAGTTGGTGTAATTCCTTTCTGATCCTTTTCATAGTAGGATGTAATGTTGGCTGATGTTCTCACTTATCTATTTAAGAGGATGTTTTGGCAGTTTATCCTACCCTCACTCTCCTCTCTCCCCCAGTGGTAATCATGAATCCCTAAAGCAGCTCCCTTCCTCCTTGGGGTACTTATATATAATTTTACTAAATTACAACATATTCAAAGCAACATAGTTAAGCCAGAATCAACCTTTAGAATTGCTAAGTAACTTTAAATTAGGGGGAAAAAATCAGGTCTCTGCAGATAAAGTGCCTCATGAAGCAAACATTTCTTTCAGAATTTGAGCTGCCCTGCCTACATCCTGAATAATTGTGTTTAAAAAATTGATGACTTTGTCTTAAATGAATGAAATCCTGGCCAACACTCATCTTCACACATAAATGTTTTTACAAAATGCAATAACAAACTGAAGCATAGGGGCTTTGCCTCCACAAACTTTAAAAGAATTTATAAAATAGGAGCTTTTTTCCCATAACCTCTTCCCCACACGTCTTTATGACATTCCCATTTCCTGCCTTCGTTCTATGGCTGTCTGGGGATGCTCTCCCATACATTTTTGCTGTGAACTTTTCCCTTTTTCTGCCTTCCCATAAAAGCACTGAGTCCTCAGTAGAATTCTCTAGGTCCTTCTCGTGGCAGCGGATGCCGCATACTAAAGAGAACAGTGGTATGGAAGGGAGTGAACCTGAATCTCTGGTCTCAGTTTTGCATCGCACTAGCTGTGATTTGAGCAAGTCATTTTCCTTCAAGTGTAAACAAAGAGGTTAAAAGAATAAAGCAAGGGTTTAAGTAAAATGATTTCTAAGCTCTTTTCTAGCCCTAAAATTTTATGACTGCCATGCTTAACGTCTTTTTTAGATAACATGGCTTAGATCAGTTAAAATGTCCGTATCTTCACAAGTCCTCAAAGAATAGAATGGTGGTAATTTCTGGTATGGTGGGTAGAATTCTGAGATGGTTCTCAACATCCCCACACCCTGTAAAATCTCCTCTCTTTGAATGTGGGCAGGACCTGTGAATAGGATGTGATACCACTCTTGTGATTAGGTTACTTTATATGGAAAAGGTAATGGGATAGTCACTCCCATGATTACAGTTATATAAGAACCCATCTCAGCACACTGGGGAAAGAGATTCTCCTGCTGGCTTTGAAGAAGTGAGCTGCCATATTGTAAGAAGGCCTGTGAGACGGCCGCATGGCAAGGAACTGCAGCAGTCTGCTGCGAGTGACAGCCAGCAAGAAAAAGGGACATCATTCCTACAACCAAAAGGAAATGAATTCTGCCAAGAACCCAGGTGAGCTTGGAAGAGGACTATGAACTCCAGATGAGAAAGCAGTCCTACTGATGTCTTGATTTCCGCCTTGTTAAGACTCTGAGCAGAGAACCCAGTTATGCTATGCTCAGACCCTGACTTATAGAAACTAGGGGATAAATAGGTGGTATTTTAAGCTGCAAATTTGTAGTAATTTGTTATAAGCATAAAGTTAAGTAGGGAAGGTATTTATGGTTGGGAATGTCCTTTTGACGTTCCTCAAATCATACTTTATATACAGCTACACTCATTCTAGGTACATTTTATGGAAATGTCACTTTTCTTCAACTACTATACCAAGCTCCATAAACTAGCTCTTATAGAGGCACTAGCCAAGATCTAATTAAGTTTTAAATTTCTTAACAAGAAAATAAATTAAAACTGCCACGCTTCTTTTGGGAATTCAACAGCCTTGCTCTGATTTCAAATGTATCTGATAGTTATAAGTTAGTTCATTTTCACACAGATTTGGATATTTAGGCTATAACATGTTCCTTAAAACATTACAACATTCAGTAAAAAGCTGATTATTTATAGAATTTCAAATCTGGAAGAACGCTTGGAGATAATTAGTATAATTCTAACTTGAGGTCAGAGAAATTGTGACTTGCCCATGTGTCAAGGAAATTAATGACATGGGAAGGTGTCATACTCCTATCATTCTCCCCCTCATCCTAGGTTTTTATTAGAGCTTTAGCAACCTTTTCAGGATCTGACCATGTTTAGAATTAATTCACTCATTTATTCAACATTAATTAAATATCTATTGCATAAATATACATAATTCTTCTAGGCTCAGAGTAGGACACAAAGATGTGGAAAACATGGTTCTCATCCTCAAGAGTTTACAGTCCAGTAGAAAATCCCCCCTTGAATGCTGTGGATACTAGAGATATTAATACTGCTTAGATATTCCTAGGAACAGAGAAGTTAAATAATGATAATGCCTTCTGAAAGCAGTGGTCCCAAGAATTTTTGGATGAATGATGAAACTTAGAAGAAACTAAAAGCTCCAATTTTCCTATTTAAAAAATACAAAAAAAACCCTTATAACTTCTAAACTAATACGAATCTCAAAAAGTACTGAAAACAGTAGATACTACTTTCTAAGAGAACAAAATTAAGCCTCATCAGGTTCTAGGATTTTTTTTTTTTTTTTTTTAATACCTTTTTGGGTCCCCTCTGGGGGCGCAGTAGTTAAGCCTCTGCCTGCCAATGCAGGGGACATGGATTCGATCCCTGGTCTGGGAGGATCCCACATGCCGCAGGGCAACTAAGCCCGTGTGCCACAACTACTGAGCCTGTGTGCCACACTACTAAAGCCCGTGTGCCTAGAGCCCATGCTCTGCAAGAAGAGAAGCCACTGCAATGAGAAGCCCGCGCACCACAAAGAAGAGTAGCCCCCGCTTGCCGCAACTAAAGCCCACGCGCAGCAATGAAGACCCAAAGCAGCCAAAATAATAATAATAAATAAATTAATTAATTAACTAAAAAAATAAGATAAACAGGCAGAGGAAAGTCAGTACCTTGGGGCTGAAAACAGAGCAGGCGGCTGTGTATAGTCATAATTTCAATCTAGTATAGTAATTTAGGGTTATCTCATTTAATTTTCACAATAGCCCTGAGGCAAGTAGCCTTTACCACCATTCTACAGATCAGGAAACTGAGGTTTTGAGAGTTTCAGTGATTTGTTCAAAGTCCAAAGCTAGTGAGTAATAGGAACTCAAAATCAGGTTTGAGTTTAAACCCAAAATTTATGCTTACGAATGTCTTGCATATATTTAGCTCTCAATAAATGCTAGATGTTGGAATCGTCTCTAAAAGTATAACAAAGTATTGCTACACCAACGAGTAGAGGTGATGAGGAACAGCTGGATCGTTAAAAGCTGAGAAGTCCATCCACATCTGTATATCCTATAATTTGATGTTCAGAAACTGACAGCTTAGTATATACATATGTCTTTTCTGTTCTGTGGTATCCTTTAAAGGGATACTAACTTTCCTTGCTACATGACCTTATTTAAGTAACTTTAGGCTTTTGTGTATTGGTTTCTTCACCAAAAAGTAATATAGGGCTTCCCTGGTGGCGCAGTGGTTGAGAGTCCGCCTGCCGATGCAGGGGACACGGGTTCGTGCCCCGGTCCGGGAAGATCCCACATGCTGCGGAGCGGCTGGGCCCGTGAGCCATGGCCACTGAGCCTGCGCGGCCGGAGCCTGTGCTCCGCAACGGGAGAGGCCACAACAGTAAGAGGCCCGCATACCGCAAAAAAAAAAAAAAAAAAAGTAATATGGTCAGAAAAGTGAAGAACACAGATTTGTCTACTAAGATGTTCCTGTGTGGGATAAGAAGCTAGATTAGACAACTCCAAGAGTCTGTGTCACTGTAGGGTATGCATTACAGACGTCAGAGCGTGTCTGAGTGAGAACCTGATCCTGAACAGAAGAGACAATTGTAGGGGGAAAATGTCATATTTCATCTTCAAGAGAAGGACACTAACTCCAAAACATCATAGTTTACCAAAAGGACTTTATTCTCAGCCAAGAATGGTCAACTCTTAGCCAAAGGGAACTGGGAGGAAACAGCCTAGAGCCTGTCTTCCCTAAGCTATTGAGAACCACAGTTCAAAATGGTGAACCTGCATTGTCTCCTCCTGGATTGCGTTTCAGCAATGATTTTCAAATTCCAGCAGCATTTTGGGATATACTGAGAGACAACATGATGGTGTGGAAAGAACACAGACTGGGATCAGGGAGACCTGAGCTTGAATTCTAGCTCTACTTAGCAGGGTAACCAAGAGTAAGCTGCTTCATTTTATATTTCCTTATTCATAAAATGGGGGATAATACTACCTAACTTTCAGTAAAAATACTTGGGATTGCAGAGAGTATCCTGTAGGGGATATGCCACAGGTTTTACTATTTATTTTCTTGGCTTGTCAGGTAATAAGGTAAACTGTATGTATAGGACGACTATAAAGAATTAAGGACAACCATGTCATACGTTATGATTTTCAGTTTAAGTGGGCTTGTGCTGGGGCATGAGTACTAAAGGCCATGGCCTATATTTGTGTGATTATTTCCTGTATTATAGTTCAAAGTACATGGGGGACCCAACTGGACCTACAAGTTTCCCAAATCTCTAATATCCTAAAGTGCTTATAATGGGGCTTTACCATACCTAGAAACCTTTTATTCTCTTGGCAGAAATAAGAATACTCTAAGTCATACAGGCCATAGCTCATTCTAGAGCTCCAACTCAAATAATTTCTAACTTTTCCATCATAGGATGCCATGGGGAAGGAGTCATGTTCAATTTTCCATTACCTTCTTCAGCAGACTAGGTAAATAATTCAGACAGCCCTTGAGAGGTTATATATCTGATTTTACACCCAGTATGCATATGAATAAGCAATAGAACCAATTCCTCTTAAGTGCTAAACAAAAGAGATGACCTATAGTAGAAAGGTACTATAGTTCATGCAGAAAGGTTCTTTCTCCAAATGGTCAAAATTCAACAAAGACATGTCATTCTTGCCTGAGAGTTGTCATTCTCACATGAACCATGTAGAACTAAAGAAATAGCCACAATGAAATTTGGCATTTTCACTCTGAGGGATTACATCACGCTGGAATGTAAATCTGCAGTTGCCACCTGCCTGGGTTCTCCAACTGTTCTGAGGAACATTAGCTCTATAAGTTGTTAAAGACATTCTGAGGCAAGTCAAGTTTGGGAACTACATCACTCTCTTGGAGATTAATAATGCATATTAGCATATTAAAAAGTTGGCAGGAGTAGTGCTGCAGGAAGAAATTCTGTATAACCTGGCATTTTCCAAACTTATTTGAACCATGGAACACTTTTTTTGGGTTTTGTTTTAAACCCGCAAAACCATTAACGTATTGCAGTATATAATGTTCTTCACAATGCCGTTTCAGAAATTCTGTACTAAATTATGTCTAAAGACAGGTTTGCAAGCTCTAAAATAGCCAAGGAAGAGAGAGTGCCAGGGCCTCTAAAAGGTGCCAATTTCTGAAGGTCCTAACCTTTTGGGAAAAAATGAAGACAGCTGAGACAGAGCAGCAGGCAGACAAAAGTCTCCTGTGCCCACCCCTGCCTCGCTCTTTCCCCACCCCTCATAGGGGTCAGAGGCCCTCATTAGCACCTATCACAACAACGTGAACAGCTTGTATCCTTTTCTTTCTCCCCTAATAGACTATGAGCTTCTTGAGAGTAGAACCCTGTGCCCAGCACAGTGCCTATGCTGCTAGCTGAATGAATGGATGAACCACACTAAATCTGGTTATATCATCAACCTCATAATGGAAGCAGCAGGCATTTATTAAACATTCACTGCATGATAGGCACAAGGTTAAGTGCTTCGTGTAGATTTATCCTCAGAACAACCCTATGAGTTGGATATTATTATCCTGATTCTAAAAACATAGAAACCAAATTCAGAAATTGCCCAAAGCTACTCAGCTAGTCAATGATGGAGCCAAGATTCAAATCCAGACTTGTATTCTTAACTATTACACTTTCCTTCCTCTCTCCTAAGATTCATCTCAGCAGTGAAATTCCATGATTCAGTGGAAGGAGAATTGGTATAGAACTCAAACAAAAGGAAAAATCACTAGTATGACTATTAGGATCAGGAATGTTTAAAAGCAAAAGGGAGAGTGCAAGGAGAGCCTGCAAAAGACAGGCACATCTGGCAGAGCAAAGGAAGTGAAGACAGGCACATCTGGCAGAGGGAAGGAACTTGGAACGGTAGCCAAGCACAGGCTAGTCTTTGCATGCATCCTGCAGTACATCACTTAACATTGCTGATATCATGACCCCCTTAAGCTCGGATGAAGGTGAAATGTATGTTAAGTTTAAAAGATAGGGGTTATAGTACACAGTGAATTCATGACATGAATTTGTTCTCTGGGTCTACTGTCAAAGGTGAGGGGTTATTGGCTTGAGATCCTATGTCTTTTTCACATCTACCAAGATGTTAATTCACTCATTCATTTATTGAGCAAATATTTATAGGGTGTCTACTATATCCCAGATATTGTCCTAGGCACAGGGAATATATCTAGGAACAAGACAGATAAGCATTCTAGTAAACAGAGACAGATAATAAATGCACACATAAATACATAAGAAAATATCAGGTAGTGATAAAGGCTATGATACAGGCTGATGGAGTTACCAGGAAAGTGATTTATATGAGACCTGAGTTACAAGGAACCAAATACACAGAGATCCTGGGAAAGAGCACTTGAGGTGAAGGAGCAGCCCGAACAAAGGCTTTTGGGTGGGAATGAACTTGATATATCTAGAATATAAAAGAACATGTGGAATGGAGTGAACTGGTAAGAAAGTGATATTGGATGTACTCAAAGAGTATGTAAGAGCCAAGCCATATGGAGCCCTGTAAGCCTAGGTAAAGAGATCAGGACTAGAGTAGGCTAGGTGGAGAAACAGAGTCAGATTCAGGATGTTCTGGAAGCAGGGACACGGATTTATTGAAGAAATAAATATGGGGATGAACAAGTACAGAATCAAGGATAATGCTTACTTTTGTTTGTTCGAGCTCCTGGACAGATGAGGCATAATTCAGTTAATAAGTATTTATTGAGGGCCTACTATCTATGTACAAAATATCACAGTTAGTAGTCTCTGCTCTACCTGATAAGCCATATTTGTGAAAATTCAAGCCCATGTCTATAATTTATGGATAGGAATTGATGACAGTAGTGAAGGCAGAAGATTTTAGGTTAATGCCTCTTTTTAAAAAAACTATAAAAGCTATAGACAATATAGTTAGTTTTTTATAATTTATATTGAGTAGTCAGGGAAGGCCTCGTTGAAGAAATAGAAGTTAGCCATGCAAAGAGTGTAATTAGGTTTAAAAAAATGAGATTTTTTTTTTTTTGCAGTATGCGGGCCTCTCACTGTTGTGGCCTCTCCCATTGCGGAGCACAGGCTCCGGACGCACAGGCTCAGCAGCCATGGCTCACGGGCCCAGCCGCTCCGCGGCATGTGGGATCTTCCCGGACCAGGGCACGAACCCGTGTCCCTTGCATCGGCAGGCGGACTCTCAACCACTGCGCCACCGGGGAAGCCCAAAAATGAGTTTTTAAACAGATAATACAAATATTCTCACGGTAAATTAAACTCATATATTTTTTTGTTTCTATTTTTGCCTTACTTTGTGGACTATGTATGAGTGACATTTAGGTCTTGGTTGCTACAGTGCATTGAATGGTGGCCGCCCCAAGAGATATGTCCTACATCTTAGCCTCTAGAACTTGTGAATGTGACTTTGTTTGGAAGAAGGGGATTTGCAGATGTAACTAAGGATCTTGAGATGATACCAGGTGGGCCCTAAATCCAATGACAAGTGTCCTTACAAGAGATATAAAGAGGATAGACACAGATATACAGAAGAGAGAAGGAGGGGGAAGACCACGTGAAGACAGAAGCAGTGATTGGTATTATGCAGCCACAAGCCAAGGAGTGACTAAGCCACCAGAAGCTGGAAGAAGCAAGGGAAGATTCTTCCCTAGAGCCTTCAGAGGGAGTGTGGCTCTGAAAACATCTTGATTTCAGATTTGTGGGCTTCAGAACTGTGGAATAACTTTCTGTTGTTTTAGATCACCATGCTTGTGGTAATTTGTTACAGCAGCCCTGGGAAATGAATACACTTGGCTTCTTCCTCTTACATAGTATGAATCTAGGCCAGTATTCCCTAGATATCTATCTTTTACACTCTGGGACTCCAAAGTTACACAGATAAAACAATCTAAGAAGTCAAAAGAAATGCCAAATATCATCTATCTCAAAACGAAACATATTTTTTGATATCAGATGAGACTGTATAATTTGTACCACTGCCTCTGTTAACATGGATAATGAGGCATGAACTCTATGGAGAGACTAAACATCCCAGGAAATGGTTTGAAGTCATATGAAAGAAACACTTTATCTTTTTTTTTTTTAACCACTAGGTTGAACTTTCCTTTGCTACCATTACCCTGAATCATTCTATTTTGTACATCCTATAATTTTAACACAGACAGTGATTCATCCTATATAATTGTTCTTTAAAGTGAATCTATTGTCTTTAGTTGGACTTTTCAAAAAAGGGTATGCAAATATAAATAGGAGCTTATTAATTTTATTTTAATAATGAGTGATGACTTCAAATCTTACATCTTTGGATTTGCAGATGCTGTCAAATCTGTTTTGTGAAACAAAGCAATACAACCAAAGCTATTCTGGAGAAATGTCCCTGTGGTATTACACATACACATACATAACCTCCATGATTTCATTAATTTTTTCCAAAGGCTTCTACAAAGGTCAGAGGAGGTATTATTTTAAACAAACAAAAATAAATATATAAACAAGCAAGGAGACAAATGCTGTTTTAAAAAGTTATGTGGATCAAGAAAATGAAATAAAAGGCATCCAGGATGGAAAGGAAGAAGTAAAATGATCTCTGTTTGCACATAGCATGTTCTTATATTAGAAAATCTTAAGAAATCCATCAAAAAGTGTTGAATAAGCAAGACTGTGCTTATAAAACCTGAGTCAGTGCTTTGGAGAGATTTAAAAATCACAAATCACAGTACCCAATGGTGAAATAAAAACACTGTCAGATAAAAACATTGTCAGATAAACCAAAAACTAAGAGAATTAACTGCCAGCAGATTCGTACCATAAATGATAAAGGAAGTTCTTCAAACTGATGGAAGTGATACCAGATAAAATTTTAGATATTCAGGAATAAATGAAAAACACTCAAAATGGTAAGTATGAATAAATGGTAAATGTGGCTAAGTATAAAAATTATTTTTTTCTGTTAATTTACTGAAAAATATAATTGTTGAAAACAAACATCCTAACATTATATGATAGAGATTATAACATATATAGAGGAAATACAAAATGACAACTATAGCATAAAGGATGGAATGATGGTAAATGGAACTGTATGAATGCAAGGTTCTTACATTTCACTTGAAGTGGTACAATATTAACTTTAAGTAAACCATGAAAAGTTATAATTCCTAGAGAAACCACTAAAATATAAAATGCAAAAAAGTATAGCTAAAAGGCCACTAGACCCAACTCTATGTCTAGAAGAGATATACCTTAAAGACACAGATAGGTTTAACATAAAAGAATAGAGGAAGACATACCATGCAAACAATAACTACCCAAAGAGCTGGAGTAATTAAATCAATACCAGACAAAATAGAATTCAAGAAAAGGTGTATTGCTAAACATAAAGGGGGACTATTTCATAATGATAAAATGGCCAGTTCATCAAGAAAAGACAATAATCATAATCATTAAGTATGTATGCACTTAATACCAGAGCTCAAAATTAATGAAGCAAAGACTGAGATCATTTAAAGGGAAAAACAGATGAGATTGGTTCAAGATGGCAGAGTAGAAGGACATGTGCTCAGTCCCTCTTGTGAGAGCACCGGAATCACAATTAACTGCTGAAAGATCATCAACAGGAAGACACTGGAACTCACCAAAAAAGATACCCCACATCCAAAGACAAGGGAGAAGCCTCAATGCGACAGTATGAGGGGCGCAATCTCAAGAAACTCAAATCCCATAACCCCTGGGTGGGTGACTCACAAACTGTAGAGTACTTATACCACAGAAGTCCACCCACTGGAGTGAAGGTTCTGAGCCCCACGTCAGGCTTCCCAACCAGGGGGTCCAGCAACGGGAGGAGGAATTCCTAGAGTATCAGACTTTGAAGGCTAGTGGGATTTGATTGCAGGACTCTGACAAGGCTAGGGGAAACAGAGACTCCACTCTTGGATGGCACACACAAAGTAGTGTGCACATCAGGACCCAGGGGAAGGAGCAGTGACCCCATAGGAGACTGAACTAGACCTACCTGCTAGTGTTGAAGGGTCTCCTGCAGAGGCGGTGGGTGGCTGTGGCCCACTGAAGGGACAAGGACACTGGCAGCAGAAGTTCTGGGAAGTACTCCTTGGCATGAGCCCTCCCAGAGTCTGCCATTAGCCCCGCCAAAGAGCGGGGTAGGCTCCAGTGCTGGGTTGCCTCAGGTCAAACAACCAAAAGGGAGGGAACCCAGCCCCATCCATCAGCAGACAAGCGGATTAAAGTTTTACTGAGCTCTGCCCACCAGAGCAACACCCAGCTCTACCCGCCACCAGTCTCTCCCATCAGGAAGGTTGCACAAGCCTCTTAGATAGCCTCATCCACCAGAAGGCAGACAGCAGAAGCAAGAAGAACTACAATTCTGAAGACTGTGGAATGAAAACCACATTCACAGAAAGATAGACAAGATGAAAAGGCAGAGGACTATGTACTAGATGAAGGAACAAGATAAAACCCCAGAAAAACAACTAAATGAAGTGGAGATAGACAATTTTCCAGAAAAAGAATTCAGAATAATGATAGTGAAGATGATCCAGGACCTTGGAAAAGAATGGAGGCAAAGATCGAGAAGATGCAAGAAATGTTTAAAGACCTAGAAGAGTTAAAGAACAAACAAACAGAGATGAATGATACAATAACTGAAATGAATATACTAGAAAGAATCTATAGCAGAATAACTTAGGCAGAAGAATGGATAAGTGACGTGGAAGACAGAATGGTGAAATTCACTGCCATGGAACAGAATAAAGAAAAAAGAATGGAAAGAAATGAAGACAGCCTAAGAGACCTCTGGGACAACATTAAACACACCAACATTTGCATTGTAGGCATCCCAGAAGGAGAAGAGAGAAAGGACCTGAGAAATTATTTGAAGAGATTATAGTCGAAAACTTCCCTAACATGGGAAAGGAAACAGCCACTCAAGTCCAGGAAGCGCAGAGAGTCCCAGGCAGGATAAACCCAAGGAGAAACACACAAGACAGAAAGTAATCAAATTGACAAAAATTAAAGACAAAGAAAAATTATTAAAAGCAACAAGGGAAAAACGACCAGTAACATATAAGGGAACTCCCATAAGGTTAACAGCTGATTTCTCATCAGAAACTCTACAAGCCAGAAGGGAGTGGCACGATATATTTAAAGTGATGAATGGGAAGAACCTACAACCAAGATTACTCTACCTGGCAAGGATCTCACTCAGATTCGATGGAGAAATCAAAAGCTTTACAGATAAGCAAAAGCTGAGAGAATTCAGCACCACCAAACCAATTCTACAACAAATGCAAAAGGAACTTCTCTAAGTGGGAAACACAAGAGAAGAAAAGAACCTACAAAAACAAACCCAAAACAAATAAGAAAATGGTCATAGGAACATACATATTGATAATTACCTTAAATGTGAATGGATTAAATGCTCCAACCAAAAGACACAGGCTTGCTGAATGGATACAAAAACAAGACCCAGGGCTTCCCTGGTGGCACAGTGGTTGAGAATCTGCCTGCCAATGCAGGGCACACGGGTTTGAGCCCTGGTCTGGGAAGATCCCACATGCCACGGATGAACTAGGCCCGTGAGCCACAACTACTGAGCCGGTGCGTCTGGAGCCTGTGCTCCGCAACAAGAGAGGCCGCAATAGCGAGAGGCCCACGCACCACGATGAAGAGTGGCCCCTGCTTGCCGCAACTAGAGAAAGCCTTCGCACAGAAATGAAGACCCAACACAGCCAAAAATAAATAATAAATTATTTAATTAAACAAAAACAAAAACAAAAAAAACACAAGACCCATATATATGCTGTCTACAAGAGACCCACTTCAGACCTAGGGACACATACCGACTGAAATTGAGGGGATGGAAAAAGATATTCCATGCAAATGGAAATAAAAAAAAAGCCGGAGTAGCAATAATCATATCAGATAAAATAGACTTTAAAATAAAGAATGTTACAAGAGACAAGAAAGGGCACTACATAATGATCAAGGGATCAATCCAAGAAGATATAACAATTATAAATATATATGCAACCAACATAGGAACACCTCAATACATAAGGCAAATGCTAACAGCTATAAAAGAGGAAATCGACAGTAACACAGTAATAGTGGGGGACTTTAACACCTCACACCAATGGATAGATCATCCAGAAAGAAAAGCAATAAGGAAACACAAGCTTTAAATGACACAATAGAGCAGACAGATTTAATTGATATTTATAGGACATTCCATCCAAAAACAGCAGATTACACTTTCTTCTCAAGTGCACATGGAACTTTCTCCAGGACAGGTCACATCTTGGGTCACAAATCAAGCCTTGGTAAATGTAAGAAAACTGAAATCATATCAAGCACCTTTTACAACCACAATGCTACGAGATTAGAAATCAGTTACAGGGAAAAAAACGTAAAAAACACAAACACATGGAGGCTAAACAATATGTTACTAAATAACGAAGAGATCACTGAAGAAATCAAAGAGGAAATCAAAAAATACCTAGAGACAAATGACAATGAAAACACGACAATCCAAAACCTATGGGATGCAGCAAAAGCAGTTCTAAGAGGGAAGTTAATAGCAAGACAAGCCTACCTCAAGAAACAAGAAAAATCTCAAACAATCTAACCTTACACCTAAAGGAACTAGAAAAAGAAGAACAAACAAAACCCAAAGTTAGGAGAAGGAAAGAAATCATAAACATTAGAGCAGAAATAAATGAAATAGAAACAAAGAAAACAACAGCAAAGATCAATAAAACTAAATGCTGGTTCTTTGAGAAGATAAACAAAATTGATAAACCTTTAGCAAGACTCATCAAGAAAAAGGAGAGGACTCAATAAAATTAGAAATGAAAAAGGAGACATTACAATGAACACCGCAGAAATACAAAGCATCCTAAGAGACTACTACAAGCAACTCTATGCCACTAAAATGGACAAAGTGAAAGAAATGGACAAATTCTTAGAAAGGTATAACCTTCCAAGACTGAATCAGGAAGAAATAGAAAATATGAACAGACCAATCTCAAGCAATGAAATTGAAACTGTGATTAAAAATCTTCCAACAAACAAAAGTCTAGGACCAGATGGCTTCACAGGTGAATTCTATCAAACATTTAGAGAAGAGCTAACACCCATCCTTCTCAAACTCTTCCAAAAAATTGCAGAGGGAGGAACACTCCCAAACGCATTCTACGAGGCCACCATCACCCTGATACCAAAACCAGACAGAGATACTACAAAAAAAAGAAAATTACAGACCAATATCACTGATGAATATAGATGCAAAAATCCTCAACAAAATACTAGCAAACAGAATCCAACAACACATTAAAAGGATCATACACCATGAACAAGTGGGATTTATCCCAGGGATGCAAGGATTCTTCAATATACGCAAATCAATCAATGTGATACACCATATTAACAAATTGAAGAATAAAAACCATACGATCATCTCAATAGATGCAGAAAAAGCTTCTCACAAAATTCAATACCCATTTATGATAAAGACTCTCCAGAAAGTGGGCACAGAGGGAACCTACCTCAACATAATAAAGGCCATATATGACAAAATCACAGCAAACATCATTCTCAATGGTAAAAAACTGAAAGCATTTCCCCTAAGATCAGGAACAAGACAAGGGTGTCCACTCTCGCCACGATTATTCAACATAGTTTTGGAAGTCCTAGCCACAGCAATCAGAGAAGAAAAAGAAATAAAAGGAATACAAGTTGGAAAAGAAGAAGTAAAGCTGTCACTGTTTGCAGATGACATGATACTATACATGGAGAATCCTAAAGATGCCACCAGAAAACTACGAGAGCTAATCAATGAATTTGTAAAGTTGCAGGATACAAAATTAATGCACAGAAAACTCTTGCATTCCTATACACTAACAATGAAAGATCAGAAAGAGAAATTAAGGAAACAATCCCATTCACCATTGCAACAAAAAGAATAAAATACCTAGGAATAAACCTACCTAAGGAGGCAAAAGGCCTGTACTCAGAAAACTATAAGACACTGCTGAAAGAAATCAAAGATGACACAAACAGATGGAGAGATATACCATGTTCTTGGATTAGAAGAATCAATACTGTGAAAATGACTATACTACCCAAAGCAATCTACAGATTCAGTGCAATCCCTGTAAAATTACCAGTGGCATTTTTTATAGAACTAGAACAAAAAATCTTAAAATTTGTATGGAGACACAAAGGACCCCGAATAGCCAAAGCACTCTTGAGGGGAAAAAAACAGAGCTGAAGGAATCAGACTCCTTCACTTCAGACTACAGGGCTATAGTAATCAAGACAATATGGTACTGGCAGAAAAACAGAAATATAGATCAATGGAACAGGATAGAAAGCCCAGAGATAAACCCAGCACCTATGGTCAACTAATCTATGACAAAGGAGGCAATGATATATAACGGAGAAAAGACAGTCTCTTCAATAAGTGGTGCTGGGAAAACTGGACAGCTACCTGTAAAAGAATGAAATTAGAACACTCCCTAACACCATACACAAAAATAAACTCAAAATGGATTAGAGACCTAAATGTAAGCCCAGACACTATAAAACTTTTAGAGGAAAACATAGGAAGAACACTCTTTGACATAAATCACAGCAAGATCTTTTTTGATCCACCTTCTAAAGTAATGGAAATAAAAGCCAAAATAAATAAATGGGACCTAATGGAACTTCAAAGCTTTTGCACAGCAAAGGCAACTATAAATAGGACAAAAAGACAACCCACAGAATGGGGAAAATATTTTCAAACGAATCAATGGACAAAGGATTAATCTCCAGCATATATAAACAGCTTATGCAGCTGAATATTAAAAAAACAAACAACCCAATCAAAAAATGGGCAGAAGACCTAAATAGACACCTCTCCAAAGAAGACATACAGATGGCCAAGAAGCACATGAAAAGCTGCTCAACATCACTAATTATTAGAGAAATGCAAATCAAAACTACAATGAGGTATCACCTCACACTGGTTAGAATGGGCATCATCAGAAAATCTACAAACAACAAATGCTGGAGAGGGTGTGGAGAAAAGGGAACCCTCTTGCACTGTTGGTGGGAATGTAAATTGATATAGCCACTATGGAGAACAGTATGGAGGTTCCTTAAAAAACTACAAATAGAACTACCATATGACCCAGCAATCCCACTACTGGGCATATACCCTGAGAAAACCATAATTCAAAAAGAGTCATGTACTACAATGTTCATTGTGGCTCTATTTACAATAGCCAGGACATGGAAGCAACCTAAGTGTCCATCAACAGATGAGTGGATAGAGAAGATGTGGCACATATATACAATGGAATATTACTCAGCCATAAAAAGAAACAAAATTGAGTTATTCGTAGTGAGGTGGATGGAACTAGAGTCTTGTCTTACAGAGTGAAGTAAGTCAGAAAGAGAAAAACAAATACTGTATGCTAACACATATATATGGAATCTAAAAAAAAAAAGATTCTGAAGAACCTAGTGGTGGGACAGGAATAAAGATGCAGACATAGCAGCGGACTTGAGGACACGGGGAAGGGGAAGGGTAAGCTGGGACGAAGTGAGAGAGTGGCATGGACATATATACACTACCAAATGTAAAATAGATAGCTAGTGGGAAGCAGTCACATAGCACTGGGAGATCAGCTCGGTGCTTTGTGACCACCTAGAGGGGTGGGATAGGGAGGATGGGAGGGAGATGCAAGAGGGAGGAGATATAGGGATATATGTATATGTTTAGCTAATTCACTTTGTTATAAAGCAGAAACTAACACACCATTGTAAAGCAATTATACTCCAATAAAGATGTAAAAAAAAAAAAGACCCCATTAAGAAAATGAATAGGCAAGCCACAGACTAGGAAGCTGTTCACAAAATATATATCTGATATAGGACTTATATTAGAATATATCAAGAACTTCCACAATTCAATAAGACAAGCAAGCTTATAAAAATGGGTGAAAGATTTGAACAGACACTTCACCAAAGAAGATATCTGAATGATGAGAACACAAAAAGTTGCTCAATAGCAGAGGTCATCAGGGAAGTACAAATGAATAACACAATGAGGGGACTTCCCTGCTGGTCCAGTGGTTAAGAATCTGCCTTCCAATGCAGGGGACATGGGTTCGATCCCTGGGAACTAAGATATATCTGAATGATGAGAACACAAAAAGTTGCTCAATAGCAGAGGTCATCAGGGAAGTACAAATGAATAACACAATGAGGGGACTTCCCTGCTGGTCCAGTGGTTAAGAATCTGCCTTCCAATGCAGGGGACATGGGTTCGATCCCTGGTTGGGGAACTAAGATCCCACAAGCCACAGTGCAACTAAGCCCACGCGCTGCAACTACTGAGCATGCAAGCCACAACTAGAGAGCCTGAGTGCCGCAACTCCAGAGCTCACGTGCTCTGGAGCCCTCGTGCCACAACTACAGAGCCCACACACTCTGGAGCCTATGCGTCACAACCAGAGAATCTTCGCACTGCAAATACTGAGCCTGCGTGCTGCAACTACTGAGCCTGGGTGCCACAACTAGAGAGAGAAGCCCGCACACCTCAATGAAGAGCCCGCGTGCTGCAACAAAAGATCCTGCATGCCACAACGAAGATCCCACGTGCTGCAACAAAGACCCAATGCAGCCAAAAATAAAACAAAAAAATAAATATTAAACAAAACAAAATAAACATGAGATACCTTTATATACATTCCAGAATCACAAAAATTAAAAAAGACTGATACCATCAACTGTTGACAAGAATGTGGAACCACTTGAACCGCTGTACATTTTTAGTGGGAGTATAAAAAGATACACTATGAAAAAGGGTCTGAAAATTTTTTTTTATAAACGAAATACCTTTCTCTGGACACAGCAATTTACTCCTAGGTATTTATCCAAGAAAAATGAAAATACATGTCCTCAAAAAGACTAACATAAGGGCTTCCCTGGTGGCGCAGTGGTTGAGAATCCACCTGCCAACGCAGGGGACACGGGTTCGAGCCCTGGTCCTGGAGGATCCCACATGCCGTGGAGCAACTGAGCCCATGTGCCACAACTACTGAGCCTGCGCTCTAGAGCCCGCGAGCCACAACTACTGAGCCCATGTGCCACAACTACTGAAGCCCGTGTGCCTAGAGCCTGTGCTCTGCAACAAGAGAAGCCACCACAATGAGAAGCCCGCGCACCGCAACAAAGAGTAGCCCCTGTTTGACACAACTAGAGAAAGCCCGTGCACAGCAGTGAAGACCCAACACAGCCAAAAATAAATAAATAAAATAAATTAAAAAAAAAGGCTAACATAAGAATGTTCATAGTTGCTTGATTCAAGATAGCCAATAACTAGAAACAGCCAAGGTGTCCAACAGAAGAGTGGATAAACAAATTGTGGTGTATTCATACAACGGATTACTATTCATAAAAAAGGAACAAACTACTGTACATGCAACAACATGGGTGGATCTCAGCACACGCTG
>NW_006781396.1:1067088-1080411 GCF_000442215.2 Lipotes vexillifer | reverse complement strand
AGAAAGAGTGTACATTGTATAATTCCATTTGTGTGAAGTTCTAGAACAGACAAAATTAATCTATGGTGGAAAAATACACAGAATTAAGAATGCCTCATGATAGCCAGGGGCAGAAATTGACTGTGAAAGGGCACAAGGGAACTGTAAAAATCTACTGAACTAATATTCATGCTGAAGTATTCGGGAGTGAAGTACTTATGTCTCTAACTTAACTGTGAATGTGTCAAAAATTAAGAGAGATTGATAATCAGAAGGATGAATATATGCATAGATATTCTATCAGGGAAATATAGCAAAATATTCATTGAGGTGGATATATGGATGTTCTCTGAATAATTATTTCAACTGTTATGTATGTTTGAAATTTTTCATAATAAAATATTGGGGAGGGCTTCCCTGGTGGCGCAGTGGTTGAGAGTCCGCCTGCCAATGCAGGGGACGCGGGTTCGTGCCCCGGTCTGGGAAGATCCCACATGCCGTGGAGCGGCTGGGCCCGTGAGCCATGGCCGCTGGGCCTGTGCGTCCGGAGCCTGTGCTCAGCAACGGGAGAGGCCACAACAGTGAGAGGCCCGCGTACCGCAAAAAAAAAAAAAAAAATATTGGGGAAAAAACTGTTTTCAATTCCTCTGCTCTCTCACAATGACTGTACAAACTGGAACTGAATTTGTATAAAGTAAGCCAATAGGGGGTGCTATTTTCAGAATCATGATTTTATCTTTTAAAGAAAAACTCAAAAACCTTAACATGAAAAACAAACCAAACCATTCCTTCTCAACAAAGAATGAATTAAAATGAACAGCAACTTTAGCTTCACATTATATATGTCATAACTCTGGCTCTAAAGAGAGAATTTCTGAATTTCATTCACTGTGCCTCAGCTTAGATGCCTGTTTCCAAGACTAATCATTTAAAGACTGGAATATGCCTTGACTATATAGCCTTTAGCACAAGACAATATATTTGCTGAATTTGGCCTCCCAGGGTGAAATGCAAGGCTCATACAGTGTCAACAAAACAAATCAAAAAACAATGTCAAGAAAAATTCACGTATTACTGTTAAGGATGGGTAGTCACCTAATAGATTACAGATTCAGTGTTTATAGTGTCAAGAAAAAAATTTTGGGTTTCATTACCTTTATCAAGAGATGCCCCAGCCATATGGTAAAAGCTCAACGCAGTGTCTACATCATTAATGTTCTTTAAGAAAGTAAAGAAGTTCTCCACTTCCGGAAATGTCAGACCCTGAAAGAAGAAAGACAGTTAAGTAAGGCAGGAACCTGTACAAAAAGCAGCATAAAAATGCAGAAAACTAGGCAGTTATTCATTCCTATAAATCAGAAATTTCTGCTATGTCTAGAACAGAGACTCAACATATTAGTCAAGGAATGTCAAATTTGTACACAACAGGGGAACAAAACTCTGGTATTTTACCCTGAGAAATGCACGTTGGCTAATTGCTTTCCCCTCATATGTAAAATCTGACATGAAGCTGTTTAAAGTTATGGCTGGATATCTTTAAAGAAAATATTTCTAACTATACCCTCCAATTAGTCACAATATCTGTTGTGACACTTCCTAAATGAGCTGTAGCCACTTGATGTGTTATACATCGTAACAAGTAAGACCCATCAGGACTTTCATTTTAATAATCTACTCATAGGCCAGTCAAGCTTTTTGAGGCTTAAGCTAATTGAAGAAGCACCAAAGTCAGTAATATACATGGGAACGGTTTCAGCATTTAGCAGAACCCAAGCAACTGGGAAAGTTTTTCATTATCTCAATTTAAAAGCTACTAATGAAGCAATTTGCCATGTAACTTTAAACTGATGAAAGTCTGTGAATGAGGAAATTCTTTTCAAAAGCTGGTCAAAGATTTGCTGATCTTTGATGCTACTTTCTATGATGGCTCAAGAGAGTAGTTGGATAAACAGGGATTAGAGGGAGGAAGATTTGTCCTATATGCCTATTTCCCATTTCTCACACATCATGCTGTGATGGAAATGAATACAATCTCTAAGAAATGAGTAACACTGGGGAGACACTGAGGTTAACGCCTTCTAACGAAGCATCAGGTCCTTTTATGGACTGCAGATGTTGACGGGCTTCTACTCAGTAATGATCCTCTTCCGATCTCCATTTCCCAAAACTACAGAGCCCAGGAATCCACATCAGTAACTCAGTAAAAAGGAAACCTTAATATAGACAATCTATAGCACATTCCTGGTACTCTCCAAACTGGCCAATGGTATCTTTCTCATTTCATCAATCAATCTAAAAGCTAAAATACTGTGTGTATGATTATGTCACATGATCGTTTTAGTTTTTCTCCTTAGAATCAGAGAACTTAAAATTTTTTTAATTGTGGAATATGATGACCATATAGAAAGGCGCATAAAACAAACTGTTGTAAAATGAACACCCATAAGATCTCAATTCAGGTCAAGAAACACAATTATCAGCATCCCAGAAATCTCCCTCTCTTCCCCAACGTGACTCTTCCCAGTTATGAGCCTCTTCTCCCAGTGATAACTACTGCGACTTTTAGAATATTCATTTCCTTGCTTTTCATAAAAAATAGCTTTACTATCTATTTATGCATCCTTAGACATATGTTTAAGAAGTTTAAGTATGTCTGTTTAATTTTATAAATGGAACCATGCAATATGTATTCTATTATATATGGATTCTCTCTTTAAGATTTTTCAATGTTTTTGTGTATATCTGTAGTTCATTCATTTTTACTGCTGTAAGTATTCCATCGTGTGACTATCTATTCTATTTGGGCTATTTCCAGTTTTTGGCAATTACGAACAGTTGTCCATCTGTATTTAAGCATTCATTCAAACATTTATGGAGCAACTACTATATACCAAGCTCCATAACTTTTGGCAGTGAAAAAGGCCTATATTAAATAATTCTGCCCCAACTTGAGGTCATTCTCTTAAGGTCATTCTCAGAGGTAGGGTTCATTCCTTGTACAAATGCCATAGTATGCTATCTAATGTAAGCACTAGGCTAGAAACAACATTATAAGAGGGAAGAATTCCACTGGATCAGAAGCACAGGTTTTACAATATCACCTGCTTGTGGATGGATACACTAATACCATCTTCTCTTCCTCTCCATCTAAAGATGTGCAGAGGTGGGAACAACCCAAGTGTCCATTGATATATGAATGGATAAACAGAATGTGGTGTATACATATAATGGAATAGTATTCAGCCTTTAAAAGGAAAGACATTCTGACACATGCTACAACAAGAATGAACCCTGAAGACATTATGCCAAGGGAAATAATCCAGCCAAAGGACAAATGCTGTATGATTCCACTTATACGAGGTACCTAGAGCAGTTAAATTCATAGAGACAGAGAGTAGAATGGTGGTTTCCAGGGGTGGGCAGCAGGGGATAATGGGGAATTATTGTTTAATGGGTATGGAGTTTCAGTTTGGGAAGATGAAAAAAGTTCTGGGGATGAATGGTGGTGGTGTTCTTTGCACAGCAGTGTGAATGTACTTACTGCTACTAAACCATTTAAAAACGGTTAAAATGGTAAATTTTGTTATGTATATTTTACCACAATTTAAAAAAAGACACGCTAAAGCTTTTCTACTTCTTTTTATTAGGGTGTGAATTTCCACAGGCGAGGTAAGGATAGGGGTCTGAGTTTATGAAAGGGTTTTTAAGGCTAAAAGGTTGACATAAAATTCCTAAAACAGAAAGGGCATGGTAAAGGAATTGCATCCCACTCTGATAAACAACCTCTGATGTATGTTAGTTAATTTATTGTGAAATATCAAATGCTCAAGACCACAGTGCTTATGTTGAGAATTATTTGAGAACATAGAAGAATCTGAACTGAGTGGTTATTCATTTGATGATTTAGAAAAACAGTGGAATACAACTCATACTATGCCATTATTAAATAAAAATGTGTAACATTTTGCCTTTTATTACATAGATATAATAAAAAATATTTATCGAGCACTATGCCAGGAACAGTGAGGAAAATAAGATTACACTGGACATGGGCCTCCTTAAAGAAAAGATGATGCCATTCACGAAATTCTTATTTCTTGGTAATTACCTTAGTAAAAAATCCAGAGGTCTATTAGAATAAAGCTAGAATAAGACTATAGCATGAGGTTCGTGGATAGAAAGTGCAAAGATAGTCTTCTTGCAAGTTGAGTTGCTCAGACTTAGAAGGCTATAGTTTAAGCACAATCTATTGTCAGGTGACTTGAACTGCACACATAGTAGTGAAAAGGAAATATCCTTCTCTGAGGCTTGACATTAAAGGGATTTTTTTTTTTTTGACATACTATGGCAAAGTGGAAGAAGCAGGAGTTATTTTATTCTGTGACTAACTGTTCAACAAACCAGTTATCTATCTATCTTTGGAAAGAAGAACATATATAAGACTGGGCTCTAAATAACTAAAAAAAGAAGATAAAATTAACAGTACTTTGACAATAGAAGTACTTCTTTATGTTGTTTAAAAATGAATTTAGCATTAGAGAAGTTGTTAAACAAGCAAATAGAATTGCCTTTCAAAACTAAAAGCAACTGATAAAATGTTTAGGAGAAAACAGAAAATCTTCATGACCTTGGGTAAGGCAAAGAGTTTTTAGATATGACACCAAATGCACAATCCATAAAAGAAGAAAAATTGATAAATTAGATTTCATCAAGATTAAAAACTTTTGTGCTTCAAAATACTGAGAAAATAGACAAATCACAGATTGGGAAAAAATATTTAAAAATCATATATCTGATAAAGGATTTGTATCCAGAATTATATAAAGAACTCTTACAACTCAATGAGATCATAATAATAACCCAATTAAAAAAAAGATTTGAATAGACGTCTTCCAAACAAGATATACGAATGGCTAGTAAGTACATGAAACAATGCTCCGGATCATCATTCATTAGGGAAATGCAAATTAAAATCACAATGAGATACCACTACATACTTATTATTGGGTTGGCCAAAAAGTGCCTTTGGTTTTCAAGTAAAAATAAAAGACACATTTTTCATTTTCACCACAAACTGTATTGAACAACATATTCACCATTTTGTTCCACTACCTTCTGCCATTTTTCAGGCAACTTCATAATTCCATCTGCCCAAAACTTTTTTTTTTGGTCTGCATTCAGTCTTCATTGCTGCGTGCCAGCTTTCTCTAGTTGCGGCGAGTGGGGGCTACTCTTCATTGCGGTGCGCGGGCTTCTCATTGCGGTGGCTTCTCTTGTTGCGGAGCATGGGCTCTAGATGCGTGGGCTTCAGTAGTTGCAGCACACTGGCTCAAGAGCGCATGGGCTTCAGTAGTTGTGGCACGCGGGCTCAGTAGTTGTGCCTCGTGGGCTCTAGAGCACAGGTTCAGTAGTTGTGGAGCACAGGCTTAGTTGCTCTGTGTCATGTGGGATCTTCCCGGACCAGGGATCGAACCCGTGTCCCCTGCATTGGCAGGCGGATTCTTAACCACTGCACCACCAGGGAAGTCCCTTCCCAAAACTTTTAATCTTTTTGAGCAAAGAACTGTTCCAGGTGCCTTTTATAGTCTTCCATGGAATTGAAATTTTTTCCATTAAGATCTGAATAAATGGAAATCCGAAGGTGCAATGTCTGGTGAATACAGCAGATGAGTTGGAACTTCCCAGCCAAACTGTAACAGTTTTTGCCTGGTCATCAAAGGAACATGTCGTCTTGAGTTATCCTGATGGAAGATTATGTGTTTTCTGTTGACGAATTCTGGATGCTTTTCATCCAGTACTGCTTTCAGTTGTTCTAATTGGGAGCAGCACTTGTTGTAATTAATCGTTTGCTTTTCCGGAAGGAGCTCATAATAGAGGACTCCCTTCCAATCCCACCATATATACACATCACCTTCTTTGGATGAAGACCGGCCTTTGGTGTGGTTGGTGGTGGCTCATTTAGCTTACCCCATGATCTCTTCCGTTCCACATTATTGTACAGTATCCACTTTCTTTTTTTCTTCTTTTTTTGTGGTACGCGGGCCTCTCACTGTTGTGGCCTATCCTGTTGCGGAGCACAGGCTCCGGATGCGCAGGCTCAGCGGCCACGGCTCACAGGCCTAGGCGCTCCGCAGCATGTGGGATCTTCCCGAACCAGGGCACAAACCCGTGTCCCTTGCATCGGCAGGCAGACTCTCAACCACTGCGCCACCAGGGAAACCCTACAGTATCCACTTTTCATCGCCCATCACAATTTGTTTTAAAACAGAACGTTTTTGTTAGGTTTAAGTAGAGAATCACATGTGGAAATACGGTCAAGAAGGTTTTTTTTGCTGAACATTATGGAACCCAAACATCAAAGTGATTAACATAACAAGCTAGTGCAAATGACTACATTATTATATGAATGCATTTATATGAAATTTCCAGAAAAGGCAAATCTATAGAGACAGAGGAAGATTTATGGTCATGTAAGGCTACAGCAGAAATGGGGATTGACTGCAAACTAGCACGAGGGATCTTTTTGGGGTGACTGAGATCTTCTAAAACTAGATTGCAATGATGATTGCCTAACTCTATAAATTTACTAAAAATAATTGATGGGTAAATTGGTGAATTGTACACTTAAAATAATTTATATATACTTTATGATATACAGATTATACCTCAATAAAACTGTTAAAAAATAAAAAGCAGTTACAGTAGAATGAGAAGAGGGGGAAGGAAAATTTGGCTTCCTCTGGAGTCAGCTCTAAAGCCAGATATCTAGTGCTGACAGGCCATAGGTAGTACAAACACATTGTAACGATGATTCCTTGCCTTGTCTTTTAATTGATCATAGCAAATCCATCTGCCAAGAATCAATCTAATTGCCTGAGCTCTCTCTGTGGCCCATTAAAAATATAAGTCTCCTTCCTTCTTCCTTCTATGCTATGTTTCTCACCAATCTAATCTCTCATCTGCTCCATTTTCTGCTTAGTTTTTAAAAACATTTAAATTATTTTTACACCAGGTAATATATGGATATGGTACAAAATGTTACACAGTACCAAGTAATTCTTCCTTTCCCTTGTCATCCAGTCTCCCTCCCTACATGTGGTCACTGTCACCAATTTCTTGGGTACCTTTTCAGAGATGTTTCTGTACTTGTCTTGCTCCAATAAAGCATTTCCCCATTGCAAAGCGCAGACTTTTCTTCAACTGGTTGGTGTCTGGCAGCAGGGGGAAATTACACCATTTCCATTACTTACATTTCTATAAGAACCTAATAGTCCTGAAACATCACTTTCTTCATATGTTCATTCCTCCTGCTGACAAAATATCAGTGACATCCACTGTCAACTGGAAAGACCACAAACTTCTTAGCTTAGTATACAAGGTCCTCTACAATCTGATTCCATAATTTACCTTTCTAGCTATCTCACTAAGAACCTATAGGTTAGAGTATAGCAACACTGTTTTTCTTGTTTCCTCCAAACCTTTCTGCTTATTCAAATCATGGAGAATAAACAGTGACAACAAACAGGTTCATTAGTAGGAAGATTATGGATTCTGGAATGAGACAGTCCTGGCTTTGAATCCTAGTGCCGCCTCTTAAGACACTGTGTGATCTCAGACAAATAACTAAGGCTCAGAAAAAGTATTTTTCATCTCAAAAATGGGGATTCTATCCACCAAGCAGGATGTGATAATTAGGGAGAAGATAAGTAAAATGCCTAGTACATAAAAAGTACTCAGTAAATAGTAGGGCAAAGTCCTTAGTAAGCTGGCAGGCTCATTACTACAGAGCCAGCGGCAGTGAATTTACTCAGTTATGCTCTGAAATACACTCTCTTTTCTGGTATGTGTAGGGCCTTGAGGGATAGGAAATAGGGAAAAGGTGAATTCAATTATAGGAATTTCAATTCATATAATGAATTGAAATTCAATTATATGAATTAGTTTCAATTATATGAAACTAATTGTGTGTGGGGAAAACCAAAAATAAAACAGGGAAAAAAATCCATAAAATTAAATCTCTTAATACTAATTCACAGTTTAGTACTCCTTTGGGGGAAGTAAAGGTTTCAAAGCTAATCAGTAAAACAAAGCAAATCAGTAGAGTTCTAATCTTTTTTTAGTTTAAGGGTCACACCTCGGGTGCTATACATAGTGGCTTTGGTGGGCACCCAATAATTGGAGTTAGAGTTTTTCAAGGGCTCTGCTAGCAATGTTTCTAGAATCTGATATCCTCTGAAGACCACAATGTGGTTCACCTCTCAAATATCTGAGAATATGTGAACAGGGGAGCCCACATGAATATTATCCACAGAAAACATGAAAAGTTAATAATCTAATAGTTTTATTAAAATTGTTTTTTTAAGTACTAACTCTACTTAATGGCTGGTAGCAAGATTAATAAGTAATGCTATACACAAAGACTGTTGAGGATAGGGCTGTAAGAGGAATCACATAGCAAAAGCAAATACCTTTACAACCTCTGTTTGTCAAAATCCTACTCTGCCTTTCAGGCAAAGTTCAAATTGTACCTCCTCCAAGGTACAAGAATTCTTACTTAGTCTCTTCAGCTGCTTCTAATCTTTCTCATTGGTGCTCCCAAAAGATCTCATTATCTTTATTAGGGTACTTAATATACATTCATCAATGCATTTGACAAACATTTGCCTATGAAACCTCGTATAGAGGATGGCAAAGATGAGTAAGACAGTGCTCTCAAGAGGCTCAAAGCTGAGTGAGTTGTCTTGTGCCATAATTGTTTATTATCTGTCTCCCTCCAGTTGAGGGCAGAGACTTGGTTTTGTTCATTCCTGTATTCCCAATATTTAGAAGAGTGCCTGGCACATGGTGGATGCTCAATAAATACTGAATATGAAATTATATAGTTCTTTGCATACATCTATTTTTTATTAAACTATTACAGATAGGTGATGGTTTTATCTTTTATCTTTCTCACAGCACCTGGCTTTGTGTCTTGAACATAGCAATGTTTGCCACTGAACTGTAATTTTCAATTCATCCTTGAGTGGATTTGCTAAATTATTAAAGTTTGCAGTTTCTGCACTCTTTTTTTTTTTTTTGCAGTACGCGGGCCTCTCACTGCCGTGGCCTCTCCCGATGCGGAGCACAGGCTCTGGACGCACAGGCTCAGCGGCCATGGCTGACGGGCCCAGCCGCTCCACGGCATGTGGGATCTTCCCGGACCGGGGCACGAACCCATGTCCCCTGCATTGGCAGGCGGACTCCCAACCACTGCGCCACCGGGTAAGCCCAGTTTCTGCACTCTTAACCATAGAGAACGACCACTGTGAATTATACTTACGAAGTCTCAGAAAACTCTGTCTTTCTTTTAATGAGGAGAAGAAGGTAATTTGGAGGATGGAAAGTAAAAGAAAAGTTAAAGTTGAGTCAGATTTGACCTAGAAGAAAAAGTCACAGGAAAAAAAGATATTGAGGGGAATGGGGACAATCTGATACAGGATAGGGACTAAACTTTAAAACAAAGCAAAAACAAAACATGTTTCTCATAAAGCAAAAAAAGAAAGAAAGAGAAGAAAAATCTGTCTTTGTTAAGTAAGAAACATGGCAGTTACTCAGAGCATGAATAGAGTAATTTTTCCAGGCATGGCAGGTTCCCCAATTCTTCTAGCTATTACTCAGGAAGAAAACGGGAGACGCTGATGGAGCAGGCCTTTCCAGAGCAGTGGCTCGCAAGCCTAAATGCACATTAGAATCACCTGGGGAGACTTTTAAGAACTATTGATGCCTGGACTCACCCACTGAGCTTCTGCTGTAGTTACTTTGAAGAGGGTCCCAACACCACATTTGTGAAAAATTCCCCAAGCGACCCTACTGGGAGACCAGGTCTAAAGCACTGCTTTACAGGAAGAGTATGGTTAGGAGAAATAGAATTTTGCTAGAGAAGGGACAAGATCTGTAATAGGAAGCCCTGGATTTTATTAGTCCAGACTCTGGGTGGATCATTAATTTCTCTTTCTCTCTGTCTCTGTATTTTCAAAGGTGAAATGAGATCTAACAAAGCTGTTAGAAACACAAAAAAGAAAAATGGCTGAGAAGCACTTCATAGTCATAAAGTAATACACAAATATTTATTTAATGCCACCACTAGGACCTTCAATCTTTTAGGTCTGGTTTCATATTTTGTACAGAACCCCACACAGAAAATGATTAACATGTGCCAAATGAAAACACATTTTCATGTTAACAAATCCAAAGTGGAACAAAAGAAGCAATTAGGAAGCAGACAGTGATCCCCCTATAATGGGAAATGGTCCCAGAGAGATGGGCTGGTAACCTTAGGAGCAAAGGCTCTTCATTAACTCTCATTTTAGTTAACTGCTATATTCACAAACTATTTAATCAACACGAAAGTACAATCAATCTCAATCTCCCTGCTAAGGCAGGCTAGAAATTCTGGGCCAGAAATAATTTAGCACCCCAGATTTTCATCATCTGACAAAATCTGTCCTTTCATTTCAGGGCTCTTTTGCAAGGTCTTCAGGTCCTAAATTAACTCCTGCCAAAGCTAAAATACTTTATTCCTTTAAGGGAGATGTCTCCAACACCCAATTTATTGCTTTTAAATATAAATTCACAACAAAACATGAATTAGCCTATCATGATAGATAATTATTTTAAGGTCAAATCAATGCCTGGACTAAACTTTAAAAATAGGTCTGGTCAAAAGAAAGGAGTGTTCCCTATAAAATCCACCTGTATTTGCAATTAATTTTCTGAATTACAATTTCCAACAGATATGAGCTGGGTACTAGGTAGTGTAGGAGTTCTCTCTGGGAGAAAAGCATTGTCTTCTGTCACTTTCTGTTAATCACTCTTCCTCCATAGCCAAGGGAACACCTTGGGCTGGACTGAACTCAGAGAAGCTGACACTTTTTCTCAGAATCCAGCCTGTTCTCAGTTGCAGTCCACACCCTGTTCAGAGGTCCGTTTAGCTTTTCAACATCCAAGACAAGGAGGAAAAAGTCTAGCTGATAAGAATTGTTTTCCACCAACTTGGGGCGATGCTATTCATGCAAGATTTCATGCACGAAGACTAATAACTAAGAAAACTGAGACAAGCACTAGCAATCCTATTTCTTATTTTCAGTTACTGAGTCTTTAAAGCTTAGAGTCTGCATCTAGGATAAGGCTCTTCAATTCATGAGGCCAGGAATGTTAAGTGATTTGTCTAATGTCCACAGAAATCTCTGAGGCAGGACTTGAACTCATCTTCTAGCTCCATGTCTACCACACCACACTACCTTGGCAATCCCTCATGGAACATGTTTAGTGCCAGGTCAGTTTCCCAGTCATGGCCAAATGGTAACTGTTGTCAGGTGGAAAGGGTATTGAATTGCGGATGAGATCTGGGTTCTAGCCCTTGCATTGCTCTGTGTGTGTGGGTGTGTGTGTGTGAGAGAGAGAGATCTTTAAGAGATCTGGCCTCTTTACTAGTTTCTGGTTCAGTTTGTTCACCCCACCCCATGGAAAACCCCACATGCTGACTCAATTCTACCATCTGCCTCTTCCTGTACGAGGTACAGCTCTGAAGGGTGTCACAGAGCAGAGTTGACAAGTGTCATCACAAATCCATGGTTTCTAATCTCAGTGCTGCTCAAAAAAGGCCCAATCATCTCCTGAAATCTCTAATAATCTTATTCTCAATCTTTTTGCTTCTACGCTTGCTCCTTTCCAAACTGCTCTTCATAAAGCAACTAGTCATCTCTTTAAACATACACACAACCATGCCATTTCACTGATCACGACCCTTTAATAGCTTCTCTTTGCACTATGAATAGAATCCCAACTTGTTCCACACCTACAAGGTCCTGCATGTTCTTGCCCCCCATCTCCCTCTCAGACCACACCTTAGACCATTATCCTCTTTGTTAGTATGCTCCAACCACAAAAGTCCCCTTTTAGTTCCTCACACATGCCAGATTCATCTTTCCTCCTTGTTATGGACTGAATGTTTGTGTCCCCCCCCACCCCCCAAACTCACACACTGAAGCCTTAAACCCCACTGTGGCTATATTAGGAGATGGGGTCTCTGAGAAAATAATTAAGGTTAAATGAGGTCACAAGGCTGGGGCCCTGACCCTATAGGATTAGTGTCCTTATAAGAAGACACATTAGAGAGCATGCTTTCTCTCTCTGCACAAACACTAAGATCATGTGAGGACATAGCAAGAAGGTGGCTGTCTATAGGACAGGAAGAGAGGCCTCACTAGAAACCCAGTTTGCTGGCACATGGATCATGGACTTCTAGCCTCCAGAACTGTGAGAAAAGAAATTCCTGTTGTTTAAGCCACCCAGTCTGTAGTATTTTGTTATAGCAACCTAAGCAGAGTAATACACTGCCTCAGAGTTTTAAACATATGCTATTTCTTCTTTCTGGAGCTTCCTCTCCATTCTTCCTCTTTCCTTCTTTTCTACTTCCTTACTTGTTGTTCTAATATGCCTTCCAATTGGACCACTGTAATAAAACAGCTCTCCCAAAGGTCACCATTTTACCAAAACCAATGGGTATTTATCATCTCATTTTACTGGACCCTTTCAGTTCCATATGACACTGTAGACCCCTTAGTTCATGAACACTCTTCTTCCTTGGCTTTGATTTCACTACTTTCTCTAGGTATTTCTCTAACCATTTCCTCAAGATTTCATTCTGGAGCTCCTTAAATGTTTGTGTTCTACTTGATCTTGCCCTTGGCTCATAGTTCTTTTCTGTTTAATATCCTCCTTGGGCAACTTCATCCATTCTTGTGGTTTTAATTCCAATAGTGTGTTGATGATTCCCAAATCTATCTCAGTCCTCTAAAGTAGATTTGAATATCCAATTGGCTGCTAACCATCTCTGCTTGGATAGTCCACAGGCATCTTAAACTCAAGATATCTACAAGTGAACACTTTATCTCCCTCTGTAAACCAGCCTGTCTCTTTAAATTCGCAAGCTCAGTTCATGGTGCCACCCGTGGTCTGAACAAAAAACATGGGGTCATTTGGGGCTCTCCCCTCTTTCTCACTCACTGCTCTTTTTTTTTTTTTCAGGTACCAGAGATAAATTGAAATCAGTCATAATTAGCCATTATTTCACTCTCATTATGTTAGAGCCTTTGCAATAACAATATGCTCCCATGGTTCCTTTTTTTCCTCTAGGCAAAGATACCTACCTTTCCCTCTTTGAAGTGCTTCTTGAGCTGCTTCTGCATGGCAGTCAACTTCTTGGACTGTACCCCACTGTAGGCCAGCAGCATGCCACCAAACTGCCTCTCGGTGATTCTCCCATCCACAGGGTCATGGCGTTCAAACTGGGAAGGGAACAGA